>NC_091463.1:7099683-7449683 GCF_027789765.1 Dendropsophus ebraccatus
CCCCTTGTAGAATTTCACAGGAGCCTCAGAGATATTGAGGAGCAGTCCCTGGTCCCCCATGACTCTGCGGCTCCTCTAATAAGTCTCCATTTACACTAGAGCCGCAATCCCAGCACACAGCTTCACACGTGAGCGGAGGCAGCAGGAAGGACCCCAGCAGGGCTGCCCCAGGATCTGCCTGACTGCAAACTACGGCTCCCCACAGTGTGTACAGCGGGGATGACAGCAAACACTGCACGTCAGTCCTGTAATAGAGCGTGGAATGCTGTTGATAATAGGCTAACAGTAATGTGTCTCCGCTGCAGACGCCATTTTTCAGTAGACATGCTGCTAGCTGTAGGAAGAGTGGTCTTCAACAAAATGGCCGCCGCTGTAACTCGTTGTACAGGAAACCTAAGACGATTTTACCTGAAAATGTTATGTACAGGTCAGGAGAATAACGGGAGTAATGATAGCAGGAACCTTTAAGTATAATATCCTAACTGGACTTATACAAGGACTGTGACTGATATTATTCTATTATTAGTTTTATTTATTCAATACACACTACTACTCCGCCCATCTGCTGACCCGTCACACTGGCTGTCCATATTGTTGTATTTACAGCTGAGGCTGCCCCAGGTGCTCAGACTGAATAGACCCCATTAGGACAAATATATTACTGAAACGGCACCGTCTCAGCTTGGCGGCAGCAGCTGCATCATAACTAGATGTCATGGCGGCAGCAGCTGCATCATAACTAAATCTCATGGCGGCAGCAGGTACATCATAACTAGATCTCATGGCGGCAGCAGCTACATCATAACTAGTTCTCATGGCGGCAGCAGCTACATCATAACTAGATGTCATGGCGGCAGCGGGTACATCATAACTAGACCTCATGGCGGCAGCTGCTACATCATAACTAGACCTCATGGCGGCAGCTGCTACATCATAACTAGATCTTATGGCGGCAGCTACATCATAACTAGATGTCATGGCGGCAGCGGGTACATCATAACTAGACCTCATGGCGGCAGCTGCTACATCATAACTAGACCTCATGGCGGCAGCTGCTACATCATAACTAGATCTCATGGCGGCAGCAGCTGCATCATAACTAGATCTCATGGCGGCAGCTACATCATAACTAGATCTCATGGCGGCAGCAGCTACATCATAACTAGATGTCATGGCGGCAGCGGGTACATCATAACTAGATCTCATGGCGGCAGCAGTCCTGTGGGGCTAGATCTCATGGCGGCAGCGGGTACATAACTAGTTCCCATGGCGGCAGCAGTCCTGTGGGGCTAGATCTCATGGCGGCAGCGGGTACATAACTAGATCTCATGGCAGCAGCGGGTACATAACTAGATCTCATGGCGGCAGCAGCTACATCATAACTAGTTCTCATGGCGGCAGCAGCTACATCATAACTAGATCTCATGGCGGCAGCAGCTACATCATAACTAGTTCTCATGGCGGCAGCAGCTACATCATAACTAGATCTCATGGCGGCAGCAGCTGCATCATAACTAGATCTCATGGCGGCAGCGGGTACATCATAACTAGATCTCATGGCGGCAGCAGCTACATCATAACTAGATGTCATGGCGGCAGCAGCTACATCATAACTAGATCTCATGGCGGCAGCTACATCATAACTAGATGTCATGGCGGCAGCTACATCATAACTAGATGTCATGGCGGCAGCTACATCATAACTAGATCTCATGGCGGCAGCGGGTACATAACTAGATCTCATGGCAGCAGCGGGTACATAACTAGATCTCATGGCGGCAGCGGGTACATCATAACTAGATGTCATGGCGGCAGCGGGTACATCATAACTAGATCTCATGGCGGCAGCTACATCATAACTAGATCTCATGGCAGCAGCAGCTACATCATAACTAGTTCTCATGGCGGCAGCAGCTACATCATAACTAGATCTCATGGCGGCAGCAGCTACATCATAACTAGTTCTCATGGCGGCAGCAGGTACATCATAACTAGATCTCATGGCGGCAGCAGCTACATCATAACTAGTTCTCATGGCGGCAGCTACATCATAACTAGATGTCATGGCGGCAGCAGCTACATCATAACTAGTTCTCATGGCGGCAGCTACATCATAACTAGTTCTCATGGCGGCAGCAGCTACATCATAACTAGTTCTCATGGAGGCAGCAGCTACATCATAACTAGATCTCATGGCAGCAGCGGGTACATAACTAGATCTCATGGCGGCAGCAGGTACATCATAACTAGATCTAATGGCGGCAGCAGGTACATCATAACTAGATCTCATGGCGGCAGCAGCTACATCATAACTAGTTCTCATGGAGGCAGCAGCTACATCATAACTAGATCTCATGGCGGCAGCTACATCATAACTAGATCTCATGGCGGCAGCAGGTACATCATAACTAGATCTCATGGAGGCAGCAGCTACATCATAACTAGATCTCATGGAGGCAGCAGCTACATCATAACTAGATCTTATGGCGGCAGCAGCTACATCATAACTAGATCTCATGGCGGCAGCTACATCATAACTAGATCTCATGGCGGCAGCAGCTACATCATAACTAGATCTTATGGCGGCGGCAGCTACATCATAACTAGATCTCATGGCGGCAGCGGGTACATAACTAGATCTCATGGCGGCAGCAGTCCTGTGGGGCTAGATCTCATGGCGGCAGCGGGTACATAACTAGCTCTCATGGCGGCAGCAGTCCTGTGGGGCTAGATCTCATGGTGGCAGCGGGTACATAACTAGATCCCATGGCGGCAGCAGTCCTGTGGGGCTAGATCTCATGGTGGCAGCGGGTACATAACTAGATCCCATGGCGGCAGCAGTCCTGTGGGGCTAGATCTCATGGTGGCAGCGGGTACATAACTAGATCCCATGGCGGCAGCAGTCCTGTGGGGCTAGATCTCATGGTGGCAGCGGGTACATAACTAGATCCCATGGCGGCAGCAGTCCTGTGGGGCTAGATCTCATGGCAGCAGCGGGTACATAACTAGCTCTCAGCCCTTGTATTGACTGAATGCTGCCCTCTCCTTTCTGCCGCCCTAGGCGCAGGCCCTGTACATATACTGCACTGTGTTAGGCAGGTGTGAAAACAATTCTGAAAAGTTAAAGAACTTTGACTATTACAAGTGTTAATAGTTTATTTTTAATCAATTAACAAAATACAAAGTGAAGGAGCAGAAGAGCGGTGCATATGTGGTGTGACCTGAAGAATGTGTTTCCATACAGTATAGAATGTATGGACGGCTAGGAGACACGGTCACATGGGCAGAGAGACCAGGTCACTGGCATCATCGCCAACACTAACATGCAGGGACAGCGTCAGACCACAAAGGTCAGGGGCAATGCTGAGGCAGATGGGTCACATCTTGTTCCTATCACTGGGCTATGAGTACATCATCTGTATGCTGACATGCATCCATTCATGGGGGTGTAACCCATAGCAACTAAATAACTGCTTTCATTTTCTATTCACCAACCAATTGAATTGCTTCTTTAATTGTCTTCCGAGAGGTAAACAATCAAGAGAGAATTTGATTGGTTGTTATAGTAGCTCCTCCCCCTTTCGTGTGCGCTGCCTATATTGTGCGCCGCCCGATACTACACAATGGGGGTAATCCGCTGACAGGCGCATGGGCGGGGCAGCCCGGTCTCCATGACAGCGGGGTCCTTTCCTCATGCGCGCTGTGATGACGTCTCTCCGTGTAGACGGTAACGGAAGAAGATGTCAGAAGCCAAGTTGTCGCCGGGAGAGGCGCAGGAGGCGCACCCGAGCTTCCGCCTGACGGTCACTAAACGGGAGCCGGTGGTGAGGCTGCTGTACCCGGTGACCGGGCCGGAGCCGCTGTCATGGTCGGAGGATCACCGGCTGTCGGTGTGCACGAGCAGCAACGTATCCGTCCTGGAGCAGGTGTGCGACATCCACAGCAGCGGCCCCGAGCTGTCCCTGCACCGCACCAGCCTGCCCGCCCCGACCAAGACCTGCGTCCTCCGGGTGAGCGCCCAGTACAACCGCCCCGCCGCCCAGTACAACCGCCCCGCCGCCCAGTACAACCGCCCCGCCCGCTGTATAGCTAGTAGTGAGTGCAGCTCTGGAGTATCATACAGGATGTAACTCAGGATCAGTAATGTAATGTACATAGTGACCCCACCAGCAGAATAGTGAGTGCAGCTCTGGAGTATAATACAGGATGTAACTCAGGATCAGTAATGTATGTACACAGTGACCCCACCAGCAGAATAGTGAGTGCAGCTCTGGAGTATAATACAGGATGTAACTCAGGATAAGTAATGTATGTACACAGTGACCCCACCAGCAGAATAGTGAGTGCAGCTCTGGGGTATAATACAGGATGTAACTCAGGATCAGTAATGTATGTACATAGTGACCCCACCAGCAGAATAGTGAGTGCAGCTCTGGAGTATAATACAGGATGTAACTCAGGATCAGTAATGTAATGTATGTACACAGTGACCCCACCAGCAGAATAGTGAGTGCAGCTCTGGAGTATAATACAGGATGTAACTCAGGATCAGTAATGTATGTACATAGTGACCCCACCAGCAGAATAGTGAGTGCAGCTCTGGAGTATAATACAGGATGTAACTCAGGATCAGTAATGTGCGTACACAGTGACCCCACCAGCAGAATAGTGACTGCAGCTCTGGAGTATAATACAGGATGTAACTCAGGATCAGTAATGTAATGTATGTACACAGTGACCCCACCAGCAGAATAGTGACTGCAGCTCTGGAGTATAATACAGGATGTAACTCAGGATCAGTAATGTATGTACACAGTGACCCCACCTGCAGAATAGTGAGCGCAGCTCTGGAGTATAATACAGGATGTAACTCAGGATCATTAATGTAATGTATGTACACAGTGACCTCACCAGCAGAATAGTGAGTGCAGCTCTGGGGTATAATACAGGATGTAACTCAGGATCAGTAATGTATGTACACAGTGACCCCACCAGCAGAATAGTGAGTGCAGCTCTGGGGTATAATACAGGATGTAACTCAGGATCAGTTATGTATGTACACAGTGACCCCACCAGCAGAATAGTGACTGCAGCTCTGGAGGATAATACAGGATGTAACTCAGGATCATTAATGTAATGTATGTACACAGTGACCCCACTAGCAGAATAGTGAGTGCAGCTCTGGAGTATAATACAGGATGTAACTCAGGATCAGTAATGTATGTACACAGTGACTCCACCAGCAGAATAGTGAGCGCAGCTCTGGAGTATAATACAGGATGTAACTCAGGATCAGTAATGTATGTACACAGTGACCCCACCAGCAGAATAGTGAGTGCAGCTCTGAGTATAATACAGGATGTAACTCAGGAGGAGTAATGTATGTACACAGTGACCTCACCAGCAGAATAGTGAGTGCAGCTCTGGAGTATAATACAGGATGTAACTCAGGATCAGTAATGTAATGTATGTACACAGTGACCCCACCAGCAGAATAGTGAGTGCAGCTCTGGGGTATAATGCAGAATGTAGCTCATTGAGACCCTATGTATACTGATTCTGATGTTCCATTGCTACTTCTATCCTTACAGGTTGGATCTCCAAAAGACGTGGAGCACTGTAGAGCCAAGTTTGCCAGATCAAAGGACCCGTCGGTCAGTCAGAGGTTCATGCTGGACAGAGTGTTCAACCCAGAGGGAAAAGCTCTGCCCCCTCTGCAGGGATATAAGTATGCCTGCTGGTCCCCCGTGGGCTGTGACACTAATGGCAGATGCCTCCTGGCTGCCCTGACGTTGGATAACCGACTGACCATCAATGCCAACTTTGACCGTCTTCAGTGGAAGCAGCTGGCGGACCTGACTGACATGTACAGCGAGCGTCTGGCTGAAAGCAACTACGAGATGACGGAGACAGACAAAGTGGGAGAGCTGGAGGATTTCTCAGAGTTTGAGCGGCGGCACAGCATGCAGACCCCTGTGAGGATGGAGTGGTCAGGTATCTGTACCACCCAGGAGATCCTGGAGAACAATACCTGCCGGGACGTGGACACTGTCCTCTTGGCGGTGCTGTTTGAGAGCGGCAGCGTTGCGGTCTGGCAGTTTCAGCTGCCCATAAAGGACAGCTCCTCCATCATCTCATGTAACACCATTTCCTCCGGGATCGAGTCCCCCAGCGTGCTGGCCTGGTGGGAATATGAGCACAGTAACCGGAAAATGAGCGGCCTCATCATCGGCAGCAGCCTGGGTCCAGTCAAGATCATCCCGGTGAACCTCAAAGCCGTGAAGGGTTATTTCACCTTACGGCAGCCGGTGGTCCTGTGGCAGGAGACGGACCGCCTGCCGGTGCACAGTATCAAGTGCATCTCCCTCTTTCACCCCTACCAGAAGTGCAGCTGCAGCCTGGTGGTGGCAGCACGAGGATCCTATGTCTTCTGGTGCTTGTTGATAATATCCAAAGCCGGCCTCAACGTCCACAATTCCCACGTGACGGGGCTCCACTCCCTGCCCATCATCTCCATGGCGGTGGACCGGCAGAACGGCACCATCTATACCTGCTCCGTAGACGGCAAGGTGCAGCAGCTCATTCCCATCTTCACCAACGTGGCTCTGAAGTTCGAGCATCAGCTCATCAAGCTGTCAGACATGTTCGGCACGGTGAAATCTCATGGCATCGCCATTAGTCCGTATGGCGCCTACCTGGCCTGCATCACCTCAGAAGGCATGAACAATGGCGTCCATCCCGTCAACAAGAACTTTCAGGTCCATTTTGTGGCCCTCAAGACTTTTGAGGAAGCGGCGGCTCAGCTCCTGGAGACCTCCAGCCAGAACCTCTTCCGGCAGATGGATCTTACCGATCTGGTGAGGTGGAAGGTTCTAAAGGATAAGATTATCCCCCAGTTTCTCATGGACGCACTGGACAAAAAGATTGAGGGCGGACCCCTGTACTTCTGGAGGTTCCGTCTCTTCCTCCTGAGAATCTGGTACCAGTCTTTTAAGAAGAGCTCCTCAGAGGCGGTGTGGAAGCCGTACCCCAAGGAGTCGAAAGTGTCCAAGGCTGAGGAGGAGGTAGAGGGTGGCGTGGCTGAGGAGCAGGAAGGGGGGGAGGTCAGTCGGCTTAGTCCCAATAAAACTCTGAGAGACTCTGCAGAGCCTGATGGGGATTGTAGTCCGGCAGAAGAAGGCCTCCAGGAGATCCAGCTGAAGATCGAGGCTGTGGAGGCTCATCTGATCCGGGAACACATGAAGCATGTGCTGGGGGAGGTCTATCTCCACACAGGCATCACCGAGTACACCACCATCCCCACCCGTGGCGTCTGCGCCTACCTCATGGCCAACAAGGACAGCGAGGACCGGACAGCACAGGTGCGCCGCCTAGATGCCCTTCTCTATATTACATTTCCCTACCGAGCTGCCAGACAATCTTTACAAGGAAACCTGTGACCCTGGCACCGGGGGCAGAACTCACCCGACCCTCTATTATAGCCCATATAGAGCGGGTTCTGCCCCAGGTGCCAGGGTCACAGGTTCTCTTTAAAGTTCTGCACTTTTTGATAGACTTTGTTTTATTGCCCTGTTGTTTTTGAAGGGGAACTTCTGTAAAATCTCCAGTCTTCCAGTACTTATCAGCTGCTGTATGCCCTGCAGGAAGTGGTGTATTCTCTCCAGTCTGACACAGTGCTCTCTGCTGCCACCTCTGTCCATGTCAGGAACTGTCCAGAGCAGGAAAGGTTTTCTATGGGGATTTGCTGCTGCCCTGGGCAGTTCCTGACATGGACAGAGGTGGCAGCAGAGAGCACTGTGTCACACTGGAGAGAATACACCACTTCCTGCAGGACATACAGCAGCTGATAAATACTGGATGACTGGACATTTTCTTTTTTTTATAGAAGTAAATTACAAATCTGTATAACTTTCTGACACCAGTTTATTTAAAAGAAAAAAAAATCACCAGAGTAACCCTCTAAGGTCTCTACTTGCTCATGTGACAAAACTACAACTCCCAGCTTGCCCTGACAGCCTGAAACTGCCATTACATGATGGGAGTTGTAATTGAGTGAAAGCTGAGGACCCACAGGTTGGGGAGTGCTGGAGTAATACATTATAAGGGTTCGTTCCCACCGTCTCAGATAATGGTGGACACCATCCTAGCTGACCCCATCT
Source organism: Dendropsophus ebraccatus (assembly GCF_027789765.1). NCBI lineage: Eukaryota > Metazoa > Chordata > Amphibia > Anura > Hylidae > Dendropsophus > Dendropsophus ebraccatus. Next base: position 7,107,843 of record NC_091463.1, read on the forward strand.
GATGCAGTGTACTGCTCTCTGTTATCAGCCAGTGGTGCGCTTTGATAAGCTCTGAATTGTAGTGTCAGGGGCCCTTTAAGATTACCAGCGGTTTATCTATTGATGTAGTAATAATTTTAACCCCTGCAGGTCCTGACTGGTCTCGTGGAGAAGAAGATGAATAAGCAGATATTTTCGGAATACTGCAGCTTGTGTAAAGAGGTTTTACCTTTCACCGACAGCAAGAAGGCGCTGTGCCCCAATGGGCATCTGTGGCCGAGGTAAGAGGTGGCGTCTCGCCTGCTGTCCGTGTAGATGTGCGCTCTGCTTCATCTGCCGTCACCTCCATAGTAGTGTGTGGGATTTTCCTCATCTCCAGTCTCTCATTCTAGGTGTTCCCTGACCTATCAGGCGTGTCAGACCCTGGAGTACCGGAGGTGCCTCCTCCATGACAGCATTGCCCGGCATCCCGTCCCTGAAGGTAAACGCTGCTGCCCATGGCTTTATGTGGTTGGTGCTGCTCTGTATATACAGTAAGGTGGGGATCTCCTCCTCCATACGGCACATGAGCTGACTGGATGGATGGCAGCACACGGCTCTGCATGTACAGGGTGACGTGCTCAGGTGTCAGGCACTTCTACAGGTGCCCAGTATCACTAACCCTAATGCATGCCGCCATAATTATATCGCTGCATCAGATAGAAAGGAGAACAAGAAATCCCCCCCAGCCCACCTCTAATAGCTCACCGAAAACCCTGTAAAACTGCTCCAATATATTGTGTCCTCCACTCCAATCACATCTGATCGATCAGTACATTAACTATGGGTCCTATTCCACCAGACGAGCAACGACGTAAACGAGAGCCGATCTGCTAGATCGGCTACTGGGCCTATTCCACGGCCCTGATCATTAAACAAGGGCTGCAGGGACATCGTTACCGATGTCCTTGCAGCCCTTGCTTCATACATTACCTGTCCGGGCCGCAGGTCTTCTTCTCCCGGTCCCGCGAGCTGCAGCAGCTTCGGAGCGGGGTTGTCTGAACTGGCGGAACTCTCAGCCAATCACTGGCCGCGGCGGTCCCTGCCAGTGATTGGCTTAGCGGTCTGTCAGTTCAGACATCCCTGCTCCGAAGCCGATGCTGCCGCGTGGGACCGGGAGAAGAGGACCTGCGGCCCGGACAAGTAATGTATGGTTCAACCGTAGTGATGCACTGGTGGCGAATGACGATTTTAGGTCTAAACCTAAGTGAACGATCAGCCGATGACACGATCATCGGCTGATCGTTCTCTCTATTCCACGGAGCAAAAATGGCTCCTGTGGAGTAGGCCCCTATCACATGCAGTGCCAAGAGATCACTACACTCTGTCCAATCTAAACACTACCTTTCCCACAATGCGCTGCAGCTGAGCATGCTCTGTGCAGCCATTGCAGGGTTCATATATTTCTGTACTATTATTGCTTAGCTATCCTTTACCACTGTCATTATCACAACAACCACCATCATCACCACCACAACAATCACCACTATCATCGTCGTCACCCCAGCAAGCACCATCATCACCACCACCCCAACAAGCATCACAACCACCACCATCATTATCATCATCACAACAACCACCATCCTCACCATTACCATCATTGCCACCACAACAATCACAACCACCACCATCACCACCCCAACAAGCATCACAACCACCACCACCATCATCATTACCACCACCAAAGCAACCACGATCGTTACCCCCACCACAGCAGCCACCATCACCACAACCACTATCATCTTTACCCCCACCACCCCCATCATGGCCACCACCACAACACCCACTGCCATAATTACCACCACCATCATCACCACCATTACCACCACAACAATCACAACCACCACCATCACCACCCCAACAAGCACCATAATATTCATCACCATTCTAACAAGCATCACAACCACCGCCACCAAAGCAACCACGATGGTTACCCCCACCACAGTAGCCACCATCACCACAACCACTATCATCTTTACCCCCACCACCCCAACCACCACCATCATGGCCACCACCACAACACCCACTGCCATAATTACCACCACCACCATCATCACCTCCTCCTCCTCACTTCTTTGTGTCTTCTTCTGCAGACTTGGAATGGATGAAGCGGTTGCTGAAAGAACCCTGCACACTTTGTGACTCTCCAGTTTTTTAGCACTTTTAGTATTTTTTCTCGTATTCTTTATGCTCCCTGTGTGGAGATCTGTACAATACCTTGCCGACATCGTGATCATGGAGTAGTCCGAACGTCCAATCTACACCCGCTGTTCTTGGTCCTATGCACAGGGCTAAGTCTGATTGGTCAGCTGCTCTGGAGGAAATGGCTGCCGCTGTCTTACAAGGGATTTGTATGTATTTTGCGTCTCCATTCATCCATGTAAAGGCTTCGGGATGGCTTCCTGCTCCTCAGTTTTTGTATTCAGCAGCGATCAGACCCTTGGCTGATATGGGATTGGGAAAGGCAGCACAGACCAGGCAGTGTCGACTGCTCGTGCCAACAGTGTGATGCCCTTTACCTCTAGGTGTGATGCAATGCAGATGCAGAGGTATTATGTACTTGGACACCCCATAGTAAAGGGGTGCACCTGCCCATGGGGCTGCCACCCCCCAGATCACTGTGGATCATGTGGATGGCAATGGCTTTTCCTGTGGCCCTCCAACTGTTGCATAACTATGACTCCTATCATGTCCCTGTCTGTACTGCAACAAGTGGAGAGTCACAGGATGAAGAACACTGGCCTAGAATATTCCTACGGATATGGGGTTAAGATCAGCTGAGGAACTGGAGGAAATCCACGGCCCCATCACAGCAGGATCCATGTTTTTCTAATTGTGGACAACTCCTTTAATATCATCGTGTGAGACAAGGCTTGGTTGCTATGGATACAGGCGCAACTACTATTTACTTCAGTGGAACTGAGCTGCAATACCACACACAAACTGAAGACAAGAGAGGCGCTGTTTCTGGAAGAAAGCAGCCATGAAATTTTTTTTAAATTATACCACTACAAGGCAGAACTTACTGGGTGATCCGCTATAAGGTGTAGAGGAAGTGATCGCTTACCCAAAGCAACTGACGGGATTATGACGGAAACATCATCTGGTGGCTTTGGGTCCCGAGGAGATGTCTGTGCAGTGTTCACCCCTTCTGTATGTTCTCGTGTGTGAATGGTTGCTGTCTATTTATACAGTCTGTTTTTTACTTTCCTCATTGTCATTAAGGTCAATAAAGCAAAGGTTTACAGGAGGTGAGGCGATCAGTGACACTGGTGGGTTGCGTCTGTGCGATCAGTGACACTGGTGGGTTGCGTCTGTACGATCAGTGACACTGGTGGGTTGCGTTTGTGCGATCAGTGACCCTGATGGTGGCTTGCGTCTGTGCGATCAGTGACCCTGATGGTGGCTTGCGTCTGTGCGATCAGTGACCCTGATGGTGGCTTGCGTCTGTGCGATCAGTGACCCTGATGGTGGCTTGCGTCTGTGCGATCAGTGACCCTGATGGTGGCTTGCGTCTGTGCGATCAGTGACCCTGATGGTGGCTTGCGTCTGTGCGATCAGTGACCCTGATGGTGGCTTGCGTCTGTGCGATCAGTGACCCTGATGGTGGCTTGCGTCTGTGCAATCAGTGACACGGCCAGATAGGGGGTTGCGTCTGTGCAATCAGTGACACTTGATGGTGGGGTGCGTCTGTGCGATCAGTGACACCGGCCAGATAGGGGGGTGCATCTGTGTGATCAGTGACACTGGCCGGATAGGGGGGTGCATCTGTGTGATCAGTGACACCGGCCGGATAGGGGTGTGCGATCAGTGTCACTGATGGTAGGGTGTGTCTGTGTGATCAGTGACACTGGCCGGATAGGGGGGTGGTGTCTGTGCGATCAGTAACATTGATTGTGGGGTGCGTCTGTGCAATCAGTGACATGGCCAGATAGGGGGTTGCGTTTGTGCAATCAGTGACACTTATTGGTGGGGTGCGTCTGTGCGATCAGTGACACCGGCCAGATAGGGGGTTGCGTCTGTGTGATCAGTGACACCGGCCAGATTGGAGGTTGTGTCTGTGCGATCAGTGACACCGGCCAGATAGGGGGTTGCGTCTGTGCGATCAGTGACACCGGACAGATAGGGGGTTGCGTCTGGGCGATCAGTGACACTGGCCGGAGGGGGGGGAGGGGGGGGGGGGGTGTCTGTGCGATCAGTGATACTGGCTGAATAGGGGAGCGCGTCTGTGTCTGTGCGATCAGTGATACTGGCTGAATAGGGGAGCGCGTCTGTGCGATCAGTGACGCTGGTGGTGGCATGCATCTGTGCGATAAGTAACACATGTATACTACTAAACATCACAGGTGTTCTGCAGCAGTTGAGGTGTAGTATGGTGAGGTTCTGCAGCCGCGGTGTGTGTGTAATGATGAGGTTCTGCGGCAGCCGGGGCGTCTGTACTGGCGAGGTTCCGCAGCAGCCTGGCGTGTGTAGTGATGAGGTTCCGTGGCAGCCGGGGGCATGTGTAGTGATGAGGTTCTGCATCGTGCTTCTCCGCTCTCTGTATATTATATTACAGTGCTCAGGTTGTTGCAGTCGCCTCCTCGCTCTGTCAGTCGGTGATATATGGTGGCATAAAGCTTTATTGCCCAGTGTTGGCACAGGCCGTCCTGGCAGCTCTGGTGGACGAGGCTGGGCACAGTGATCGTCTGCCATGTCCTCCTAGATGTGACTTCTCTGCCATCTGCAATTTAAACCTGGCTGCCATCTCCGGCCATGTGTTGTTTGCATCATTAAAAAGTAGCTACTTGATAATGGCGGAAACTGCGCCAACCTGGCAGCCAGGCCCTGCTCCAACAACAATGCATCCTGCCCGCTGCTGCTGCCCGCCACCAGCCCTGCTCCCTACACTAAGACCATGATCCGCATTAAACATGTGTTGTGAGGGCAGCGCAGCCCCAACATGGCTGATTGTATTGGGGGGGGGGGGGGAGAGGCTGTTGCCAGGTGGGCAGATGGTGCCACTCCATCATGGCCACGTGTGAGGTCCGCACGCTGGGGAACCCTCCCGCCATCTTCTCAGGTTTGGAGTCCGTCCTAATTGACACGGGTCAGGAGTGAGATCGGTGACGTCTGTGAGCTACATTACTACCTGTACGCTGGAAGCTGAGATTGATGCTGCTGCTTTACCTTTCCCTCTGCTTGTAGGCTTAGCGCCGAAGGAAAGTGGGGACACTATTACTGAAACCCACCAAACAATCCAGGAATCTATCATACAGCTCCCCGTATCTCATCATCCTGTACCCCATCATACAGCTCCCCGTATCTCATCATCCTGTACCCCATCATACAGCTCCCCGTATCTCATCATCCTGTACCCCATCATACAGCTCCCCGTATCTCATTATCCTGTACCCCATCATACAGCTCCCCGTATCTCAGCATCCTGGATCCCATCATACAGCTCCCCGTACCTCATCATCCTCAACCCCATCATACAGCTCCCTGTACCTTATCATCCTCGACCCCATCATCCAGCTCCCCGTATTTCAGTATCCTGGACCCCATCATACAGCTCCCCGTATCTCATCATCATGAACCCTATCATACAGCTCCCCGTATCTCATCCTGGACCTCATCATACAGCTCCCCGTATCTCATCCTGGACCTCATCATACAGCTCCCCGTATCTCAGCATCCTGGACCCCATCATACAGCTCCCCGTATCTCATCCTGGACCTCATCACACAGCTCCCCGTATCTCATCATCCTGGACCCCCATCATACAGCTCCCCGTATCTCATCCTGGACCTCATCATACAGCTCCCCGTATCTCAGCATCCTGGACCCCATCATACAGCTCCCCGTATCGCATCATCCTGGACCCCATCATACAGCTCCCTGTATCATCATCCTGGACCCCATCACACAGCTCCCCGTATCTCATCATCCTGGACCCCCATCATACAGCTCCCCCTGTATCATCTTCCTGGACCCCATCACACAGCTCCCTGTATCTCAGCATCCTGGACCCCATCATACAGCTCCCCGTATCTCTGCATCCTGGACCCCATCATCCAGCTCCCTGTATCTCAGCATCCTGGACCCCATCATCCAACTCCCTGTATCTCAGTATCCTGTACCCCATCATACAGCTCCCTGTATCTCAGCATCCTGGACCCCATCATACAGCTCCCCGTATCTCAACATCGCGGACCCCATCATACAGCTCCCTGTATCTCAGCATCGCGGACTCCATCATCCAGCTCCCTGTATCTCAGCATCGCGGACCCCATCATCCAGCTCCCTGTATCTCAGCATCGCGGACTCCATCATCCAGCTCCCTGTATCTCAGCATTGCGGACCCCATCATCCAGCTCCCTGTATCTCAGCATCCTGGACCCCATCATCCAGCTCCCTGAATCTCAGCATCCTGGACCCCATCATCCAGCTCCCTGAATCTCAGCATCCTGGACCCCATCATACAGCTCCCTGTATCTCAGCATCCTGGACCCCATCATCCAGCTCCCTGTATCTCAGCATCCTGGACCCCATCATACAGCTCCCTGTATCTCAGCATCCTGGACCCCATCATCCAGCTCCCTGACTCTCAGCATCGCGGACCCCATCATCCAGCTCCCTGTATCTCAGCATCGCGGACCCCATCATCCAGCTCCCTGTATCTCAGCATCCTGGACCCCATCATCCAGCTCCCTGTATCTCAGCATCGCGGACCTCATCATACAGCTCCCTGTATCTCAGCATCGCGGACCCCATCATCCAGCTCCCTGTATCTCAGCATCCTGGACCCCATCATCCAGCTCCCTGTATCTCAGCATCCTGGACCCTTATCCCCTGTATCTGGCAGTGTACAGTTGTACGTAGTCGCTGCTGATTTTCTCTTCCAGCCCCAGAAGAAAGCCGCTTAGAAGTCTCCAGATAAAAGGGATCTGTTCTCCCCGGGACGGGATCCGCTTCTTCCTCACCACTTCAAGACGACATTTCCACATAAAAGGCGGCGGCTGCAGATCAGTGACGGAGGATCAGCGGCTCCATGTAGGAGAACCTGTGTCTTCCATCACACTGTGCTTTCATGTCACCCCCCAATCACACCGATCTGATCCCGCTGCAGCGTTACATGGGGGGAACCAAAGTCCACATATTGCACCGTCCTGCAACTTTATAGCTCCTCCATAATTCTCCAGTTTGAGAGACGACTGAGCTCCCCCTATGGATCCGCAGATTCATTAGAGTTGTAGTTTTTGTCCCCTCCCGTGCTCTAAACTGCAGCGCTGTCCCCTCCCGTGCTCTAAACTGCAGCGCTGTCCCCTCCCGTGCTCTACACTGCAGCGCTGTCCCCTCCTGTGCTCTAAACTGCAGCGCTGTCCCCTCCCGTGCTCTAAACTGCAGCGCTGTCCCCTCCCGTGCTCTAAACTGCAGCGCTGTCCCCTCCCGTGCTCTAAACTGCAGCGCTGTCCCCTCCCGTGCTCTAAACTGCAGCGCTGTCCCCTCCCGTGCTCTAAACTGCAGCGCTGTCCCCTCCCGTGCTCTAAACTGCAGCGCTGTCCCCTCCCGTGCTCTAAACTGCAGCGCTGTCCCCTCCCGTGCTCTAAACTGCAGCGCTGTCCCCTCCCGTGCTCTAAACTGCAGCGCTGTCCCCTCCCGTGCTCTAAACTGCAGCGCTGTCCCCTCCCGTGCTCTAAACTGCAGCGCTGTCCCCTCCCGTGCTCTAAACTGCAGCGCTGTCCCCTCCCGTGCTCTTAACTGTAACGCTACCCTCTCCCGTGCTTTACTCTGCAGCACCGCCTCCCCCCCTCCCACACTTAACACGGCAGCACTGCCGCCTCCCGCACTTTACACTGCAGCCCCTTCCCCTCCCTGTGCTTTACACTACAGCGCTGTCCCCTCCCGTGCTTTACACTACAGCGCTGTCCCCTCCCGTGCTTTACACTACAGCGCTGTCCCCTCCCGTGCTTTACACTACAGCGCTGTCCCCTCCTGGGCTTTACACTACAGCGCTGTCCCCTCCTGGGCTTTACACTACAGCGCTGTCCCCTCCTGGGCTTTACACTACAGCGCTGTCCCCTCCTGGGCTTTACACTACAGCGCTGTCCCCTCCTGGGCTTTACACAGCAGCCCTATCCCCTCCCTGTGCTTTACACTACAGCGCTGTCCCCTCCTGGGCTTTACACTACAGCGCTGTCCCCTCCTGGGCTTTACACTACAGCGCTGTCCCCTCCTGGGCTTTACACTGCAGCGCTGTCCCCTCCTGTGCCTTACACTGCAGGTCTGCCCCCTCCCGTGCTTTACACTACAGCGCTGTCCTCTCCTGGGCTTTACACAGCAGCCCTATCCCTTCCTGTGCTTTACACTGCAGCATCGGCCCTGACTGTGCTTTACACTGCAGCACTGCCCCCTCCCGTGTTTTACAGGGCAGCACCGCCCCCTCCCGCGCTTTACAGGGCAGCACCGCCCCCTCCCGCGCTTTACAGGGCAGCATCGCCCCCTCCCGCGCTTTACAGGGCAGCACCGCCCCCTCCCGCGCTTTACACGGCAGCACCGCCCCCTCCCGCGCTTTACACGGCAGCACCACCCCCTCCCGTTCTTTACATTGCAGCTCTGCTCTGTGTGGACAGTATTGTAAAAACTGCAATTCTCTACTTTGGGCTTCAGCTCCTGCATGATAACCCACATAGTGTGCGACACCACGGTAGCGGAGGCGTTGTGCGGCGGTGACTATGGCGGCTCGCTCCGCTGCTGCGCTCCTGTATCCGAGCAGCCGGCTTTGTTTGTGATAATTAAATGAAGTGCGATTGATCGGGCGGCTGCGGAGGGAGCGTAGAACAAGTGTATTTGCATGTTCTGGTAACGCTCTGGCTGCTCAGGCTCGGCCTGCGACAAACCCTAAGGGAGGTGACCTCTGACCCCAGACTACAAGCGGAGCACTTCCCAATGCATGTGAATGAGCTGGAGTCAGTCAAGCCGCCCCCTCCCCCCCTCCCGTCTTATCCTCCGAGCCACTCGAGGGGAACTAATATAATAGTGGAGATATGCGGAGAGCACAAAGGAACGGCGCAGAATATTAATCAGTGACAGGGAGGAGGCGGCGGCCCCCCTCACCTCCAGGAGCCCCCCCTCACCTCCACAGCCCTGACCGCAGGAGACCCCCCCCCCTCACCTCCAGGAGCCCCCCCTCACCTCCAGGAGACCCCCCTCACCTCCAGGAGACCCCCCTCACCTCCAGGAGCCCCCCCTCACCTCCACAGACCTGACCGCAGGAGCCCCCCCCTCACCTCCAGGAGACCCCCCTCACCTCCACAGACCTAACCGCAGGAGACCCCCCCCCCCTCACCTCCAGGAGACCCCCCCCCCCTCACCTCCAGGAGACCCCCCTCACCTCCACAGACCTGACCGCAGGAGACCCCCCCCCTCACCTCCAGGAGCCCCCCCCTCACCTCCAGGAGACCCCCCTCACCTCCAGGAGACCCCCCTCACCTCCAGGAGCCCCCCCTCACCTCCACAGACCTGACCGCAGGAGACCCCCCCCCCCTCACCTCCAGGAGCCCCCCCTCACCTCCAGGAGACCCCCCTCACCTCCAGGAGACCCCCCTCACCTCCAGGAGACCCCCCTCACCTCCACAGACCTGACCGCAGGAGCCCCCCCCTCACCTCCAGGAGACCCCCCTCACCTCCACAGACCTGACCGCAGGAGACCCCCCCCCCTCACCTCCAGGAGACCCCCCCCCCCTCACCTCCAGGAGACCCCCCTCACCTCCACAGACCTGACCGCAGGAGACCCCCCCCCTCACCTCCAGGAGCCCCCCCTCACCTCCACAGACCTGACCGCAGGAGACCCCCCCCCCCTCACCTCCAGGAGACCCCCCTCAACTCCACAGACCTGACCGCAGGAGCCCCCCCTCACCTCCAGGAGACCCCCCTCACCTCCACAGACCTGACCGCAGGAGACCCCCCCCCCTCACCTCCAGGAGACCCCCCTCACCTCCACAGACCTGACCGCAGGAGCCCCCCCTCACCTCCAGGAGACCCCCCTCACCTCCACAGACCTGACCGCAGGAGACCCCCCTCACCTCCACAGACCTGACCGCAGGAGCCCCCCCCTCACCTCCAGGAGACCCCCCCCACCTCCACAGGACCTGACCGCAGGAGACCCCCCTCACCTCCACAGACCTGACCGCAGGAGCCCCCCCCTCACCTCCAGGAGACCCCCCCTCACCTCCACAGACCTGACCGCAGGAGCCCCTCCCTCACCTCCAGGAGACCCCCCTCACCTCCACAGACCTGACCGCAGGAGCCCCTCCCTCACCTCCAGGAGACCCCCCTCACCTCCACAGACCTGACCGCAGGAGACCCCCCCCCTCACCTCCAGGAGACCCCCCTCACCTCCAGGAGACCCTTCTCACCTCCACAGACCTGACCGCAGGAGCCCCCCTCACCTCCAGGAGCCCCCCCTCACCTCCACAGACCTGACCGCAGGAGCCCCCCCCTCACCTCCAGGAGACCCTTCTCACCTCCACAGACCTGACCGCAGGAGACCCCCCCCCCCCCTCACCTCCAGGAGCCCCCCCCTCACCTCCACAGACCTGACCGCAGGAGCCCCCCCTCACCTCCAGGAGACCCCCCTCACCTCCACAGACCTGACCGCAGGAGACCCCCCTCACCTCCACAGACCTGACCGCAGGAGCCCCCCCCTCACCTCCAGGAGACCCCCCCCCACCTCCACAGACCTGACCGCAGGAGACCCCCCTCACCTCCACAGACCTGACCGCAGGAGCCCCCCCCTCACCTCCAGGAGACCCCCCCCTCACCTCCAGGAGACCCCCCTCACCTCCACAGACCTGACCGCAGGAGCCCCTCCCTCACCTCCAGGAGACCCCCCTCACCTCCACAGACCTGACCGCAGGAGCCCCCCCCTCACCTCCAGGAGACCCCCCTCACCTCCACAGACCTGACCGCAGGAGCCCCTCCCTCACCTCCAGGAGACCCCCCTCACCTCCACAGACCTGACCGCAGGAGCCCCCCCCTCACCTCCAGGAGCCCCCCCTCACCTCCACAGACCTGACCGCAGGAGCCCCCCCCCTCACCTCCAGGAGACCCTTCTCACCTCCACAGACCTGACCGCAGGAGACCCCCCCCCCCCTCACCTCCAGGAGACCCCCCCTCACCTCCACAGACCTGACCGCAGGAGACCCCCCTCACCTCCAGGAGACCCCCCTCACCTCCACAGACCTGACCGCAGGAGACCCCCCTCACCTCCACAGACCTGACCGCAGGAGCCCCCCCCTCACCTCCAGGAGACCCCCCCCACCTCCACAGACCTGACCGCAGGAGACCCCCCTCACCTCCACAGACCTGACCGCAGGAGCCCCCCCCTCACCTCCAGGAGACCCCCCCTCACCTCCAGGAGACCCCCCTCACCTCCACCGACCTGACCGCAGGAGCCCCTCCCTCACCTCCAGGAGACCCCCCTCACCTCCACAGACCTGACCGCAGGAGCCCCCCCCCCTCACCTCCAGGAGACCCCCCTCACCTCCACAGACCTGACCGCAGGAGCCCCTCCCTCACCTCCAGGAGACCCCCCTCACCTCCACAGACCTGACCGCAGGAGACCCCCCCCCTCACCTCCAGGAGACCCCCCCTCACCTCCACAGACCTGACCGCAGGAGCCCCCCCCTCACCTCCAGGAGACCCCCCCCACCTCCACAGACCTGACCGCAGGAGACCCCCCTCACCTCCACAGACCTGACCGCAGGAGCCCCCCCCTCACCTCCAGGAGACCCCCCCACCTCCACAGACCTGACCGCAGGAGACCCCCCTCACCTCCACAGACCTGACCGCAGGAGCCCCCCCCTCACCTCCAGGAGACCCCCCCTCACCTCCAGGAGACCCCCCTCACCTCCACAGACCTGACCGCAGGAGCCCCTCCCTCACCTCCAGGAGACCCCCCTCACCTCCACAGACCTGACCGCAGGAGCCCCTCCCTCACCTCCAGGAGACCCCCCTCACCTCCACAGACCTGACCGCAGGAGACCCCCCCCCTCACCTCCAGGAGACCCCCCTCACCTCCAGGAGACCCCCCTCACCTCCACAGACCTGACCGCAGGAGCCCCCCTCACCTCCAGGAGCCCCCCCTCACCTCCACAGACCTGACCGCAGGAGCCCCCCTCACCTCCAGGAGCCCCCCCTCACCTCCACAGACCTGACCGCAGGAGCCCCCCCCCCTCACCTCCAGGAGACCCTTCTCACCTCCACAGACCTGACCGCAGGAGACCCCCCCCCCCCCTCACCTCCAGGAGACCCCCCCTCACCTCCACAGACCTGACCGCAGGAGACCCCCCTCACCTTTTGGAGACCCCCCTCACCTCCGCAGACCTGACCGGAGGAGACCCCCCCCCTCCCCACCACAGACCTGACCGGAGGAGACCCCCCCCCCCCCTTCACCTCCACAGACCTGACTGCAGGAGACCCCCCCCCCCCCTCACTACCACAGACCTGACCGGAGGAGACACCCCCCCCCCCCCCCCCTCACGTCCACAGACCTGACCGCAGGAGACACCCTCACCCCCACAGACCTGACCGGAGGAGACACCCCCCCCCCTCACCCCCACAGACCTGACCGGAGGAGACACCCCCCCCCCTCACCCCCACAGACCTGACCGGAGGAGACACCCCCCCCCCCCCCCCCCCCCTCACTTCCACAGACCTGACCGCAGGAGACACCCTCACCCCCACAGACCTGACCGGAGGAGACACCCCCCCCCCCTCACCCCCACAGACCTGACCGGAGGAGACACCCCCCCCCCTCACCCCCACAGACCTGACCGGAGGAGACACCCCCCCCCCCCCCCTCACCCCCACAGACCTGACCGGAGGAGACACCCCCCCCCCCCCCCTCACCCCCACAGACCTGACCGGAGGAGACACCCCCCCCCCTCACCCCCACAGACCTGACCGGAGGACACCCCCCCCCACACACAGACCTGACCGGAGGAGACCCCCCCCACCCCCTCACCCCACAGACCTGACCGGAGGAGACCCCCCCCCACCCCCACAGAGACCTGACCGGAGGAGACCCCCCCCCACCCCCACAGAGACCTGACCGGAGGACACCCCCCCCCCCCCTCACCCCACAGACCTGACCGGAGGACACCCCCCCCCCCCTCACCCCACAGACCTGACCGGAGGAGACCGCACCGACATCTACCTGCCAGGTCAAGTCTCTGATATTATTACATAATCTCCATTTATTACAGCAGAACTACAACTCCCAGCATGTCCTCACCTGCATTTACAGCATCTAGGGTAGTGTTCCCCAACCTGTGTCCCCAGTTGTTGAAAACTACAACTCCCAGCATGCCTGGACCAAAAAGATGTAGTTGTACAACAGCTGGAAGGATCACTGAGGATCCTGTAATGGTTGAGATCCCAGGGATGCTGGATTATCAGGCATTCTGGATTAATGAACAGTCAGTGGAAAGTATCAATGTTGCTGGTGTATCTAAGCCTGTGATACTGTTTGCTTGGATACAATCTAAGCTAGGGATGGGGAACCTTCAGCCCTCCAACTTATACAAAACTACAACTCCCATCATGCCTGGACAGCCAACAGCTGGAGGGCCGAAGGTTCCCCATTCCTGATCTAAGCCTATAATATTAGCTGAATAGATGTATCTAAGCCTATTATGTGTGATACTGTCTGTTCAACCGCTCAATATAATCTTATCATGTGTGATGCTGTCTGATATGCGATTGTATCTAAGCCTATGAAGTGTGATACTGTGCTGCCATATGTATTATGACTGAAACTGTCTGCTGGGCCCTGTATCTAAGCCTATCATGTGTGATACTGTATGTTGAGCTGCTGTATCTAATCCCATCTTGTGATACTGCCTGCTTGGTTTGTGTATATACTGTGTGATCTTCTCAGCTGGGGCAGTATATCTTAGTTTGTTGTGTGATACTGTGGTGCGGTACCTGTGTATCTAAGCTTTGTGAGCCTGTGGTAGGTGTAATGATAGCGTGTTCTGAGTGCGGTATGAGCGGTGTTCCCTCCATAACAGCAGCAGCCTGCGATCCCTCTCAGATCTCTTTTATTGTGTAGTCAGAGGGGGGCGGAGGGGCGAGCTCCGGGGCGGCTCAGGTGAGCGCACCCTCAGGTAGAATAAAGCAGCGCCAGCTAATGGGAGCGAGCAGATGGCGCTGTACGTGCTGAGAGTGATTAGGGAGACGACAGCTCCCCGGGGACGCCTTTCGGAAGGGGTTTGACAACGCAGCTTTCAATGAACTCGAAGACGGTGAAGGGGTCTTGATCAGCGTTAACATGGATGACATCTTGATAGAACTCCTCCAGCTCCTCGGCGCTGGCGTGATACATGTCTAACCTCATCTGAACCTTCTGCTCAGCGTCCGCCGGCTTCTGCTGCAGGCGCTGGTGCACGTCCACCCTGGGCGCCGGCCGGTACAGGCTGTGATACCTGGGTAATAACAGAGAACCAGCGTTATGGATGGAAAATTCCTTTTATCTGGCATCCAATAATTCGGAAACCTCTCATCTGACATGCAACACATGTAACTCTTGCTTTAAGAACAACAGAGACATTGAAAGGTTTGATGGGTGGAATGAGCAGAGAGGGAAGCGCATAGCTGAGTGCTTCTCTCCCTGCACTCCATCTATGGGAGCCAGGATTAGGATCTCCTATGCTGTTTCTTCATGAGGGTACAAACACACACAATGTATCCGTATCCGCCATAAATTCTTGCCCATTCACTTCAATAAATCTGCTGCAAGAGTGTCTGCACTGGAGACCAAGCAAGGTCAAGACCCCCCCCCCCCCCACAAGACTGTCTGCCCTGGAGACCAAGCAAGGCCAAGACCTCCCCCTACAAGACTGTCTGCCCTGGAGACCAAGCAAGGCCAAGACCTCCCCCTACAAGACTGTCTGCCCTGGAGACCAAGCAAGGCCAAGACCTCCCCCTACAAGACTGTCTGCCCTGGAGACAAAGCAAGGTCAAGACCCCCCCCCCACAAGACTGTCTGCCCTGGAGACCAAGCAAGGCCAGGACCCCCCCTACAAGACTGTCTGCACTGGAGACCAAGCAAGGCCAAGACCTCCCCTACAAGACTGTCTGCACTAGAGACCAAGCAAGGCCAAGACCTCCCCCTACAAGACTGTCTGCCCTGGAGACCAAGCAAGGCCAGGACCCCCCCTACAAGACTGTCTGCACTGGAGACCAAGCAAGGCCAAGACCTCCCCTACAAGACTGTCTGCACTAGAGACCAAGCAAGGCTACGACCACCCCTCTTCTAGCTAAACCCCATGTTGTTGTAGGCGGCTGTGCACCCACCTCTCCCCTGAGACAGGGTCCGTCATGCGTAGAGACAGGCGCTCTATGGCCACGTCATCCGGGATGTCCAGAAAGAAGACCCTGTCGGGAGAGAGAGCAGGATGTCACGGATGGGATACAATGTACACATTTTATATGGAAAGTTTTTAGACTTTTTTTTTTTAATCCAATAATCCAGAACTTCTTATAATCTGGCATACATTGATTAATGTCACTCCAGCCATTGCACAGGATCAGAGGTCTCTTTCCTTGTAGACCCCTGTAATTGCAGTTACTTCTCTTCTAGATGTACAGGGCCTTTAAAAAGGTACACCGGTGAAGGAAAAAGTCTTTCAAATCATCGGGTGTCAGAAAGTTATATAGATTTGTACTTTACTTATATTAAAAAATCTCCACTTTTCCAGTACTTATCAGCTGCTGTATGTCCTGCATGAACTGGTGTATTCTTTGCACACAGTGCTCTCTGCTGCCACCTCTGTCCATGTCAGGAACTGTCCAGAGCAGGAGAGGTTTTCTATGGGGATTTGCTGCTGCTCTGGACAGTTCCTGACATGGACACAGGTGGCAGCAGAGAGCACTGTGTCAGACTGGAGCGAACACACCACTTTATGCAGGGCATACAGCAGCTGATAAGTACTGGAAGACTGGAGATTTTTTTAATAGAATTAAATTACAAATCTATATAACTCTCTGACACCCGAAGATTTAAAAACATTATTTTTAAGTTAAAAAAACTGATGGAATGTGTAAACCTTTCCAGGACAAGGAAAATGAAAGTAGTAGTAGCACCAGTGGCAGGATCAGATGCCAGGTAAAGGAGAATGAGAGTAGTAGTAGCACAAGTGGCAGGATCAGATACCAGGTAAAGGAGAATGAGAGTAGTAGTAGCACAAATGGCAGGATTAGATGCCAGGTAAAGGAGAATGAGAGTAGTAGTAGTAGCACAAGTTGCAGGATCATATGCAAGGTCTAAGAGACCCATTTACCCCAATGAATAATAAACGCCAGTTAACTCCATCCTCGCCAAGAAACTCTTCCGCCCCTACTAGGGACAAGTGGGGAAGGGGGGGGGAGGGAAACATATATTTTTTTCTTCTTGCAAATGAGACGTCAATCTTGATGGGATACAGACGTCAGGTGGCGAGAACGTTTCTATAACGTTTAACATCGGTTACGAGTGGAATTAGGATTTCCCTCCTCTGAAAAAAAACCCCCCTGTAAATTCCGATAATCATGTGTGTAAATGTAATTTAAAAATAAATAAATAAATAAAAAAAAAGTGGGTGCTGAATATTTCATGCGGGTTTGTCACAAAACAGAAATAATAACGCGGGTACTGAGCGATTAGAATTAATATTTATGCGTCCTGTAATGAAATATTCATGGGGACAGAGTGGGGAGGAATGATGATGGGGGGGCGGGGGTAAGAGAACGCGCTTTAATAGACATCGCGCTCTGTTTACTGCCGGGCTTGATGTTTAAACATAGTTTGACAAGACGCGGCAGGAAGCTGTCACTCATCCTTTGAATTGGGACGGGGGGCGACCTGCTGCCGGTGACAGCGCGCAGATTGAGTTTCCGACAGAAAAAAAAAGAAAAAAAAAAATATTAAAAAAATAAAATAATCCCCCCTCTTCTAAATTTCCTTTTCCTCATTTCATAGCCGGAGGCTGACAGTGCGAGCGCGCTCCTTCCATCTCCCCTTCCATCAGCTGAAATTAAGGAATTAATGAGCGCGATATCGACTTTACCGCGGCCCGAGGAATGTTTACGGGTTATTAAATTATAATGCGGCCGGCTGTATAATTCATCAGCCAATTAAAGGAAGTGTTAGTTGATTTGATGGAATGAGGACCTACAAAATGCATTTAACTAATAGAGAACTGTAGGCTTCCTTGCCATGGGCTCCGCGCATCTTGGATTACGCGGCTAATTGCTTGACTTTATGGCGCTGTCACCGATAGCCATGCATATTTTATCGTCTTCAAATACTTCAATTGTGTGTGCTCGTGTTGCTGCTGTAATATGTAGAAGCTCGGCCAAACTTCGGTGTAGTTAAAGTGCTCTTCCCCACAAAAGGGCGTCTGGTGCGGTGGGGGCCGCGGCGCGTACCGCGTCCTCCTACCTTCATTATACCGGAGGGGTAACACAAAGCCACAGTGTTAAATGTCACCAGGCAATTACATGATTAAAAGGCAGCAGCATACCACGGTCTTTTGTCTTACATCTCGCTGACACTCACTGCGCCAGATGACTTCACAGAGATGGATGGATGGGGGGGCGTGAGTTTTTAGAGAAAATAAATTATTTAACAATTTGGGAGGAGGTCGGGAGCAAAGATTATTACAGCAAATTAGGGACAAAGTATAATTAATAACTATGAAGGAGGCGACATCCATATGTCTATAACTTACAGCCACCTGTTGGAATGTACTTTGTGTTATGGCACTCTGTCAGACTGGAAACTAGAAATGGAATGGAATATAACTATATAACTAATAGTAACCAAATACTGCTATTATAATACTGCTCCTATATACAGGAATATAACTACTATAATACTGCCTCCTATATATAGGAATATAACTACTATAATACTGCTCCTATATACAGGAATATAACTACTATAATACTGCTCCCTATATACAGGAATATAACTACTATAATACTGCTCCTATATACAGGAATATAACTACTATAATACTGCTCCCTATATACAGGAATATAACTACTATAATACTGCTCCTATATACAAGAATATAACTACTATAATACTGCTCCTATATACAGGAATATAACTACTATAATACTGCTCCTATATACAGGAATATAACTACTATAATGTAACAACGGGAGAAGAGAGAGACTGGGGCACTCACCGATGTTCCAAGCAAAAGTCTTTAATCCGATAGACAAAAGTCCATGGTGGAGGGAGGACAGATGGAATGGCGGGCGCCTATACCCTGGAACGACGTTTCACGCCCACTCGGCGCTTCTTCCACTGGAAGAAGCGCCGAGTGGGCGTGAAACGTCGTTCCGGGGTATAGGCGCCCGCCATTCCATCTGTCCTCCCTCCACCATGGACTTTTGTCTATCGGATTAAAGACTTTTGCTTGGAACATCGGTGAGTGCCCCAGTCTGTCTCTTCTCCCGTTGTTACATTGCTTACTCTTACTCTTTAGTCTGGGAGCACCACAAGTACAAGCACACCAGGTTGGGTCCTTCATTATACGTCCTTTATTGCTAGCATTGCTGACAGTGCCGACTGCACTCTACTGCTATACTATAACTACTATAATACTGCTCCTATATACAAGAATATAACTACTATAATACTGCTCCTATATACAGGAATATAACTACTATAATACTGCTCCTATATACAAGAATATAACTACTATAATACTGCTCCTATATACAGGAATATAACTACTATAATACTGCTCCTATATACAAGAATATAACTACTATAATACTGCTCCTATATACAGGAATATAACTACTATAATACTGCTCCTATATACAAGAATATAACTACTATAATACTGCTCCTATATACAGGAATATAACTACTATAATACTGCTCCTATATACAAGAATATAACTACTATAATACTGCTCCTATATACAGGAATATAACAACTGTAATACTGCCCCCTATATACAGGAATATAACTACTATAATACTGCTCCTATATACAGGAATATAACTACTATAATACCGCCCCCTATGGACCTGCTGCGGCTCCTCCTCCCCATATATAACACAATACTCCTGGCAGGTCGGCCTCCTCTTATACATGTCAGGTTGGGCCGGGGATCTGATCTCGCTATAAATACTCATTAGAAACTGAGACCTGTTTGCATTAGGAAAAGATTGACAAGAGGCGGTGTCGGTCCTGTGGCCGGCGCTGCAGCAGCTGCTCACCCCTCGCCGCGGTCGGAGCTGCCGTCCCTTTATAATTAATTACCGGCTACAATTAGCGCAGTTATCTCGGCTTTCATTGAGAGCAGATAAAGTGAGGGGGGAAAGTAGAAGGAGCGGGCGCAGTATAGAGAGGTCTGACACGGCGGGTAACGGGATAGCCGTTAATTAATAAGAACTGTCAGGTGAACGCTCTCGTCTCCAGTCATCGCTATCCTTTCCGTAATGAAATCTCGCTATCTGTCCCAGCGTCCGCCCTGGAGCTACTAACTCAATTAACTTAATGTTATGCAAATGAGCCTCTTCCCCTCGTTATTAGCTCACCGGCCGCCATCGTTAATGGTATAATTGGCCCGTCAGCAGGGTAATTAGACATGACTTTTTCCATTAGACTTACACAGCCTAATTATTGTTGATGGGAGCGAGGGGACGTCTCCTGGTGCGCCACGCGGATAGGGGGCAGCTGGCTACGGCAAATATAGACACAACTAGGAGGTCATGTGATGGGGGAATTAGATGGCGTTTGCTGGAAATCTCGCTGTACATGGTAGCGGCAGCAGACCAGCGCGGAGACAGTACACATCAGATGGATCCAGATCTCTGTGGAGAAACATGGCCGGTCAGATGGATCCAGATCTCTATATGGAAACATGGCCGGTCAGATGGATCCAGATCTCTGTGAAGAAACATGGCCGGTCAGATGGATCCAGATCTCTATATGGAAACATGGCCGGTCAGATGGATCCAGATCTCTATATGGAAACATGGCCGGTCAGATGGATCCAGATCTCTATAGAGAAACATGGCCGGTCAGATGGATCCAGATCTCTATATGGAAACATGGCCGGTCAGATGGATCCAGATCTCTGTGGAGAAACATGGCCGGTCAGATGGATCCAGATCTCTATATGGAAACATGGCCGGTCAGATGGATCCAGATCTCTATATGGAAACATGGCCGGTCAGATGGATCCAGATCTCTGTGAAGAAACATGGCCGGTCAGATGGATCCAGATCTCTATAGAGAAACATGGCCGGTCAGATGGATCCAGATCTCTATAGAGAAACACGGCCGGTCAGATGGATCCAGATCTCTATATGGAAACATGGCCGGTCAGATGGATCCAGATCTCTGTGAAGAAACATGGCCGGTCAGATGGATCCAGATCTCTATAGAGAAACATGGCCGGTCAGATGGATCCAGATCTCTATAGAGAAACATGGCCGGTCAGATGGATCCAGATCTCTATATGGAAACATGGCCGGTCAGATGGATCCAGATCCCTATAGAGAAACATGGCCAGTCAGATGGATCCAGATCTCTGTGGAGAAACATGGCCGGTCAGATGGATCCAGATCTCTTTGGAGAAACATGGCCGGTCAGATGGATCCAGATCTCTTTGGAGAAACATGGCCGGTCAGATGGATCCAGATCTCTATAGAGAAACATGGCCGGTCAGAGGGATCCAGATCTCTATAGAGAAACATGGCCGGTCAGATAGATCCAGATCTCTGTGGAGAAACATGGCCGGTCAGATGGATCCAGATCTCTGTGGAGACACATGGCCGGTCAGATGGATCCAGATCTCTGTGGAGAAACATGGCCGGTCAGATGGATCCAGATCTCTGTGGAGAAACATGGCCGGTCAGATAGATCCAGATCTCTGTGGAGACACATGGCCGGTCTGGTATAATATTCCTTCAGAATGATGTCATCACTAGTGGGATCTCTGCCACAATTAGTCGCTTTGCTTCTGAAGGCAGAGGGAGGTCCATCCTGCTAGCAGACAGGGCTCTATATATAGCATGTATACAGTAGTATTAGCGTACGGTATAAGTAATACTCAGACTACTGGCAGACAAAATGGCAGCCAACACTTGGTAAAGAGTTTCCTCAGCTTTTCTGATCCGTCCTCTTGAAACAAACTTCAGAGTAATATGATGCAGTCGCCTGTGTAAGCATCCTGCCGCCTCCGGGCATCACCTCTCTAGAGAGCAGCTCTGTGCGGCCTGCTATATTATATATGACTGTGTGATCACACAATGAGCGGTCCGGGCATGGCTTCCCGGGGGCGCACTATATGCAGGTTTATCTATAATAACATAAGATTTTTTTTGACTTGGGGCAAATGAAGATTAGTGGCCCAGATTTCAGAGGGAAAGTGCATAAAGAGGCTTTGCTGGTGCTCAGCGACCGGAGCTGTCAGCATGCGGGTGATGGAGTGACTGTGGGCAGCTGGGGCTGTGATGGAGGGAGCGGGGCCGTGGTGTGGGCAACAGGGGATGGTAATGTGGGCTTCGGGGTGGTGACTGTGGTGTGGGCAGTGGGGGCCAGTGATGTAGGCAGTGGGATGGTGGCCGTGGTTTGGGCAGCGGTGGGCGGTAATGTGGTCTTCGGGGTGGTGGCCGTGGTGTGGGCAGCGGGGTGGTGGCCGTGGTGTGGGCCAGTGATGTAGGCAGTGGGGTGGTGGCCGTAGTGCGGGCAGTGTGGGCCAGTGATGTGGGCAGCGGGGTGGTGGCCATGGTGTGGGCCAGTGATGTAGGCAGTGGGGTGGTGGCCGTAGTGCGGGCAGTGTGGGCCAGTGATGTGGGCAGCGGGGTGGTGGCCATGGTGTGGGCCAGTGATGTAGGCAGTGGGGTGGTGGCCATGGTGTGGGCCAGTGATGTAGGCAGTGGGGTGGTGGCCGTAGTGCGGGCAGTGTAAGCCAGTGATGTGGGCAACGGGGTGGTGGCCGTGGTTTGGGCAGCGGGGGGGGGCGGTAATGTGGGCTTCAGGGTGGTAAATGTGGTGTAGAGAGCAGAGGCCATGGTTTGGTGGGCAGCGGGGTGGTGGGCAGTGGTGTGAGCAGGAGGGCTAGTAGGCAGCAGGGGCTTTGGTGTGGACAGTGGGGTGGTGGCCATGGTTTGGGCAGCAGGGGCTGTAGTGTGGGCAGAAAAGCTAGGTTTGGACAGCAGGTCGTGCATGTAGTGTGGACAGTGGGGCTGTGTTGTGGACAGCGGGGCTAGTGATGTGGGCAGCGAGGCCTGTAGTGTGGGCAGAAGAGGCTGTGGTGTGGGCAGCGGGGACTGTAGTGTGAGCAGAAGAGGCTGTGGTGTGGGCAGCAGGGCTAGTGATGTATGCAGTGGGGCTAGTGATGTGGGCAGCGGGGCTAGTGATGTGAGCAGCGGGGGCTGTAGTGTGGACAGCGGGGCTAGTGATGTGGGCAGCGGGGGCTGTAGTGTGAGCAGCAGGGCTAGTCATGTATGTAGTGGGGGCTGTAGTGTGGACAGTGGGGCTAGTGATGTGGGCAGCAGGGCTAGTGATGTATGCAGTGGGGGCTGTGGTGTGGGCACAGCTGTGTCCTAATGGATCAAGGCCAAAGTGTTAAGCATGGAGGACACAATATAAGGACAGGCCGGTCTCTGATCACAGCTGTGACCAAATGGATCAGAGCTGCAGTGTAAAGCATGGAGGACACAATACAAGGACAGGCCTGGTCTCTGATCACAGCTGTGTCCTAATGGATCAGAGCTGCAGTGTAAAGCATGGAGGACACAATACAAGGACAGACCGGGTCTCTGATCACAGCTGTGTCCTAATGGATCAAAGCCGAAGTGTAAAGCATGGAGGACACAATACAAGGACAGGCCGGATCTCTCATCACAGCTGTGACCTAAGGATGGAGGACACAATGCGACAACAGTCTGAGAAGGAAGGAGAGGTGCAGAAACCAGTCAGGCAGGGGCTAGAATACCATGCTGGGACTTGTGGTGTATGTGGATTGTGGTGGAGGGTGTATGGGGGGGGGGGGGGATTACATATGAGGGCTGTGATGGGTTTTCGACCTGCTAACCTTCACAGAGCGGCCATGGATTGTGTTCTCTCATCCTCACTCCTGTAGTAATTGTGGCGCCCGCTCTGCGGCCCCCCTGAACAATCCTGCTTCCTCTGGGGGCCGCTACGCTCGCTCGCTGTAAAACATTTATTCAACTTTGTCAATACCAATTTCGAGGGTAAATATGTCTTGTGGTTGTGGCTGTGCGGAGGAGTGGGGTTATTAGAGAGCGACAGCGGCGGCTCTGGCGGAGGGATGCGGCTGATCACATATTAAATATCAGGAACACTGAGAGATGGACGGCGGACCCCCCAGCTCCAGGGCTGAGACCCCCAACCATCACCTCCAGGGACCTGGCAGCACATTTCCTGACACTGATGATTTACTGCCATGGAACCCGTCCTGACAGAACATGCTGGGACTTCTAGTGCATCCACACTGAACACCCATGTATAGTTACACTGCTTTCTGACAGGATTGGTGATGAAACCTATGATAGGTCCAACAGTACCGTACCGTGCCAACATACTGCAACAGCAACATATAATGCCAACATACCGTGACAGCAACATATAATGCCAACATACCGCAACAGCAACATATAGTGCCAACATACCGTAACAGCAACATATAGTGCCAAAATACCGTGACAGCAACATATAGTGCCAATATATCGTAACAGCATTATAAAGTACCAACATACTGTAACAGCAACATATAGTGCCAACATACCGTAACAGCAACATAAAGTGCCAACATACCGTGACAGCAACATATAGTGCCAATATATCGTAACAGCAACATATAATGCCAACATACCGCAACAGCAACATATAGTGCCAAAATACCGTGACAGCAACATATAGTGCCAATATATCGTAACAGCATTATAAAGTACCAACATACTGTAACAGCAACATATAGTGCCAACATACCGTAACAGCAACATATAGTGCCAACATACTGTAACAGCAACATATAGTGCCAACATACTGTAACAGCAACACAAAGTGCCAACATACTGTAACAGAACACATAGTGCCAACATACCGTAACAGCAACATATAGTGCCAACATACGGTAATAGCAACATATAATGCCAACATATCATAATACTAACATATAGTGCCAACATACCGTGACAGCAACATATAGTGCCAACATACCGTGACAGCAACATATAGTGCCAACATACCGTAACAGCAACATATAATGCCAACATACCGTAAGAGCAACATATAATGCCAACATACCGTAACAACAACATATAATGCCAACATACCGTAAGAGCAACATATAATGCCAACATACCATAATAGCATCATATAGTGCCAACATACCATAATAGCATCATATAATGCCAATATACCGTAACAACAATAGATAATGCCAACATACCGTAATAGCATCATATAGTGCCAAAAAACCATAATAGCATCATATAATGCCAACATACCGTAACAGCGACATATAATGCCAACATACCGTGACAGCAACTTATAGTTCCAACATACCATAATAGCATCACATAATGCCAACATACCGTAACAGCAACATATAATGCCAACATACCATAATAGCATCACATAATGCCAACATACCGTAACAGCGACGTATAGTGCCAACATACCGTAACAGCGACATATAATGCCAACAAACCATAACAACAACATATAGTGCCAACATATACTAACATATAGTGCCAACATACCGTAACAGCAACATATAGTGCCAACACACTGTGACAGCAACATATAGTGCCAAAATACCGTAACAGCAACATATAGTGCCACCCTACTGTAACAGCAACATATAGTGCCAACATACCGTATAAGCAACATATAGTGCCAACATACCGTAAAAGCAACATATAGTGCCAACATACCGTAACTGCATTATATAGTGCCAACATACCGTAACAGCAACATATAGTGCCACCCTACCGTAACAGCAACATATAGTGCCACCCTACCGTAACAGCAACATATATTGACAACATATAATAATGCTAACATATAATGCCAACATACCGTAACAGCAACATATAATGCCAACCTATCGTAACAGCAACATATAATGCCAACATACCGTAACAGCAACATATAATGCCAACCTATCGTAACAGCAACATATAATGCCAACATACCGTAACAGCAACATATAATGCCAACCTATCGTGACAGCAACATATAGTGCCAACATACCGTAACAGCAACATATAGTGCCAACATACCGTAACAGTAACATATAGTGCCAACATACTGTAACAGCAACATATAGTGCCAACATACCGTAACAGTAACATATAGTGCCAACATAATCTAGCACACTAACACCATACAGCACCAATATACTGTAATACCATGGTTTTCAAAACTAACTAAGGAAGCCGCTATGGGGGAAGCAGATTCTATGGGGGTCTAAGGGTTCTGTGGACTCTCAAACCAAAAATAAAGTGCCCTAAAGGTAGGTAATCTGGATGGTTCAAATACCAAAACAAATTTATAAGGGCCAAAAGCCCAGATCACATCCAGTAAACCTACCACTAAGTAAAACGTAACTTTTAATAACTTTCAAATAGAAATAATAAGTATAAAGTTGTGCTCATTAAAATCACAGAGCTTCCATAACCTTCTACAGTGAATCAACCTATATCTGTATAGTCATAGTAGCTGCAGACTACTGACTACCTCGTAGTATATTACTATCTAACTGGGCTATGAAAGCAATGAATTTAAAATCAACCGCACAGCCTCTCAACTAGTTTCACCCACACATGGGCTTCATCAGCCCTCATAAGCCCTCCTCCTGATGAAGCCCATGTGTGGGTGAAACTAGTTGAGGGGCTGTGCGGTTGATTTTAAATTCATTGCTTTCATAGCCCAGTTAGATAGTAATATACTACGAGGTAGTCAGTAGTCTGCAGCTACTATGACTATACAGATATAGGTTGATTCACTGTAGAAGGTTATGGAAGCTCTGTGATTTTAATGAGCACAACTTTATACTTATTATTTCTATTTGAAAGTTATTAAAAGTTACGTTTTACTTAGTGGTAGGTTTACTGGATGTGATCTGGGCCTGTGGACTCTCGTCACACCATGATGTGAGGTGGGCATCAGTTCAGGGGGTCCTGGGGAAGCAGTCCCTGTACCCCGCTGATGCCCCTTGTCCTACTGGCTGGATGATTCACTGACAGGGTTGCAGGACCCCCAATTCCGGTGCACCCACAGTCCCAGCCTGTCGCCCCTCCTCAGCCGCCCTCTCTATTAGTCTCTACAGCAGAACATTTCCAGGATCTCGGCCCCCGGCAGACGCTTCCAGCCGCCTCTAATGCCGTATCGATTTTCTCACTTAACCCATTGCCTGCCCAAAGCAAACCGCCTCGAAAAAAATCAATAAAGTTTATGGAGGTGGGGTGGGGGGGGTGCCCCTGTACGGATGCAATCTGCCAGGTCCTAAGCCTGATCCTGTTCAAACACAGGAGGTCCAGCTATGGGCGCCCCCCGCAGCTCGCGCCCGGTGCACAGGTAGTGTACACTGCGGATGGACTCACATCAAAAGTAATTGCTTCTGGTCTCCAGTGAGGATGACTGCAAACTGAGTAACACACTCTCATAAACTAAGTTTTAACCCGCCAGGAGGCAGCCGTGACCCCTCCGTTGTCTCCACCAAAATGTAATTCGCCGGAGCCGCTCAGGCGGGAGGGCTTCAAAGCGGAGGCTGCGTCTCAGCCGCTGATGGAAATGCTACCAGGTCAGAGGAGTGCGTCGGCGTGAATGGGAAAAGGCCGAGACCACCTTCATTTTCTGCCAAGTTTTAGCTCTTTTTAGTTGTGGAAGTTACGAGGCGGCCGACGCTTTCCCTATCAGCGCGGTTTAATGGCCTGACCTTTCCGGAATCCTATTTCCAGCTAGGTGACGTGTGCCGGGGGCCGCGTCTGTTCCCGTAGAGCTCGGAGGGTCCGGGAAATATCACTGATTGAATGTGACTAGTGATGGCGGCCGGCTAGATAAGATGGGGGGGGGGGGGGGGGTCCGCATTCATAGGAACTTCACGTCAAAATTTGGGATGGTTGGGGGGGGGGGGGGTATCCCATGTAAATTTAAAGGGTTTATCCAGAGTAAAAACATGTTTTTTAATCAACTGGTTTCAGAAAATTATATAGATTTGTAAATGATTTCTAATTAATAAACTCCGGTCTTCCAGTACTTATCAGCTGCTGTATGTCCAGAAAGTGGTGTATGCTCTACAGTCTGACACAGTGCTCTCTGCTGCCACCTCTGTCAGGAACTGTCCAGAGCAGCAGCAAATCTCCATAGAAAACCTCTCCTGCTCTGGACAGTTCCTGACATGGACAGAGGTGGCAGCAGAGAGCTCTGTGTCAGAGAGAATACAGCACTTCCTGCAGGACATACAGCAGCTGATAAGTACTGGAAGACTGGAGATTTGTTAATTACAAATCTGTACAACTTTCTGGAACCAGTTGATTTTAAAAGAGTTCCCCTTTAACTGCATTGTCTTCTAAACTGCATTAGTCTGGACCTCACCTGTCATCATAGATGGAAGCTGCCAATCTTTCCTCCACCATGCTTTACACTGCAGCTCAGATTAGCACAAGCATAAAGTCAGTACATGGAGAGAGAGCGGAGGAGTCTGGGTATCGGCTTCTTCCTGGCTGATAACAGGAAATAATAGCTTCTATACAACCAGGGGGAAGATGAATGGGAAGCAGCAGCCATGATTTAAGGGGGGGGCCTTATTCTGCATCCCCCTTTATGCTGCATATGGAATATCAGCATCACTTCAGACTTTCAGATTATCTACAAATCCAATCACTGTCCGTTAATGGCGGTGACAGCAGCGGTGGCGGTGTAAGATTCCTGGCAGATCCAGAGATCCTGCATAATGCGCGGCACGCGGGCGGAATTCATATGTGAAGATAAATATTCCAGTCCAGTCTTGGTAAACTGGCAGATAATGGCGGCACGGACGGGTCAGCGAGGTTTTATTAGCTCAATTAACGGGAGGTAAGAGAAGGCTTAGACGGCGCTGTGCGCACGCCGGCGGCGGCTGAGCTGCTAGTAATGGTGTTATTAACCTTTACCAGCCGCAGGATTTGGCTGCAGATTTCAGCTCCATTCTGCGGTTCAAGTCTTTATTAATAAGCTGTTTATTGTGCTTAATCCGCCCGGGAGGCGGCGGGGGAGCCGATCCTGAGCCGCTGTGTGCTGCTGCTGCTGGAGGTAGCAGAGCCGGCGCTCCCTCTGCTAGAGAGGTGTAGTGAGCAGATGTATGACAGCCGTGAGCGGAGGGGCTGCCGACATCTGGTCCCTCATAGCTGCACCCTCAGGATGGATACTGGGGATAATCCCTTTAAAATAGCGTGGGTCATGTGACACTGAGGCACGTTCGTTCCCATAAAGGCAGAAATTTGCATCGCTGATGAAGAAGTCAGACATGGCCGCCATGAAGCCTGCTGTATAGCGCTCTGCCGCCTTCTCATAGATGTTGTGGGGGATTTATCATTCCCCGCGCACATATCTTGTGTCAGCTTCATTTTACAGCTCTGCGCTGGGGCAGGAAATAATAAAGAGCCGGGGTCAGCGCATCTCTGGTTTTGTGGGGTCCCCGGTATATGACCAAAAAAGTGTCCAAGGGAGGAGAATCGAGGGCTGAGGACCCGGTGGTGGGGCCTGAGGCTCATTGAAGTGTGTGGGGTGGAGACGAGCCCATCTAGTCTGATCCCACAGAAGAGCTGCTGTAAAGCAAACTGCTGAAAAACTACCTGCTGTGTATGGGGCCTCGCAGAACGGTCAAGTAACCCGTCCTCCCCTGATAGTGTCTACAATGGTCATATGACCTGGAGCACAGAGCAATGGGAGAAGGCGTCTGGTGTAATGGGTTACGTTCTCCATCATGTGAACGGCCAGGTGAGTCACTTACCTGCATACCAACACACTAAGGACCGTATCACACGGCCTGATCACATGGTGTAAGCTAGTGCCGGTGTGCTAGATCGCCACCCGCTTTACTAAGCCCATACACGGTCCAATAGTCAAGAAGCAAGGGCTGTATATAAATATATTTTGCTAGCGATGTCCGTGTAGCCCTTGTAAAATAAACTATACTTACCTCTCAGTGCTTTTTGATGTCCTGTTAGCTTCGGCCCTGCTCCCGGCAGTGTTTGAGGTGACAGGCAGCTCAGCCAATCGCTGGCTTCAGCACTGTCCCGGTAATTTGCTGAGCTACCTGTCACTTTAGACACTACTGGGAATGGGGCCAAAGCTAACAGGACATCAGGGAGCACCGAGAGGTAAGTACAGTTTATTATTTTCTTTAGAGATTCATCAGCTGTTGGACACGCATCACCATTACACGTAGCGATGCACCTGGGGCCAATGATTGGGTACGAACCTAAAGGTATGATCAGCCAATAATCGTTGTCATTGGCTGATCGTTTTCTTTGTTACACGGATCAATGATCTGCAGAATTGGCCTGATAACCAGCAGATAATCGCTCTGTGTAATAGGACCATAAGGCTAGAAGATGTGAAACCTGATGAACAAGTCCTATAAGAGGGGCGACTATACATAAGGACTAAAATCTTATACATGACGACTAAACCCATACTCAGGGCTCCTCCCCCTAATCTGCATATGTAAATCAGGGATCCCATTCTAATAAGAATGCTGCTGTATATAGGGAATTCTTATGTGATGGATCCGAGGCGGCGCGGTGATTTCTTCATTACCCATCAGTCTTCTCTCCGGACAGGAACATGAGAATGTGAATATTTACGGCGCTGGAAGGGAATATATACATAAAACATCTGAGCGCTCGGAAAATTGAGTTGAAACAGCGGAGTAGATTGTTCCTGAAATGACACATTGGATGAGATCTGCAACGTGCCGCTCCGGCAGCGCTTTTCTAGAATTAAAATGATGCTTTACAAGACTGGAAGAGACAGGCGGCTGCGGTGATGGGAAGTCAGGCCAAAGGCTGGGCAAACGGTCTCATTACCCAGGGACGCGCTGTAACAAACCCTCAGCTGTGACAAGTATCCGGTCTGTCTCCATTCAGTGACAGCAAGCAGAGATCTCAGAGAAGTTATGCTCTGTAATATGTAGCAGCCGGTCAGTACGCTAAAAAAAAGGATGCTTTTTGATCCTTTTTTTATAATGGAAGTCATGGAAAACGCATCAAAACGGATGCAAACAAATGTATCAATTTTTTCTTCCGTTTTATAATAAAAAAAGAAAAAACGGATTGCAAAAACGGAGTGTTAATCCAGCCTAACCCTCCCGGCAGTGATCTGATTGGCTATTACTATACAGCAGGGAGTGTTACCTGTTGGGTATATAGCCGGGCATGTTCAGCGTCTCCCGGGAATCGGTGGAGCACAGTGATCTGATTGGCTATTACTATACAGCAGGGAGTGGTACCTGTTGGGTATATAACCGGGCATGTTCAGCGTCTCCCGGGAATCGGTGGAGCACAGTGATCTGATTGGCTATTACTATACAGCAGGGAGTGGTACCTGTTGGGTATATAACCGGGCATGTTCAGCGTCTCCCGGGAATCGGTGGAGCACAGTGATCTGATTGGCTATTACTATACAGCAGGGAGTGGTACCTGTTGGGTATATAGCCGGCGTCGCTCAGCACCGCAGCCTGTTCGGCGTCTCGCGGGATTCCGTGCAGCACCCAGCCTCGCGTCGCACAGTCCAGTCTGCTGAGCCGATCACTTAGGATCCTCAATACAAGGTTATCCGGCACTAAAAGGAGGAAAGACACAACGTCTATAAATATACATATATATGTAGCTACACTATGCTGGTGTATCTAAGCTTCTGATGTATCTCCAACCACTTTCTGCTGGGTGGGTCAGGGCATCTATCATCCTCAGGCCCTGCACAGTGCAGACGTCTCATGTCACCGCTGTCACTTTCCACTGCCCTCAGTGTCAGCATAGGCTGTTTGTTTATTGTTTACTGCCACCTGCAGGTCAGTCATGTGAATTGCAGCCTCCATAATAATGGCTGGGAAAGGCATCTGGAAGGGTCAACAATGCAATAGACTATTCAAGGAGCGATTGTAAGAGAAGCAGATGGTGGCAGAATGACTGCTCTGCCGCACATTAAGCTGCTCTTCATATCCAGATCCTGTAATAAAGAGGATGTAATACTTACATACCTGACATTACAGCTTCTGTATTAGAGAGAGCTATAGAATGTATTATTATAAGGAATTACCTAAGGACGAACTGCTCAAGGCATAGCGATCAACATGGCCGCCCTAACGCTCTGGAGTGACACGATACCAGGTAACGGGGGGTATTGTGCCCGGCTCCCCCTTTACTTACTGGGTGCCCATCCTGCGACTGAGGAGACCCCCAGAACAGTGCGGCTATAGGCGGCTTGTGGCGGTTCCCAGGACTTTGGGCCTCATTATGGTCAGTAGTTTTACTTAAATCGGTGGAACCGACACAGGACACCAATTGTACTTTGCAATGACTTAACTTTTCCTTAAATTATGGTGAAAAAACAACAACAAAAAATTATCTGCGTCGTGAAATTGAAAAAAAAAACAAAAAAACACACAAAAACATTCTTTTTATTAAGGGGGGTTTTGTGTTTACGCCATTTGTCCTATGGTAAAACTGACATGTGATCTATGTTCCCCATGTCGGTACGATTACAACTTTATGTAATATATATAACTTTTTTTTTTATTTGACAGGTTTTAAAAAATTAAAACCTTAAAAAAAAACGAAATGCTCCCTAAAATGGCTTTATTCCCCTCCTTATAGCGCTTTTATTGTTTGGTCTATGGGGCTATGTGAGGCGGCATTTTTTGCCCCATGATCTGTACTTTTGGCACCTTGCTTGTGTATAGGCGACTTTTTGATCCCTTTTTATTAAAATTTTAGTGTTTTTGCGCTTAAGCCGTTTACCGAGCGAGATCAGGAATGTGATAATTTACACAATTTACAATTTGTGGTAATTTTTGTGATACCAAATATGCTTGTTTATTTCATTTAGAAAATGGGAAAAGGGGGATTTAAACTTTTGTTGGGATTGGATTTTTTTTATTTATTGAAAACCTTTTTCCCCCCTCTCTACAGTAGCTTGAAGTCAGCGTTTACATGGAGCGATTATCGTTCGAATTTTCACGGTAACGATGGCATTTGAGCGATAATCGGCTGGTGTAAACACAGCAAATGATCAAGTGACGAACGAGAAATCGTTCATTTTCAAATTGTCGTTGGTCGTTCACTGAAAATTACAGATCGCTTCGTGTAAACAGTCTTTCACCGATTCACCCTATGTGTAAGATAGGCTTAAGTGATCTTAAAACAATCGCAATAACGATTTTTTCAAACAATATATAGTTCCGTCTAATCGCTGATCGTAAAAGAACACATCGTTATTTCAAAATCGTTAATCGCTCGATTGGCCGAATTATCGCTCCGTGTAAACGCAGCATTAGGGACTTCTATTATAATTGAACTGTTCTCTCTTAGAGATCAATGCAGTACATATGTACTGCATTGACCTTTGAGATCAGTGCTTGATTACAAAGGGCTGCTGACACCAATAGTAATCAAAGTGGCAACCCCAATAAACAATGGATTGAGTGGCTGCATTCACATACGACAGGAGATTTGGGGTCCCCATTTATTGGAGGAGCAACCCCTGTAATATCTCCTCTACCGTATACACCATGTATAGTCGTACCCTCATAGACACTACAGGAGCAATGACGCCCCCCCTTTTCCCTCCAGAAATAACCCTCTCCATTCCTGCACAGCCAGTGACCCAATATACCAAGGATAGGCAACCCTGGCTGTCCAGCTGTTGCAAAACTACAACTCCCATCATGCCTGGAGCTAAAGCTTTGAGTGTCCAGGCATGATGGGAGTTGTAGTTTTGCAACAGCTGGAGAGCCAAGGTTCCCTACCCCTGCAGCAGATAACAGGCTATAGGAGGGTGTTGTTCTGTTCCCGGTAATATAGAGAGCTCTATAGGTAGATACAGGGAGCCGCACTGCAGGGCTCTGAGAGCTTGTGAAAAATTAAACTCAACAGATCCAAACTGTCCTATTTCCACTTCAAAAGCCGAGAAGCAACCGAGCTCTTCCCAACTCATCTTCAAACGCCAGGCGCCCTAGAAAGTTTCCAAATAAAAAAAATAAAATAATAAATAAAGCAAAAAAAAAAAAAAAAAAAAAGGAAAATAAGTTTTTTTTTTTTAAAGTCTCTTGTTCCCCCAAGCGCTGTGCCCGTTCCTGGCGCTGCTGTCTCTCCTTCTATAATTATACCCATGTGAGTCTATTAATCAACTGGTAAATTATTTACACAGCCAAGTGCTGTTTGCAGCTCCGGCTCGTACACCGACAGTAAAGGGCTGCAGCGAGGATGGAGCGTGAGAAGGTCCCCACTGGGCCCCCCCATCCCTGACTCCAGAAGCTTTCTTCTCTCTCATCCTCCTGCCCCCCCCAACAACAACTATCAAAGGCTTCCAGGGGGGAGAACTCCGCAGTGTGAACCTGCAAGGTCAAAGGGGCTGGAGCAGTGCGGGAAGGCGAAGAGGACATGTGGGCTCAGGACCTTGGTCAGGAGGTTAGAAAGACAGGCGGCGTTCTCTATAATCATCGCAGTGAATATATTCCGAGCGTTTTCCTTGGAAGGGGAATATTTTCCATGCGCTCCCTGGTCACCGGATCTGACAATCTACTGCAGCCTTTTGCTCTCCGGTAGTGGATGATGCGTTAATCTGCAGACACCAAACCAAACTGGGGGTAGAACATCGGCTCATCTACAACCTGTATTAAGAAATCTGTGCAGTCCGTGTCTGAACCCTATGCTTCATGTATATACGCAGGGAAGTGGACATCAAATGTATGACCCCCATAGAGTCACAAAGTACGTCCTATAGGGCCCTATTACACGGCCGGATAACGAGAAAGAAGCGACTGCTGACCTGGCAGGTCACTGCTTACTCGCTCATCGTTCCCCTCTCGCTGTCTGTGCTATTACAAGCGGGGAGGAGCGGAGAGCAGCGGTCTGCGGACATTGCGCTGCCGTGAACGGGATATTAGAACATGCAGAAAGACAACAATCAGCTGACATTGTGCATGAGCTGATCATGACCTTTATACATGAGCTATTACCCCTAAGGATTATCGGCTGGAACAATCGGTAATCAGCCAAGTACGGCCAATAATCGATTTGGGAGATAGGGCCCTTAGGCTTTCATCAGGCCGATATAAGTAGCTATGAACTTTATAACTCACAGTATAATGCAATCTTGTGTCCCCTCCAGAGCCCTCTGTCCCCCTACAGCACAAAAGGAGTGAAACCCAAGGACCGCATTACACCGAATCTCGGCACTTATTCCGTAGTGTAAATGAGCCCTAAGGGCCTTTTATATGGGCCGACTATCGGCAAGGAGTTCTGCTAGAATCCCATATTCAGCCGATAATCGGTCCGTGTAAAAGTGTCAGGGATCAGCTGTGAACCGGGAAACCGCCCACTCGTTGGCTGATTGCAGCTTTTTGAGCAGCCCTATGGGTGGGTTCACACTACGGAATTCTCGCGGACAATGTCCGCGGAATTCCGTCAGCTGTCCGGCCGCACATCTGGGCGCCTTTCCGCCGGCCCCATAGACACCATTCTATGGGCCGGGGTATTCCGCTATACGCTGAAAGAAGTGTCATGTCACTTCTTTTAGCGGATCGCGGAATACGCCGGCCCATAGAATGGTGTCTATGGGGCCGGCGGAAAAGCGAGTGCCCGTGCGGGCGGACAGCTGACGGAATTCCGCGGACAATGTCCGCGAGAATTCCGTAGTGTGAACCCGCCCTATAAGTCATTGTCTATCAGCTTCACATCACCCTGTGTAAGTAGGAGACGTGTGGCCGATAGCAATGTATTTTAATGGCCGACAACCAATCCCAATCGTTTTACTTGTGACGCTTGATTAACCGTGCCATGTAAAGGGGCAGACGAGCGCAGATCTCTCTGATCCCAACCTTGTTGCTCGTTCTCGATGTACGGCTCGATCAGAAGTCCGATTTTCGTCTGGTCCGCCACGGCTTCCTTAAGGACTTGACCGCAGGAAACTGTGGATTTAGAGAAACAACGTAAGTATTGTAGAAGGAGCCTGTGACTTAGCTGCAATACCAGGCCCGGCCAATGGACGGAAGAGGTGCTGTGTCTGCAAAGGCAACGCCTGACTCACCATTGACGACATCATATTTCTGTGCCAGCAGCGCTGCTTGGAAGCTCCTTCCACTGCCCGGTGGTCCGTACAGCAGTATACGCGGTGTGTAGGGGGCCAAGGACCGGGGTTTGCTTAACACAAATGTAAGAACTGGGGAACAAAGTACAAACGCTTTACTAAAAGGCAAAACTGAAGTGTGAAAGTCTGTAGAGAAAATAACAATAAAGCGGTCATCTGACTTTTTGAGTCAGACACTCTTGTCCACGAGCTGTGCAAATAAGTAGGATTCAGCTGCAATACCAGGTACAGCCATGAACAAGGGTGGTGCTGTTTTTTTGAGGGGGAATGAATCATTATTTCTCATCTCCCGTATTGTAATGTAAAGCATTACACTTCTCTCTTGTATCAGCAGGGGGCGCACATGTGCACTAGTACAGCAGCCATACTGTCTGCCAGCAGGATCCTGTCTGCAGCCGAACTCCCAGGTAGGCTAAAGAGTAAGGGACGTATTACACGCACACGCAAATTGTGTCATCGCTTGTTTATTTACTTAAACAATAGGCTCTTAGAGTCATTAGACAAAGCGATTTTTAACAATTAACAGTAAACCATCGCAAACAGGAGCCACCTGAAATCGTTCACCATATTACACAGAACGATTAACAAATCTGGAACTACAGTGAGTGATTGCCGATGATTTTAGGCTTTGCGCAAAAGTTGTGATCAACAACAGAACAATTTTTTGTGGGGTAGCGCAGGGAGGTGTGGGAGGGCTGCTCGGATGATCTGGATGGCCTATAGGAGATAGAGGTGGTCTGCTGCTGCCGCTCCTGTTACTCGGAGCGGCCGTTGCTATCAGCATTGGGTTTTTTTTCAACATGTTGAAAGACAACAATCAGCGGACAACGTGCATGCGGTCTGATCGTTGTCTTTTAACACTACCTATTACACCATGCGATTACCCTGTGTAACGGCCAGTAATCAGCCAAGTACGGCCAAAAATCGCTTGGTGTAATAGGGCCTTTATTGCCCCATTACATGGTCTGATCTGGAGGAGCAAACAAGCCTGTCAGGTCAGCTCCTCGTTCCCTGCTCGCTGTCAGCACCGCACCGATAACCAGTAGAGAGGAGCAGGGAGCAGCGGGCAGCTGCGGGAGGGGCTGCCTGGACAATCTTTTGGGTGGACCATGGGAGAGAAAGGCTGCCACCACTCCTATTACATGGAGCAGACCATCGCTATGGGCATCAGGATATAGGGTTCCTCAGCCGACATTGTACCTGTCAGCTGACTCTACAACATAAGCTATTATTTCAGGGATGCATGTCCGATGCACAGAGACTGCGAGAACCTCCACCATCTCAGATGCCCAGGATTCTATGGCACTCACCTGTTCTATACACCACCACGTTCTGCTGACAGGTACAAGACCAGGACACCTGACACGGCATCAGAGCGGCGGGATAGTTATTAAAGTATTTGAAAGCGAACCCACCCATCGCATGCTGCCGCCTAATATCCTCCGATCGGATACAGACAGAAAGCGCTGCTTACAAATGGGGCTAATTTTCGGTAAATAAGTGTAAGTTAATTAGAGTAATAATCCCCCAGATGAGCCGCTCCACTAATGAAGCGGAAGAAAGCAGGAATCTGACGCCTGGCGCGCCCCGGGA
Source organism: Dendropsophus ebraccatus (assembly GCF_027789765.1). Lineage (NCBI taxonomy): Eukaryota > Metazoa > Chordata > Amphibia > Anura > Hylidae > Dendropsophus > Dendropsophus ebraccatus. The sequence continues at coordinate 7,144,841 of NC_091463.1, forward strand.
CCCATCTACTGAGGATTTCCTCGAAGCAGCCCCAGCGCTTTCTTCGCGTTCCCCATCCCTAATTTATTTGCCTCCATTATTAATTAATAATAATTAATATTCAGCCCCCGCGTCGTTATTTACTGATTTGCACATGAATTCTTTATGACGGATGATACAAACTTTTAGATGTAATTAAGCAATTTGAGAAGTAATTAATCTGCGATGTTAAAAAGAGAACGCGGCGTCGGGATCCGTCCTGGGACCGGCCGGCATTGTCAAGTGTTTGACACCAGTTTGGGGCACGAGGTTCAAGGCCGAACACACTGTGTAATTAAGGGGGCAGGTAAGAGGGTGAGCGGGACATGTGACCTCATCTGTTCTAACGTCTATTCGCACTAACTGCTACCAGCGAGGAGAACAGCATTACATGGTTATCCTGACCCACACGAGCAGCGGCCATGTTTGCTTCCTTTAAGGGCCCTATTACATGGAGCAATACTAATGATTATGACTCCATGTAATAAAAACAGCGATCATCGGCTGATCATGTCTAAAATCACTGGCCGCCGACGGCGCATGGCTACTGTAATAGCTCCAGGCAATAGTGATGTGCAGTCGACGGCTGACAACTGAATAAAGTGTTACACATTACCTCTCCACGCTCCCGGGCTTCTCCTGCCCTCCTTTGAAGCGGTCTCTAAACTGACAGGCCACTCAGCCAATCAATGGTCCTGGCGGTCCTGGACAGTGATTGGCTGAGCGGCCTGTCAGCTTAAAGACCACTTCAACGCTACAGCAGCGCCGGGGAGGAAGGAGAGGGAAGGAGAAGACCGGGAGCATGGAGAGGTAAAGTATAACAGTTTAGGGCAAGAGCCGCACGAACATCACTAACAATATACATATATAGCCTTTGCTGAACAATTATTGAGCTGCGTAATAGGCTCAATAAACGAGTGCCGACCTAGCAGATTGGCGCTCGTTTACATTATTGATCTAGTGGACCCTAAAGCTATAAAAGCGCCTGGCTATCTTCATCACACCTATCAGTCTGACTGCTGCTCCACACAAGAGACATTAGACCTTAGTGACCTGTGATCCATAGAAGTCTCATCCCATAGAAGTCTCATCCATAGCTGCATCGCACAGAATAAGTGGAGAAGCAGTGTACAGGCCCAGCCTCTGCACACCCCTTTACTGCACTGCTGCACTAACACGTGACTGATCTACTTGTAGCAGGGACAAGGAACACACGGCCCTCCAGCTGCTGCAAAACTACAACTCCCATCATGCCTGGACAGGCTTTGTAGTTTTGCAACAGGTGGAGGGCCGTAGGTTCCTCATCCCTGACCTGTAGGTATGGATCATATTACACATGGACGACAATGGGCTTTGTACATGCCAGCAGCATGAGGCAGGAGGACACTGGGGAGCATGGACAGGTAAGTATAACTTTATATTTTCTATATAACTCCATTCCATGAAGGGATGCAGGGTCGGTGCTGAAAGGCGTCGATCAGCCGATGACTGGCTCCATACTGCCTGACTGGGCCCTTAGTGGACATCACATGATATCGCAGTTTACCCTGTGATAAGACGTCCGTGCACGGCTGATCCGCATTAATCTTCTTGTACTTCTTGGGGAAGGCTCGCAGGATACCAGGGATGTTTCTGTGATATTCCAGAAGCTTCTTTCCAGTTTCCTCTTCTGAGATCCCAGCTGGTTCCACTAAATTCTTCTGCACTTCAGGGTCTTCAGGCCAATCAAAGGTCGTGTGGTAGACCTCTGCAAAAGAGGGGCATACATAGGTGGTCACATGGCACTGACCGCTATCCTCTGCTATACACTATATAGCTTAGTATATGGCTATGTTCACACTACGTAAAAAACACAGCCGTATTTCATAACAACGGCCGTATTTGCGGAAATAACTGCCGTTATTTTACAAATAACGGCCGTTGTTGTGAAATACGGCCGTGTTTTTTACGTAGTGTGAACCCAGCCTATCTCTGTATTCTCATTCACATCCATCAGAACATCAGCCGCACTTCATCCTTGCCAACACAGGGTTGATGGATTCTTGGCGGTAATATGGGGATCCATCTGCCATGAATCTTCCATTACAATTAGATATGAGCAAACCTCACGCAGGCACAGAATCGTCCAAGCCCAAACACCCAGCATTTTATTACCGGGGGCTGAAGAAGTTGTATGCAGCCCTAAAGCTGCCTGGAAAACACGGACACAGGCATAGGCCATAGGCTGTATACAACACATATACAATATACAGAAACCAGGGCCACCACTACCTCCAGTGCTGGGGTCCATCCTCTTCCCCATATTCCTCTCGATCAGGACAATATCCGGAGCTTCCAGGACAACTGCGGGGGGACATAGGAGATGAGACACAGAATACAGTGTGCATACATGTACCTGTATATATAGCTGACCCCATGGCTCCACCAGAGAGCGTCCTGACATCTGTAGACACAGACATGGCCGGGGGAAATCCTAATGGGCATCGTGTAGCTCCAGTGTATGAGGACTCACCTATGTGATCCGAACATGTCCCATTCATCTGTAGGAGTAATCCCTGCTCCCTGCTCTGGGGAAATCCTTCAAGGACCCAACCCTGAAAGCAACAGAGCGAGTGTCACATGTAAGATTACTAACAAATCTAGAAAGAACGCATCATGCCGAACCATAAATGTACTGTACATCCACAACATTACTCATCCTGTACTGATCAAGAGTTACCTCCAGAGCTGCACTCACTATTCTGCTGGTGGGGTCACTGTGTACATACATTACTGATCCTGAGTTACATCCTGTATTATACTCCAGAGCTGCACTCACTATTCGGCTGGTGGGGTCACTGTGTACATACATTACATTACTGATCCTGAGTTACATCCTGTATTATACTGCAGAGCTGCACTCACTATTCTGCTGGTGGGGTCACTGTGTACATACATTACTGATCCTGAGTTACATCCTGTATTATACTCCAGAGCTGCACTCACTATTCGGCTGGTGGGGTCACTGTGTACATACATTACATTACTGATCCTGAGTTACATCCCGTATTATACTGCAGAGCTGCACTCACTATTCTGCTGGTGGGGTCACTGTGTACATGCATTACTGATCCTGTATTATACCCCAGAGCTGCACTCACTATGTGCTACGCTAACCCCCCAACAACACCCCCCCCGGGTCAGGCTGCATCAGCTACAGGTTGGGAATAAAGCGATGAACCTGAGGCGAGACATGAAGATTTGCGCAGTTAGTTGGCGCTGAGTGGGATCGGCGCAGGATAAGCGCAGCCACAAGGTGTTTGCTCTACAACAATTATGGAGAATCCTCTCTGCGATTTGCTTTAAGGAAACACAACCTGAGGCTTCATGCATATTAAACGGCGCGGTGGCAGAGTTGGCGGTGATTATTTTTCGTATTTTTCAGATATTTCCTGGGGTCTGGCGGTACACAAGCTCACAAATAAAGAGGAAAATCAATCAATCCTTTAATTAGAATATATTATGTGGCGTCTTGACACATCACAGCCGAGCGCCGTCTCCGCCGCCGAGCTGCGCGCTTTGTTCACAACAGGTTAATTGATATTCTGATGCGCTCGGCTCCTCTTGCTGGCGCGGGCTCCAGACCCCCAGTGGTTTGGTTCTGTTTCATCCCACATCAAAAAACCGTATGCTGGGGGCGCCCTAAGCTGGAGGTCTCAGCAGCTGCGCGGAGCCGCCATCACAGGAGGGCCGCGCCGCCGCCAGATGTCACACCATCCCACCTTATAAATATATATACGGTGGCAGGGTGAGCGCTGGCAGGGGAACCGCGACGGAACAGACCGCAGTATGTGCTCGTACAGCACCGCCGCCGCTAATGAGGTGTGCTGGCAGCTCGGACCGCACTGTACACCGAAAATAAGGCACAATTAAAGGGGAACTCCAGTGACAAGGTTTTTCTTTCAAATCAACTGGTGCTAGAGATTTGTAATTTACTTCTATTAAAAAATCTCCAGTCTTCCAGTACTTATAGGCTGCTGTATGTCCTGCAGGAAGTGATGTATTCTCTCCAGTCTGACACAGTGCTCTCTGCTGCCACCTCTGTCCATGTCAAGAACTGTCCAGAGCAGCAACAAATTCTCAGGACATACAGCAGCTAATAAGTTCTGGAAGATTGGAGACTTTTTTAATAGAAGTAAATGACAAATCTATATAACTCTTTGACACCAGATGATTTGAAAGAAATGCATTTTTGCCAGCGTACCCCTTTAACTCAGTAGCAGCTCTCCAGCCGATCAATACAGGATACAAGGCTCTACAGCCTATGGCCTATGGCTGTATCCATGTTTTCCAGGGCTCCCTCAGGCTGCATCCACCTTCTTCAGCCCCCAGCAGTCCATGTTGAGCATTCAGGTTGGCCCCTACCTGAACATTGGGCAAGTTCACTCCTGACTAAACCTGGAGTGTCCCTTTAAGACTCAGCATGTGCAGCTATTCCCCAGTATAAGTGACCTGTAATGTAATATAATATAACGGATCAGTGCCGGCTGCAGACATTGTCGGGTTAAGCAGTCCCGGAGAGCGGAGTAGCCCTTTAAGACTATACTTCTTACAAAGTTTATAAACTTGATGATGAGAACTCGCCGGGGGTCACTTAATGGTTAACAGGCGCCATCATTCACCGAGATGACAAGGAAACGGCTTCTCAGACGCCATTAGCTCCCATCATCCACCTATAGCGGCATATACCCTGGCGCTGTGGTGGGGGTGCGCGGGGGGGATCGGGGGACGTACGAGCCCCTGTAGACAGACAAGTCATCGGCTCTGCCTGCTCCGGCCGCACTCACACAACAATGGCTGCAATAAGTCGTCTTCTCTCCCGGCAGCCGGTGGTTGTGCCGCCTCGGCACATTACGCGGAGATTTAACGCTCGGTAGGCGGTCTCGGCAGGCCTGTTGATCAATACAATGGCTGCTCCTCCGAGGCCGCGTCTGACATCTGTAAACCTGGGGGGGGGTCAGGAAAAGCGAGAAGTCATCCTGTCAGCGGCGGGAAAGAATGGCGAGGCCACCGCAGCACATAAAGCACACCGCTGCTGCCAGCCCCCCGGCCAGCGGATCCCTGTACACCCCCCAGTCCTCACCGCTCGCCTGCAATGTGAATGGCGGCTTCTGAGGCGGCTGCCGGAAATGGAAATTACATTTTCAAAAAAGGATTTCAGTTTGAAGGGATTGTTCATCCCCCCAAAAAATTTCTTTCAAATCAACTATTGCCAGAAAGTTATACAGATTTGTAATTTACTTCTAACAAAAAAAATCTCCCCGTACTTATCAGCTGCTGTATGTCCTGCAGAAAGTGGTGTATTCTCCCCTTTTTGACACAATGCTCTCTGCTGCCACCTCTGTCCAGGCCAGGAACTGTCCAGAGCAGGAGAGGTTTTCTATGGGGATTTGCTGCTGCTCTGGACAGTTCCTGACATGGATAGAGGTGGCAGCAGAGAGAACTGTGTCACACTGGAAAGAATACACCGGCAGGACATACAGCAGCTAATAAGTACTGGAAGACTGGAGATTTTTTAAATAGAGGTAAATTAGAAATCTTTGGCACGTTTGGGCATTAGTTAATTTAAAAGAACATTTTTAAGTTATACAGAGACCCCCTTTAACATCCCATTTGGTTATATATACGGACGTAGCAGTAGACGGAACCGTTTCAGGCTGATGGAACACAAATAACTGAAGTGCAGCAGTTTGCATTGCAAAACCCTTAATGCTGCTGTGAAGTTCTCAGGGAGGAGCTGCATTATTGATTACAGCTCCGAGTATCGGCAGCCGAGCGCGACTAATCCCTTCCCTCATTTATTTCTTCCTGTCCAGGCTTTTTAGTTCTGGATCACGAGGCGCTGATTACAGGAGATTACGACTGGAGGGGAAAGGGAAAAAGAAGGCGCACAAGCTTAACCGTGCCAGTGCTGGACAGGAGACGCCTTCCCGCCACACAGCTTTCCTCTGACCCTGCATGCAGCGAGTCTGGGTCCCTACAGAGCCCACCACAATACATAGCCCTGGGAAAGCTGGGTGACCAACCACCAATATGGCTGCCATTACCCGAGGTGTCATCCAGATTTTCTAGCACACTGAATACACTGTATTATTGCATTGTTATAGACAGGGCTGCCATTCTGGGTCCTGGGAAAGCAGGATGACAATGTCTGATACAAATATCATTGCTCTCAGAAGCACAACTTTTTTTTTCTTGTAAATCAACTGGTGGCAGAAAGTGCTAGAGATTTGTAACTTCTATTAAAAAAAAATCTACAGTCTTCCAGTACTTATTAGCTGCTGTATGTGCTGCAGGAAGTGGTGTATTCTCTCCAGTCTGACACACTGCTCTCTGCTGCCACCTCTGTCCATGTCAGGAACTGTCCAGAGCAGCAACAAATCCCCATAGAAAACCTCTCCTGCTCTGGACAGTTCCTGACATGGACAGAGGTGGCAGCAGAGAGCAGTGTGTCAGACTGGAGAGAATACACCACTTCCTGCAGCACATACAGCATCTAATAAGTACTGGAAGACCGGAGATTTTTTTATTAGAAGTAATTTACAAATCTCTGGCACCAGTTGATTTGAAAGAAAAATATTTTTGGTGAACAATCCCTTTAACCAGGATTCTGAATGTTAAACTTCCCGGTCAGGTAGTGATCTGTTACCTGCTGCTGTGTCCCTGTATATATAGGCAGAGCTGCCATTCAGGGCTCTAAGAAAGTCGGCTAACAACTGTGGAAGCTGTAACGGCAGCCAAATTATTCATCATCCCAGGCTTAGAATATTGCTGCCATTATAGCTCCTAGATAGGTGGTCACCCAGCTTTTCCAGGCTGCTGACTGGCAAAACTCCCTTGTTATACAGTGATCCATCATTCACTTCTATATCTCTGTATAACTAGGCAGATCTTCTATTCGGGGGCCTGGTTGTCACCCAGCTTTTCCAGACTCCCCATGTTATGCAGTGATCTATCGCTCACCTCGTAATGTTACACCGCAGTGGCCATGAGGTAGGAGCTGACTATGGCGCCCTCAGTTTAACCTGGAATATTGTAGTAGAAAGTCTTAGGTGAGGCGGTAAGAGCGGATATGTGGCGTGATGTGCGGATATTGGTGTTTCCCTCCGTTTTATCTGTGCCACCTGCCCCGGGCAATCAGAGCGGCGCCTTGTGGGGGCTTTGATCTCCGCTGTTCTCTGTAATCAGCAGATGGGAGCGCTCACATCCCCTCCAATCCCGCTAACACCACATATGCCTGGCCACTCCAATCCTATACACATCACGGGGTACACTACAAATCCGTATACAAGAGACAGAGGTATGTCATAACTCACCAAGCACACAAATATAAATTCAAAAAGTATACATAATCTTTATTCTTATATCTGTACAAACACAAAACAACCCTGCACAAACCCAACATTTAAAAACACTTAAAACACCCAAATATATCCAGGAGGGATCCTCGAGCAATACATAGAGTCCCTACCTCCCCATATACAGCTACTATATTCGAACCAACACTCTATACAATATATATATATGCAATACACCAATCTAAGAATGAATAAATAAATGTACAAAAACTATATATATATAAATATACAAAGTGCAAGTGCATAAACCCTCAAAGTGCAACATGCATAGATAAATAATTAACCATATATCCAAGTGGTAACCTAAATCAAAAAAAATCAAAAAGTATTCCCAGATAGAGTGTGGTCGGCTGAATGGGGTCAAAACACCCTACGCGTTACGTCCCGAACCTGGAACTTCCTCAGGGGTACAGACAGGTCATACAGGGTTGCTTATATATCCAACAAAGTAATACATCATATTGAGCACCTGACATAAATAAGTCAGATAACTTACAGGTGGAGGAGAACTTTAGTCCGCATGTCCCTAGGAATGTACATTATCAAAATGGGGCTTCGGCGTGTTCACGTCCGTTCTGCGCATGCTCCAAGGCTATGCCCTATTCTAAGATGGCAGCGTCAAGCTCCCCTAGTATTGCGCATGCGTCCATGTCATCCAGCATATATCAAAAATGCACTCTGCGCATGGGCCAATGCTGCTATCGGCGTTCAGTAGCCCAAAATGTACAAGCATAAATATACTCTTATAAAAGCAGTCATGTTGGGGGAACATATCCTTATATACATAAATAACGGAACAAATAATCAGAAAACGTACTTTTCAATATTTGCGCATGCGCACATAGTACCCCGGGATACAAGTCCACTCTTGTGTTATCACGCATGCGTCAATACATATACTAAAATGGTGTCCGCAATACTCAAATCAACCCAAAAATTATACCCCATAACAGTAACGCCACCATATATATGATTTACAGTGCGGTCACAAGCAACCGAGGAATAATAGCATCCTCATGTTGGACGAACATATCCTTATAGACATAGATGACAGAACAAATAATCAAATGTACTTTGCGATATTTGCGTCTGCGCACATAGTACTCCGGGATCCAAGTCCAATATTATGTTATCGCGCATGCGTCAATACGTATACTAAAGTAGTGTCCATAATACTCAAATCAACACACAATTGTAATCCATAGCAATAGCAATATCACCACCATATACTGTCTGTACCCCTGAGGAAGTTCCGGGTTCGGGACGTAACGCGTAGGGTGTTTTGACCCCATTCAGCCGACCACACTCTATCTGGGAATACTTTTTGATTTTTTTTGATTTAGGTTACCACTTGGATATATGGTTAATTATTTATCTATGCATGTTGCACTTTGAGGGTTTATGCACTTGCACTTTGTATATTTATATATATATATAGTTTTTGTACATTTATTTATTCATTCTTAGATTGGTGTATTGCATATATATATATTGTATAGAGTGTTGGTTTGAATATAGTAGCTGTATATGGGGAGGTAGGGACTCTATGTATTGCTCGAGGGTCCCTCCTGGATATATTTGGGTGTTTTAAGTGTTTTTAAATGTTGGGTTTGTGCAGGGTTGTTTTGTGTTTGTACAGATATAAGAATAAAGATTATGTATACTTTTTGAATTTATATTTGTGTGCTTGGTGAGTTATGACATACCTCTGTCTCTTGTATACGGATTTGTGGTGTGTATAGTATGTCACACCTTTAGCACCAGTGATTCAGTTGTGCATTACCCCCTCCCCTCTTTTGGCATCACGGGGTACACTGCTGCTGCCGGTCCCCCTTCCTCCTAGTTCAACAGTACCCCCAGCCTTACATGGCTGATACCAGAGAGTAATAGATTGTATATACCTGTCCTACAGTCACCCCCCCAGCCTTACATGGCTGATACCAGAGAGTAATAGATTGTATATACCTGTCCTACAGTCACCTCTCCCCCACAGCCTGACATGGCTGATACCAGAGAGTAATAGATTGTATATACCTGTCCTACAGTCACTCTCCACCCCCCCCAGCCTGACATGACTGATACCAGAGAGTAATAGATTGTATATACCTGTCCTACAGTCATCTCCCCCCCCAGCCTGACATGACTGATACCAGAGAGTAATAGATTGTATACACCTGTCCTACAGTCACCTCTCCCCCCAGGCCTGACATGGCTGATACCAGAGAGTAATAGATTGTATATACCCGTCCTACAGTACCCCCCCCCCCAGCCTGACATGGCTGATACCAGAGAGTAATAGATTGTATATACCTGTCCTACAGTCACCTCCCCCCCCAGCCTTACATGGCTGATACCAGAGAGTAATAGATTGTATATACCTGTCCTACAGTCACCTCCCCCCCCAGCCTTACATGGCTGATACCAGAGAGTAATAGATTGTATATACCCGTCCTACAGTACCCCCCCCCAGCCTGACATGGCTGATACCAGAGAGTAATAGATTGTATATACCTGTCCTACACTCACCCCCCCCCCCCCAGCCTGACATGGCTGATACCAGAGAGTAATAGATTGTATATACCTGTCCTACACTCACCCCCCCAGCCTGACATGGCTGATACCAGAGAGCAGAAGACAACAGACGGCAGGTTTTACCTTTACTCTGGGGGGCGCACACTTGGACCACTCACCCGCTTGATGCAGTCCACCTTTGACAGCCGCTCCTGGATGAGCCGGACCCACAGTGTGTCTGGAATCTCCTAGAGAAGATAAGAAGGACATAACTAAGTGCATATCCCCAGCAGTATAGAGGGGACAGGGTGTATGGGGGTCTCTGCCATCAAACAGTCACTCGCCCCGGTGGGTGGGATGTGTCAGAGTCAAATCTGCGGCTTTGAGTGCGTTTCCTTCTAGAGGAGTTCCCCGCTGCTCGCAGGCCGGGTTGGTGTCTCTCGTGCCCCTTTGATGTGTCATGTCAAACCAGACGAGCGTCTACCAGGGGGTCCGCACTACATCGCGTCCCTGAACCAATCCAACAGCCCTGCCGCGTGCGTAGTGTCATCTCCTGTCACATCAACCCCTTCCTTAGGTATAGCAGCGCTCTGTAATGAACAGTCTCCATCTCCTCCACATTCTCAGGATCTCTGTGTGGAAAAGCATCAGTGGCTGAACCCTGCCTGACCATAGCGGACTGAGGTCATCGCCAACAAGAGAGACTGAGAACACTTTGTTACAATGTATCAATATTGTAGTGGGGTCAGATCTCCGCCTGTACTGGGGGTCAGATCTCCGCCTGTACTGGGGTCAGATCTCCGCCTGTACTGGGGTCAGATCTCCGCCTGTACTGGGGGTCAGATCTCCGCCTGTACTGGGGTCAGATCTCCGCCTGTACTGGGGTCAGATCTCCGCCTGTACTGGGGTCAGATCTCCACCTGTACTGGGGTCAGATCTCCGCCTGTACTGGGGTCAGATCTCCGCCTGTACTGGGGTCAGATCTCCGCCTGTACTGGGGTCAGATCTCCGCCTGTCCTGGGGTCAGATCTCCGCCTGTACTGGGGGTCAGATCTCCGCCTGTACTGAGGTCCAGATCTCCGCCTGTACTGGGGGGTCAGATCTCCGCCTGTACTGAGGTCCAGATCTCCGCCTGTACTGGGGTCCAGATCTCCGCCTGTACTGGGGTCCAGATCTCCGCCTGTACTGGGGTCCAGATCGCCGCCTGTACTGGGGTCCAGATCTCCGCCTGTACTGGGGTCCAGATCTCCGCCTGTACTGGGGTCCAGATCTCCGCCTGTACTGGGGTCCAGATCTCCGCCTGTACTGGGGTCCAGATCTCCCCCTGTACTGGGGTCAGATCTCCCCCTGTACTGGGGTCAGATCTCCCCCTGTACTGGGGGTCAGATCTCCGCCTGTACTGGGGGTTAGATCTCCGCCTGTACTGGGGGTTAGATCTCCGCCTGTACTGGGATCAGGAGTGGTCAGATCTCCCCCTGTGCTGGGGTCAGTTTTCCGCCTGTACTGGGGTCAGATCTCCGCCTGTACTGGGGTCAGATCTCCGCCTGTACTGGGGGCCAGATCTCCGCCTGTACTGGGGGCCAGATCTCCGCCTGTACTGGGGGTCAGATCTCCGCCTGTACTGGGGGTCAGATCTCCGCCTGTACTGGGGGTCAAATCTCCGCCTGTACTGGGGGTCAGATCTCCGCCTGTACTGGGGGTCAGATCTCCGCCTGTACTGGGGGTCAGATCTCCGCTTGTACTGGGGTCAGATCTGCGGCTGTACTGGGGTCAGATCTCCGCCTGTGCTGGGGGCCAGATCTCCGCCTGTACTGGGGGTCAGATCTCCGCCTGTACTGGGGGTCAGATCTCCGCCTGTACTGGGGGTCAAATCTCCGCCTGTACTGGGGGTCAGATCTCCGCCTGTACTGGGGGTCAGATCTCCGCCTGTACTGGGGGTCAAATCTCCGCCTGTACTGGGGGTCAGATCTCCGCCTGTACTGGGGGTCAGATCTCCGCCTGTACTGGGGGTCAGATCTCCGCTTGTACTGGGGTCAGATCTGCGGCTGTACTGGGGTCAGATCTCCGCCTGTGCTGGGGGCCAGATCTCCGCCTGTACTGGGGGTCAGATCTCCGCCTGTACTGGGGGTCAGATCTCCGCCTGTACTGGGGGTCAAATCTCCGCCTGTACTGGGGGTCAGATCTCCGCCTGTACTGGGGGTCAGATCTCCGCCTGTACTGGGGGTCAGATCTCCGCTTGTACTGGGGTCAGATCTGCGGCTGTACTGAGGGTCAGATAGCCGCCTGCACTGAGGTCAGAAGTGGTCAGATCTCCGCCTGTACTGGGGTCAGATCTCCCCCTGTACTGGGGTCAGATCTCCGCCTGTACTGGGGTCAGATCTCCGCCTGTACTGGGGTCAGGAGTGGTCAGATCTCTGCCTGTACTAGTTTTAGATCTCCGCCTGTACTGGGGTCAGATCTGCGCCGGTACTGGGGGTCAGATAGCCGCCTGCACTGGGGTCAGGAGTGGTCAGATCTCCACCTGTACTGGGGTCAGATCTCCCCCTGTACTGGGGTCAGATCTCCCCCTGTAGTGGGGTCAGATCTCCCCCTGTACTGGGGTCAGATCTCCCCCTGTAGTGGGGTCAGATCTCCCCCTGTACTGGGGTCAGATCTACCCCCTGTACTAGGGTAAGATCTCCCCCTGTACTGGGGTCAGATCTCCCCCTGTACTAGGGTAAGATCTCCCCCTGTACTGGGGTCAGATCTCCACCTGTACTGGGTTCAGGAGTGGTCAGATCTCCCCCTGTACTAGGGTCAGATCCCCCTGTACTAGAGTCAGATCTCCACCTGTACTAGGGTCAGATCTCCCCCTGCACTGGGGTCAGATCTCCCCCTGCACTGGGGTCAGATCTCCCCCTGCACTGGGGTCAGATCTCCCCGTGCACTGGGGTCAGATCTCCCCCTGCACTGGGGTCAGATCTCCACCTGCACTGGAGCCAGGAGTGGTCAGATCTCTGCCTGTACTGGGGTTAGATGTCCACCTGTACTGGGGTCGGATGTCCACCTGTACTGGGGTTAAAAGGAGTGAGAAAAAAAGAGTGAGGGGAGCAGCCACAACCAACAGGGAGAGAGGAGGAGCCACAAGCACCAGGGAGAGAGGAGGAGCCACAAGCACCAGGTAGAGAGGAGGAGCCACAAGCACCAGGGAGAGAGGAGGAGCCACAAGCACCAGGGAGAGAGGAGGAGCCACAAGCACCAGGGAGAGAGGAGGAGCCACAAGCACCAGGTAGAGAGGAGGAGCCACAAGCACCAGGGAGAGAGGAGGAGCCACAAGCACCAGGGAGAGAGGAGGAGCCACAAGCACCAGGGAGAGAGGAGGAGCCACAAGCACCAGGGAGAGAGGAGGAGCCACAAGCACCAGGGTGAGGAGCTGTAACTAGGACAAGGGGAGGGTCTACACTGGTGAGGGGCTTCAAGGGTGAGGAAAGGAGCCTGAGAAAGGGAATATAATGATATTTCCCACCCTGCTGTCGCTACAATGATTTGGGAAGATAACCTGTGTCCTGACGGGCGACATCTATACACTGCACTCCTCAGGCTGAGATGATGAAGCAGAGCCGATACTGTGTAGGAACGAGATGGTATCTGCCGCCAGGGAGTGCAGGCTGTGTAACTCTATAGTCATAGGTCCTGGCAGAGCACTACCCAGACTGCATCTTATAAAACCTAAAAAAAAATCCCAGTTTGGTTTGGTTTCCAGTACACTTTTACCGTATGTAAGATGTGCAGGCCCCATAAGTCTTTATTCACTCATGAAATAATCGGAGCACCTCAAGCCAAGGACTTTACACCATTACTGCGCATCGGTCACGGCGGGGTTGATTCGCGATACTCCTGTGAGCGCCGTATCTGAGCAGGGGCTGCCGGTGTGACAGCGTAGCACAGGAGAAGCCGCGCCGGTGACAGCCAGAGGGCCAAATCCCCACCTAATACCTTTATACAGTAGATAAAGCGGCTTCCTATCTATAAGTGCATGTAATTTCATCCTAATACTGAAGGGTAAAAACCTAACATGCGCCGTCTCAGCCATCATTAACGTCGGCTCGGAGAGAAAATGTTCTCTCATTAAGCGCAATTGAAAAGCGAGCGGCTGATCATGGGAGGATTAAGTGGCTCTGCGTCTATACAAATCACTGGCACCCTCTATTGCTGCTAATCCCTTCTCGAGATCTCCAGCAACCCCCGCAGCTTAACAAAGAGGCTTTCAATGATTTCTGCTAATTACAGCAACTTTTTTTCCCTCCTTTCCTAGATGTACCTAGTGATGCGGTGAATGCGGTGAGCGTCACTGACAGTAAGCGGAGGAGGCCCTCTCTACTGCTTCTATATTAGTCAGCTCCCGCTATATATCATTCTGCAAGAGCTGGTGACATCCTGTAACATGAGGGTGTAGAGCACGGTACCCCAACCTGGTACAAAACTACAGCTCCTATTATGCCCTGATAGCCGAACGCAGCAAAACCTGCATGACTTGTTTTCCGTGGCTATCCCTGAAGGGGTCTGTCATGATGGGAGTTGTAGTTGTGCAATAGCAGCAGAGCGACAGGTTGGAAAGCAATGCTCTATAGCAGGCAGGGGGAACCTGCAGCCCTCTAGCTGTTTCAAAACTACAACTCCCATCATGCCCTGACAGGTGAACGTAGCAGAACCTGTATGATCTGTTTACCTCGGCTGTAGATTTTCCTTGCAGCTTTCCTGCAAAAATACATTTTTCAATGCTCTATTGCAGCTAAAGATTTGGCTGCCCAGGCATGATGGGAGTTGTAGTTTTGCAACATCTGGGGGCTGAAGGTTCCCCTATCCCTGACTTAGGTCACATGCCTTCCATTTAGCAAAATGGACTCTCCTGTTTGCATAGGTCACAGACATTCACAATTCTATGTTCTTACCTGGAAGAGACCTAGAGCTCTGGTCAAGCTGGATGAACAGTACAGTGTAGACTGACACACGGGAAACATAGGGGGGGGGGGGGCTGTAGGGAAACAATGTATCCAGGACTTCTAGGGTTGAGTTCCCCAACTTGTGGGTCCTTATTACTAAATTCCCATCATGCCGTGCCAACCTGCAGATGCAACATTTAGGGCAGTATTCCCCCAACTGTAGCAAATTTAGATGATATGGTATGATGGGAGTTGTAGCTTTGCTACAGCTGGAGGGCCACAGGATGGGGAGCGCTGCTGTAGGGGCACAGTAAAGGCCGTAACTAGTGTCTATACCACAGAATAGGATGACTGAATTTATCTCTCTTATTTCAGAGGGGTGATGCTCCTATTAGCCGCTCTCTCTGTGCCATCACCACACCCGCCGGTGTATGAAGCGGCTGCGGTGATGCTCGTACATATGAATGATCCTGCATGTGTTTGGTAATGAGGCATGGTGTTCAGATCTACCTGGTCTTTCCCTTTGTAGGAGAGCGCTTCCTCCACCAGTGCGGAGACATCACTTGACAAGAGATTCTCTGGAGTGAGGTGAGTGGCGTTCAGACGCTTACACAGTAGCTTCGCCTGCGGGGGAGAAGAGGAGGAGACGAGTTCAACTTTTGCAAAAGAAAATACGTTTCAAAGGCCTTATAGTTTTTCATGCCGAGCAAAAAATCCACCTCCTCGCAGCGAGTGCCTCTAAATAAATGATCTATGAGCCAATGTATGTTTAAACACAGAGCTGCTGTCCCTCTGAGGTGCAGGAGGGGGCACCGCAGGGCTGGAGGGAGCACAAAGTGGGCGAGAGATTGTTGTTGACTAAAACACCAGTTATTTCTAAAGTATAAGTCCCCTATAGAGGGGCTGCACCTTATCCTGCAGAGGGTCCTGTGTACTGAATGCAGCTCTGTACGTGTCACTATGTGGGGGACTCTCTACAATAACAATAATGATGTGACTTCTGGCCAGCATTCTTTACTTTGTATACTACAGACTACTATGTGCATTGTATACTGGTCACCAGAATGCTCCAAGAACTGTATCAGACTCACTGGATGGCTCTATGTCATTTCCTGGTACATTAGTCATTATCTCTGTATTGCATACTTGTCACTGGAATACTGTGACTGATGTCTACCGGCCACTAGAATTCTGTGAGCTATGTCTACCGGTCACTAGAATACTGTGAGTGATGTCTACTGGTCACTAGAATGCTGTGAGTGATGTCTACAGGTCACTAGGATGCTGTGAGTGATGTCTACCGGTCACTAGAATGCTGTGAGCTATGCCTACTGGTCACTAGAATGCTGTGAGTGATGTCTACCGGTCACTAGAATGCTGTGAGCTATGCCTACTGGTCACTAGAATGCTGTGAGCTATGCCTACCAGTCACTAGAATGCTGTGAGTGATGTCTACCGGTCACTAGAATGCTGTGAGCTATGCCTACTGGTCACTAGAATACTGTGAGTGATGTCTACCGGTCACTAGAATGCTGTGAGCTATGCCTACTGGTCACTAGAATGCTGTGAGCTATGCCTACCAGTTACTGGAATACTGTGAGTGATGTCTACCGGTCACTAGAATGCTGTGAGTGATGTCTACCGGCCACTAGAATTCTGTGAGCTATGTCTACCGGTCACTAGAATGCTGTGAGTGATGTCTACCAGTCACTAGAATGCTGTGAGTGATGTCTACCGGTCACTAGAATGCTGTGAGCTATGCCTACCAGTCACTAGAATACTGTGAGCTATGCCTACTGGTCACTAAAATGCTGTGAGTGATGTCTACTGGCCACTAGAATTCTGTGAGCTATGCCTACTGGTCACTAAAATGCTGTGAGTGATGTCTACCGGTCACTAGAATGCTGTGCACGCTGTCTACCAGTCACTGGAATACTGTGCACGCTGTCTACCAGTCACTAGAATGCTGTGCACGCTGTCTACCAGTCACTAGAATGCTGTGAGCTATGCCTACCGGTCACTAGAATGCTGTGAGCTATGTCTACCAGTCACTAGAATGCTGTGAGCTATGCCTACCGGTCACTAGAATGCTGTGAGCTATGCCTACCGGTCACTAGAATGCTGTGAGCTATGTCTACCAGTCACTGGATTGCTGTGAGCTATGTCTACCGGTTACTAGAATGCTCTAAGCACTATCTATCAGTCACTAGAATACTATGAGCTATGTCTACCAGTCACTAGAATGCTCTAAGCACTGTCTACAGGTCACTAGAATGCTGTGAGCTATGTCTACCAGTCACTGGATTGCTGTGAGCTATGTCTACCGGTTACTAGAATGCTCTAAGCACTGTCTACAGGTCACTAGAATACTATGAGCTATGTCTACCAGTCACTAGAATGCTCTAAGCACTATCTATCGGTCACTAGAATACTATGAGCTATGTCTACCAGTCACTAGAATGCTCTAAGCACTGTCTACAGGTCACTAGAATGCTGTGAGTGATGTCTACCGGTCACTAGAATGCTGTGAGTGATGTCTACAGGTCACTAGAATACTGTGAGTGATGTCTACAGGTTACTAGAATGCTGTGAGCTATGTCTACAGGTCACTAGAATGCTGTGAGTGATGTCTACCGGTCACTAGAATGCTGTGAGTGATGTCTACAGGTCACTAGAATACTGTGAGTGATGTCTACAGGTCACTAGAATGCTGTGAGTGATGTCTACAGGTTACTAGAATACTGTGAGTGATGTCTACAGGTCACTAGAATACTGTGAGCTATGTCTACAGGTCACTAGAATACTGTGAGCTATGTCTACCGGTCACTAGAATACTGTGAGCTATGTCTACCGGTCACTAGAATGCTGTGAGTGATGTCTACAGGTCACTAGAATGCTGTGAGTGATGTCTACAGGTTACTAGAATACTGTGAGTGATGTCTACAGGTCACTAGAATACTGTGAGCTATGTCTACAGGTCACTAGAATACTGTGAGCTATGTCTACAGGTCACTAGAATACTGTGAGCTATGTCTACCGGTCACTAGAATGCTCTATGTATTATTCACTGCTCCTATGTGTGCTGACAGAAAACAGCATCTGCCGCTCTTTACACCATCAGAAGTCACCAATATTGTATACTGGTCATTCGTGTTATATCCACTGTACACCTGGTTATTTGTATACTGGTTATTAGAATGTTATCTGCTTTGTATACTGGTTAATAGACTGTTATTCCCGTTGTATACAAAGCAGATGACATTCTAATAACCAGAATACAACGGGAATAACAGTCTAATAACCAGTACACAAAGCAGATAACATTCTAATAACCAGTATACAATGGGAATAACAGTCTAATAACCAGTATACAACGGGAATAACAGTCTAATAACCAGTATACAACGGGAATAACAGTCTAATAACCAGTATACAATGGGAATAACAGTCTAATAACCAGTATACAAAGCAGATAACATTCTAATAACCAGTATACAATTGGAATAACAGTCTAATAACCAGTATACAACGGAAATAACAGTCTAATAACCAGTATACAAAGCAGATAACATTCTAATAACCAGTATACAATGGGAATAACAGTCTAATAACCAGTATACAAAGCAGATAACATTCTAATAACCAGTATACAACGGGAATAACAGTCTAATAACCAGTATACAAAGCAGATAACATTCTAATAACCAGTATACAATTGGAATAACAGTCTAATAACCAGTATACAACGGGAATAACAGTCTAATAACCAGTTTACAAAGCAGATAACATTCTAATAACCAGTATACAATGGGAATAACAGTCTAATAACCAGTATACAACGGGAATAACAGTCTAATAACCAGAATACAAAGCAGATAACATTCTAATAACCAGTATACAATGGAAATAACAGTCTAATAACCAGTATACAATGGGAATAACAGTCTAATAACCAGAATACAACGGGAATAACAGTCTAATAACCAGTATACAAAGCAGATAACATTCTAATAACCAGTATACAATGGGAATAACAGTCTAATAACCAGTATACAAAGCAGATAACATTCTAATAACCAGTATACAATGGGAATAACAGTCTAATAACCAGTATACAAAGCAGATAACATTCTAATAACCAGTATACAATTGGAATAACAGTCTAATAACCAGTATACAACGGGAATAACAGTCTAATAACCAGTTTACAAAGCAGATAACATTCTAATAACCAGTATACAATGGGAATAACAGTCTAATAACCAGTATACAATGGGAATAACAGTCTAATAACCAGTATACAATGGGAATAACAGTCTAATAACCAGAATACAACGGGAATAACAGTCTAATAACCAGTATACAACGGGAATAACAGTCTAATAACCAGAATACAAAGCAGATAACATTCTAATAACCAGTATACAATGGGAATAACAGTCTAATAACCAGTATACAATGGGAATAACAGTCTAATAACCAGTATACAATGGGAATAACAGTCTAATAACCAGAATACAACGGGAATAACAGTCTAATAACCAGTATACAAAGCAGATAACATTCTAATAACCAGTATACAATGGGAATAACAGTCTAATAACCAGAATACAACGGGAATAACAGTCTAATAACCAGTATACAAAGCAGATAACATTCTAATAACCAGTATACAATGGGAATAACAGTCTAATAACCAGTATACAAAGCAGATAACATTCTAATAACCAGTATACAATGGGAATAACAGTCTAATAACCATTATACAACGGGAATAATAGTCTAATAACCAGAATACAACTAATCTAATATTATTAGACTGTTATTCCCGTTGTATACTGGTTATTAGAATGTTATCTGCTTTGTATACTGGTTATTAGACTGTTATTCCCTTTGTATACTGGTTATTAGAATGTTATCTGCTTTGTATACTGGTTATTACACTGTTATTCCCGTTGTATACTGGTTATTAGACTGTTATTCCCATTGTATATTTCCCCTCCATACGATGTCCCGGCTCTTAGAATTCCTCCAGCATTGTACAGTGTATGGTGCTGCCGGCATTCAGATTGCTCTCCATGTGATATACTGGGACAGGAGTATAGTCTGTATATAGTCTGTATACTGTATGCATACATACCATGGTGTGCTTTCCTGAGGCAGGGGGGCCCAAAATAATTATTCTTGGCACTGCAGGTCAGAAATACAAGAGACGCGGTGAGTTATAGGACATAACACGGCCATAGACAGCACAATGGACTATTGGCTGATTGTTCTTTCACATACATCTTATATACATCTGTTATTGACACAATGTACCTGGAGTTTTCTCTGCCCGGGTCAGGTGATTTTGTGATCTAGTTTGCGATCGTTTATCGTTAATAGGACCCTAAGTTCAAGGGTCTGAGGGGGGACAGAGGGGTCTAGAGAAGGCGACAGGAGTCTGGAGGAGTTCAGAGGTGTCTTCTGGGGAAGGGGCCAAGAGTCCTGGGGGATAGTGGGAGCGGGAGGAATGGACAGAAGAATCAGGAGGAGGAGCAGAGGAATCGGGGGGGGGGGGGGGTTCAGAGGAGTCTGAAGGAGAGGTCAGGGCAAGGGGTCGGGGGAGTCTGAAAGGAAGGAACAGAGGAGTCTGAGAGGATAAGAGTCCTAGGGGACAGGGAGGTCTGGAGGAGCAGGGGAATCTAGTGTGGGGGGGGGCAGGAGTCTGTGGGGGGGGGGCAAAGGAGTCTGGAGGAGTGGTCAGGGCAAGGTGGGGGGGGGGGGGGCAGAGGAGTCCAGAGGAGGAGCAGAGAAATTTAGTGGTGGGGGGGGGGGGGGAGGGGAGGTCTGGAGGAAAGGTCAGGGCAAGGGGGAAGAAGAGTCTGAAGGAGGAGCAGAGGAATTTAGTGTGGGGGGTTAAGTCTGGAGGAGAGGTCAGGGGGCAGAGGGGTTTGGAGAAGAGGTCAGGGGGCAGAGGGGTCTGGAGGAGAGGTCAGGGGTCAAAGGAATCTGGAGGAGGAACAGAGGAATTTAGTGTGGTCAGAGGACAGAGGGGTCTGGCGGCGGTA
Organism: Dendropsophus ebraccatus; assembly: GCF_027789765.1. Lineage (NCBI taxonomy): Eukaryota > Metazoa > Chordata > Amphibia > Anura > Hylidae > Dendropsophus > Dendropsophus ebraccatus. The sequence goes on from NC_091463.1 coordinate 7,165,739, forward strand.
TACTTCTCTCTCACACTCTATCATACATGTGTATTTGGGGCTAGTGGCCATCTTACTATTTATCACCGATCCAGCACGGATTGTGGCTGGAAGACCCGGTTACCATGGAGATGACACTCCATTATTTTCTTTATTTGGATATTTTTATGACACTTTTGCCTCCCGAACCGTACAAAATCCCGATCATAACCGGAAAATAAACGTTTTCCGAGCCCCAATGAGGACGCCTTATTCACGGTTTATAGATGGCGTCGCTTCCATCTGATTGGCCGGCGCCTTCCCCTTATTTTTATTTACTTTTACTCTGTCAATCTTCTCTTTATTAGACTCTCGGGTTTCTTCGCCCCCCGACTTGGCGCACCTTGAAATTTCCGGCTGTGCGCGCCGGAATAATTCATTACCGTAGCCATGAAAGACGCTCGGTGCCAAGATTAATCAACATCGGCGGCGCACATCAAAGCCGGCCGCCAAACCTTTCCATCCAGCCGTCCTTTTGAGGTTTTTAACTAGGAAAGCGATTTAATATTCACAGCGATTCCCGCCGGGATCGGCTCTTTTATGCGCAGCGCTTTTTTTTGGACAAACGTTTGATAAAGGAAGGGAGCGCGCCATTCTGGAATCAGCCGCTAATATGGCCCCGGGCTGCTGTAAATGTTCGGTTTGTAGTAAATCTGTGATAGATCGCTTCATTTCATCTCCTCTCATTGGATGAGGCCGCCGACGTCTGAAGAAGCGCAGTCATTGTGATCAGCCCTTCTATGAATGGCGCCGTGATGTCTAACCTGACACGCCGTCGTGTAGCCTGCGGCTAAGTCACTCCAAAGGAGGAAGACGCCGAGCGGCCATGTTGGATTTGGGGGGAAGAAAGCGAGAGTAACAAAACCTGATATGTCACAATGATGTTCACCCCCACATACAGTATACATCTACTCTATTAGTGTAGCTAAGCCTAACCAGTGTGATACTGCCCGATAAGCTGATGTATCTAATATATCTGACATTCTAAGGTGGTGTACCTGTGTGTGATACTGTCTGCTGAATGGCGTATCTAATCCTATCATGTGTGATACTGTCTGCTGAGCTGCTGTATCTAATCCTATAACATGTGATGCTGTCTCCTAAATGGTGTATCTACACCTATCATGTATGATACTGTATACTAAGCCACCGTATCCAATCCTGCCGTGTGTGATATTCTACGAAAAACTGGTGAATCTAATCCAACTGTTCGTTATACTGTCTGCTGATCTGCTGTATCTAATCCTATCAGGTTTCATACTGTTTGTAAACCCACTGTATCCAATCCTGCCATGTGTGATACAGTCTACTGAGCTGCTGTAACTAATCCTCTCCTCTCAGACTGTCTGTATCTAATGTGTGATACTGCCTCCTGTCACTGTACCCAATCCTGCCATGTGGGATACAGTCTGATGGCCTGCTGTATCTATCCCTATCATGTGTGATACTGCCTGCTGAGCTGCTATATCTAATCTTGCCATGTGGGATACAATCTACTGAACTGTTGTATCTAATCCTCTTGTGTGATACTGTGTGCTGAACTGCTGTATCAAATACTACCATGTGGGATTACTGCGTGCTGAGCCACTTTATCTAGCCCTACCATGTGATACTCTGCTGTATCTAATCCTACCATGTGCGATACTGCCTTCTAAGTCTACTACTATACTGTATTTCATCACGTAGAACACTATCTTCTGATCATGTGTGATATTGTGGACTAAGCCGATGTATCTAAACCTATCATGTGTGGTACCGTCTGCTGACCTGGTCTATCCATCTTGCACTGGAGATGTACGCTCCCTGACCTACACTGGCTTGCTGGGGCCCTATGGATACTCTATAGAACAAGGATAGGGAACCTTCCGCTCTCCAGCTGTTGCAAAACTACAATTCCCATCATGGCTGTGGACAGCCAAAGCGGAGCTTCCCCATCCCTGCTCTATAGGTTTCCCATATGTCATGTGCAGCAGGCAGCACTACAACCCCCATCATGCCGGTTCATCATTGGATGCGGTCACCTTCTCTATTAGATACCGCGCACTTTATTTTCCTTTCTAGTTGTCCTAATTTCTCCGGATATAACCCGGGATGCTTCCCGCGGGATTCCTGCTGATACATATGTAAATGTTGCTAGTGGCGGATCAGACGCAGCGGCGGCGGTGAGGACAGCGCATTGTTTAGAGCTCATTAGACCTGATGTTTCTTGCATGTTCCCTTTTATGTATTTATTCACTTGCAGCCGATCACCAGAGACGCCTCGCAGCCCCCAGATTGAGCTCGGAGGGAATTACGCTGCTTGTGTATGCGAAACGGGGGGAAACGCAATATAGGAGGGGGCGGCCATAGTTACCAAACTTCTGACCGGTCATCCCCAGCTGATGCAGAACTACAACTCCCAGCATGCCCTAACAAAAGTTGTTTTGCAACACTTGCACTCATGTTAAAGGGACACTCCGGCGAAAATCTTTTTCTTTCAAATTAACTGGTGCCAGAGAGTTATATAGATTTGTAAATTACTTCTATTTAAAAATCTCCAGTCTTCCAGTACTTAATAGCTGCTGTATGTCCTGCAGGAAGTGGTGTATTCTCTCCAGTCTGACACAGTGCTCTCTGCTGCCACCTCTGTCCATGTCAGGAACTGTCCGGAGCAGCAGCAAATCCCCATAGAAAACCTCTCCTGCCCTAGACAGTTCCTGACATAAACAGAGGTGGCAGCAGAGAGAGCACTGTGTCAGACTGGAGAGAATACACCACTACCTGCAGGACATACAGTAGCCTATAAGTACAGGAAGACTGGAGATTTTTAAATAGAAGTAAATGACAAATCTATATAACTTTCTGAAACTAGCTGATTTTTGCTTTAACATACAGGCATGCTGGGAGTTATAGCTCTTCATCAGCAGACCAGTAATATAAGACACAGTATTCATGCAGGGAATATGCAGACTGTATTTCCTACACAGGGTGTCATTTATGGCATCGGGTATCCATGGCAACCCCAAGTCCTGATTCCCAGTTCGTGAACAATGTGCAGGGAGGGATGTAAAGCTTTACCTCCAGTTACCCTGTATACTCCAGCAGGATCATAGAGTAACAGTATAGAGTAGGTATGGGGAACCGGTGGCCCTCCAGCTGTTGCAAAACTACAATTCCCATCATGCCTGGACTGCCAAAGCTTTGTCATAATGGGAATTGTAGTAGCTGGAGGGCAACAGGTTCCCCTGTTATAGAGGGATCCATCCTGCCCTGCAGTATAATCTTGACTGCCCGCAGTGGCTGCATAGACTGTGGCTGAGTACAATGCGCTCACACCCGCTAAGCCTTCATCTGAGCTGCCGCAGAGTTTACGCCTCATTATCTGTAATCCTGTAAATCAGTAACCTGAGGATCCGGGCAGCGGAGGAGCTGAGGGCCCGGGCAGGGAGCGGGGCCCCATCACTCCTGACATAAAGCCATCATTACCGACACCACCAAGAGGACGGGGAGATCACAGCATTAAACATTGATATCAGCAAACATCTGCTCCCCCCGCCCAGAGCCGCGCACTGTCAGCTCTGCTGTGTCTGAGGAGGGGAAGGGGGGGGCTCGGGACCCCAAAACATGAGCATAGCACTTTATAATCTGGTTTAGTTTTCATCCACCCAGCAGCAGCTGTCTCTATTACATAGCAGGACCATGACTTTAGCTTTTATATAATGATATAAGGAAAGACTCCAAGATCACGTCCAGCCTACTGCCCATCCATCCTCCTCCCTTCCATCTTCCCTCTGTCTTTCCTTCTTCCTGTAAATCTTCCCTCTGTCCTTACTCCCTTTTATGTCTATCTCTCCCCTGTCCTTTCTTCCTCCCATCGATTTCCCCCCTGTCCTTCCTACAGTGCATCTTTCCTCTGTCTACCCCCCTTCCTATCAATCTTCGCCATCTGTCCATCTTCCCTCTTCCTGTAAATCTTTCCCGTATTTCTGTCCATTTTTCCCTTTCCATCCCTACAATCCATGTTTCCTCTGTCCTTCCTCCCTCCCATCCATCCATCTTCCCCCTGTCCTTCCTATTTTCCATCCATCTTCTCCCGTCCTTCCTCTTTCCCATCAATCTTCCCTCTGTCTTTCCTCCATCCCGTAATTCTTCCCTCTAGCCATCCCTCTGTCCTTCCTCCCTCCCGTCCTTCTTCCCATCATTTTCCCTCTGTCCTTCCTCCCTCCCATCCATCTTCCCTCTGTCCTTCTTCCCTCCCATCCATCTTCTCTCTGTCCTTCCTCCATCACGTCTCTTTTTACCCTGTCCTTTCCCCATTACATCCATCTTCAACCCGTCCTTCCTCCTTCCCATCCATCTGCCCTCTGTCCTTCCTCCTTCCCATCCATCTGCCCTCTGTCCTTCCTCCTTCCCATCCATCTGCCCTCTGTCCTTCCTCCTTCCCATCCATCTGCCCTCTATCCTTCCTGTCAATCTTGTCTCTGTCATTCCTGCCTCCCGTTCATCTTCCTCTTCCTTTCTCCTTCCCATCTATCTTCCCTTTGTACTTTCTCTCTCTCTCTTCCCTCTGTCCTTCCTTCTTCCATCCCTTTTCCATTTGTCCTTCCCAATTATCTACTCTCCATCCTTCTTGGCAATCTCTCCTTTATCCTTCCAGTCAGTATTCCCTCTTTGTTTCCTGTCAGTGTTCCCCTTGTCCTTCCTCCTTCCCATCAATATTCCCTTTGTCCTTCCCATCCATCTTCACCCTGTCCTTCCTCCCATCTTTCCCCGGTCTATCCACCTTTTCTACACCTGAGCCTCTCAGCTGCTTCTTCCTCTATGACAATAATTATATATATATATATATATATATATATATATATATATATATATATATACAGTGGTACCTTGGTTTAAGAGTAACTTGGTTTAAGAGATCACAGTTTTTCAAAATTGTGACTTGGTTTAAGAGCATTGTTTTGGTTTAAGAGCTCCCTGCACTGGGCGGGAGGGCGAGTGGGGGAGGAGCTTGGCATGCACAGTGTGGTCTATAGCCCTGTACTCTGACCCAGGAAGTCTCCATCACCTTCCAAATCATAGCAGATCCACTTCAGGTTGGGGCTCACATCAGGGGACAGGACTGTGGACGTAATCTCTCCATAGCTGTAACCCCTCTCTCCCCGGACAGAGAGTGCTGCATGTATGTGCCCACATCTGCCCTGCTCATTCCTTCATGCTCCCTGCAGTCTCTGTCAATCCTGATTGGTCCATGCTGAAAATACCCCCTTTCCCATTGCTGTCATGTGACCACACAGACCTCTGACAGCAGCTCTCCTTCTCTATTCGAGCCTGTTGTACTACGCTCCTGCATTATGGGCATCTGCAGTTCCATTCTAAATCTACAAATTGTGGCTGTTTTTAAGGTTTCTGCACTTACTCTATAATATATTATACACCACATGCTGATTTCCATACTGTACAGTAACTTATAATGGGACATATTCAGCTGTTTTTAAATGTTTGTTTCATTTGTTTTATATGTTATTCAGAATATAAATTCACTATTTTTGGGGTGTGGTACCAATTGTCTGCATTTCAGTAATTTCTTATGGGAAAACTTGCTTTGGTTTAAGAGTGGATTTGGATTACAAGCACAGTCTCGGAACGAATTATGCTCGTAATCCAAGGCACCACTGTATATATATATATATATATATATGTATGTATATATATATTCATTCATTCGGTTAGTGACCCTTTAGCATATCTTGTTATACATCAGAAGCATTGTGAAGAATAAAGAGGACATTTCTTTTGGGCCTCAGCTTGTCTTCAGGCTCAGCCAATTTAGGAATCCTTTATTCCGGAGAACGGGCTGTGTCTCTGCGGTGATTATTTACCGGGTGGGGGCGATTTCCCGCTCTCTCTCTCTCTCTATATATATATATATCATTCATCGCTCATCTTATTGATAGAGGCTCCGGAGGGGATGATGATAATGTGGATAAGCTCTGATTTCTATCCGCACCTCGACAAAACCTCTAAAATCTGAATGCGTCTCCCGTCAGGAGTTTCTGTGCCAGGGAAGAAATCGATAAAGGCGAAAGACGATGATTGGTTGTCGGGTAACACCTGCAGCAGCCACACAGATCCTATGTTATACCCGAATATCCCAACATCCCTGCCAGATAGAGGCATCACTTTGTCTTAGTTCAATCAGCTTCTGGGAAAGCTGGGTGACAACCAACATGCCTAAATAAAACAGGTTGTTACTCAGCTTCTCCAAAACCCTGAATGGCAGAATTATCCTTCTACACAGGATAGGTGATCAGTGCGAGTCTGATCTCCAGGACCCCTGCCAATCTGAAGAACTCCATTTACTTGCCATAGGACTTCTGAAGAAGCCAAACACTGTACTCGGCTATCTGTGTCAGTCCCAGAGGGAGTGAATGGCAGCGTACCTGTCTGCCAGCACCTCCATTCACTCCGGGGACCCCGGTCTAATGATTATTGGGGGCCCTAGCGGTTAGACCCCCATTGATCAGAGACTAATGGGGAAGTAAGAAGATTTAGCCTTGGGATATCCCCTTTAAGAAACAGCAGCTGTCGCGTGTTATATTCACGCAGAACCTTTATATCATTCAAATATACACACACATATATATATATATATATATATATATATATATATATATATATAATCAATGCTGCCACAGCGCCATCCGCAGGCCTTACCGTCATCATTATCCCTCCGTAAGTGATCGATCAGGTATTGGATCGGGTCCTCCGGACGGTCGATGAGGAGATTCTGCACCATTTTCTAATAAAATAAAACAAGATATATGGATACGGGATATGAAGCGATATCCCACCGCCGCCATTAGATTACAGATCATGTGCGTGAATTGTGGCAGCAGTCTGCGGTGCCTGACGCGATCACATGACATGTATTACACAGCTGCATCATGTGACTGCAGTGAGCTGGGTATGCTGAGACTTTTGGTACAACAGCTGAGAATAGCTAGTAACAGCAGATGCTGGGAATTGTAGTCCCACAACAGCAGAGTAAGGATGACGTCTGTAGGGAACACTGCCTGGGACTGCTGAGACTTATAGTCCCACCACAGCAGCCACTCACTTGGATTATATCAAAGATGTGGTGCTCCTCAGCATAGACGGCCATCTGCGGGGGGATCCTCAGGGGCTTCGCCGTAGCGTCCATCTCCGCTCGTTTATTACTCAAATCTACCGAACTTTAGGCCACAATCCCCGGACAGGTGGCAGCAGGGCTCTCCTTAGCAACCGAGCGAGCGCCGCGGTATCCTAGCAACCAGCGTCGCCAATAACTCTATTACGTCATCACTCCGGGACCAGAGCCGCCGTTCCATTCTGCGCATGCGCTCTGCACCCACCTGGCAGGTCAATGAAATGTCTTACTTTATTCTTAAAAGTCGCATCTGTGAGTACATGAGGGTTGGGGGTCCAGTCAGGGCTTATTATCTGTACAATTATTGGGGTCTCCGGTTAATGCAGAAGATTTATACTTCACCATTAATAACCCTATATGTATATTTCTATATATCCAGGTATAGAGGGATGGGGAACCTGTGACTGTCCTGCTGTTGCCATCATGCCTGGAGAGCCAAAGCTTTAGATGTCCGGGCATGATGGCAATTGTAGTTTTGCAACAGCTGGAGGGCAGCAGGTTTCCCATCCCTGGAATACTTGGTATTGATGCCACAGAAGAGCTGCTGTAAAGCAAACTGCTGAAAAACTGATACAGAGCTGCTGTAAAGCAAACTGCTGAAAAACTTTCTGCTATGATAGAAAGGAGTCAAGGCAGCTCGCTGTGTATGGGCCCTGCAGACCGGTCAGGTGACCCCTGTCCTCCCCGATAGTGTCTACAATGGTTGGCATGGAGCGATGGAAGACGACGGCCATGCCATGTGGCGGCCGGGATGCGTCACTTACCTGGGGAGGAGATGGCGCCAGGATGGGGAGAAGACAAGATGGCTGTGGCAGTGTGATGGCATCATGTGGCGGCCGGGATGCGTCACTTACCTGGGGAGGAGATGGCACAGGATGGGAAGAAGACAAGATGGCGGGCAGTGTGATGGCATCATGTGGTAGTCGGTGCGTCACTTACCTGGGGAGGAGATGGTGCCAGCATGGGGAGAAGACAAGATGGCGGGGGCAGTGTGATGGGCAATGTTCTGCTCGAGACCGTGTGTCCTGGCATCATGTGGATGTTACTGTGACACCGACCACCTACCTAATCATTATACACACCAAGTCCCCCCCATCATGGCAGTGGTCAGCAGGATAATGCCCCTATGGGGTCCAGGTCTCTGGGGTCAGAGTATGGGGGGCAATAGAAGGCAGGGGGTTCGATCAGTGTATATACCTTTTGACATGATTGTAAAAAAAAAAACATTATAGCAACTGAATTGTTTCATATTAAATTAAAGATGCATTCCGGCAATAATCTTTTCCTTTCAAATCAGCTGGTGTCAGAAAGTTATATAGGTTTGTAATTTACTTCTATGTAATAATCTCCAATCTTCTAGTATATATCAGCTGCTGTATGTCCTGCAGGAAGTGGTGTATTCTCTCCAGTCTGACACAGTGCTCTCTGCTGCCACCTCTGTCCATGTCAGGAACTGTCCAGAGCAGCAGCAAATCCCCATAGAAAACCTCTTCTGCTCTGGACAGTTCCTGACATGGACAGAGGTGGCAGCAGAGAGCACTGTCTCAGACTGGAGAGAATACACCACTTCCTGCAGGACATACAGCAGCTGATAAGTACTGGTTATAAATAAAAGTTATAAATAGAAGTAAATCCCAGATCTATATAACTTTCTGAAACCATCTGATTTGAAAAGAAAATATTTTCGCTCGATGCCCCTTTTAGTGAAACCCTGCTGCAGATTGTGACCCTATTGGGGTGTGGGTGAGGTGGACCAGGCCCGCCGGGTGATGTGCACCACTCGAATATACATTGGGGTGCTGCTTTTTTCATCCACAAAACAGGGACCAGAGCCGACTACAATGCAGCCATAGTGCCCCCAACCCACTGACAGCCACACCGGCCACAGACTGACACTGTGCGCTGCCCCCTGGAGGACGCACCAGGCGGATTTGTCATTCAGGACAATAGAAAAGCTGGGTGACGGCCCCTGTGGGATCTCTTAGGTTGGTCATATTACAGGACTGACCAGTCGGTTTGATAACAGAAGAGGACGACTCTTTGAGATGAAAAGTTGTCCCCCCCCCCCTCGCTTTTTTTTTATTGTAAATCTGAATTTTATTAGAATTTTGAACACATAGATTCGGGTTACATACACCGGGGACAACCTTGTCGTTCCCCTTTAAGTCTGGTCCGGTGCCAGCCGCTGCTGTCAGTCACAGATAATCTGGCCAGTGGATGGCTGAGGGATTGCGGGACGCTGGAATGTGTTTACCATGCCCATTGTTTGTTTCCTCCCCAGGATTGCCATGTTTGTAGAAGCCTCTCGGTGGCGCCTCCCAGAGTACACAGGTGACCTGGCGTCTGCTGTTACAGCAAATAGTTACCTGGCCGTCCTGGGTTGTAATCCGGGCTCATTGCTGAGGGGGAAATGCTATAGAGAGTGACATAGGGGGGGGGTGTACTCAGAATCAGAACTACAACTCCCAGCATGCCCTGACAGATAGCCATGTGTATTAGAGCTCCTTTCCCTAATCTCTGGCCTCCAGCTGTGCAAAACTACAACTCCCAGCATGCCCTGAGAACCTTCAGCAGCATTCCTAGCTGTAACCTATGACACACAGAGATAAGGCTATGGTCACTGGTTTGTGAAATGTTTTGCCACTTGCTAATATACTGTAGTGGTTCAATCCTATACACCTCAGCTGCTGCAGAACCTCATCATACACCTCAGCTGCTGCAGAACCTCATCATACACCTCAGCTGCTGCAGAACCTCATCATACACCTCAGCTGCTGCAGAACCTCATCATACTACACCTCAGCTGCTGCAGAACCTCATCATACTACACCTCAGCTGCTGCAGAACCTCATCATCATACACCTCAGCTGCTGCAGAACCTCATCATACTACACCTCAGCTGCTGCAGAACCTCATCATCATACACCTCAGCTGCTGCAGAACCTCATCATACTGCACCTCAGCTGCTACAGAACCTCATACTACACCTCAGCTGCTGCAGAACCTCATCATACTGCACCTCAGCTGCTGCAGAACCTCATAATACACCTCAGCTGCTGCAGAACCTCATCATACTACACCTCAGCTGCTGCAGAACCTCATACTACACCTCAGCTGCTGCAGAACCTCATCATACTACACCTCAGCTGCTGCAGAACCTCATCATACTACAGCTCAGCTGCTGCAGAACCTCATCATACTACACCTCAGCTGGTGCAGAACCTCATCATCATATACCTCAGCTGCTGCAGAACCTCATCATACTACACCTCAGCTGCTGCAGAACTTTATCATACTACACCTCAGCTGCTGCAGAACCTCATCATACTACACCTCAGCTGCTGCAGAACCTCATCATACTACACCTCAGCTGCTGCAGAACCTCATCATACTACACCTCAGCTGCTGCAGAACCTCATCATACTACACCTCAGCTGCTGCAGAACCTCATCATCATACACCTCAGCTGCTGCAGAACATCATCATACTACACCTCAGCTGCTGCAGAACATCATCATACTGGACCTCAGCTGCTGCAGAACTTTATCATACTACACCTCAGCTGCTGCAGAACCTCATCATACTACACCTCAGCTGCTGCAGAACCTCATCATACTGCACCTCAGCTGCTGCAGAACCTCATCATACCGCACCTCAGCTGCTGCAGAACATCATCATACTGCACCTCAGCTGCTGCAGAACATCATCATACTACACCTCAGCTGCTGCAGAACCTCATACTACACCTCAGCTGCTGCAGAACCTCATCATACTTCACCTCAGCTGCTGCAGAACCTCATCATACTGCACCTCAGCTGCTGCAGAACATCATCATACTACACCTCAGCTGCTGCAGAACATCATCATACTACACCTCAGCTGCTGCAGAACATCATCATACTACACCTCAGCTGCTGCAGAACCTCATCATACTACACCTCAGCTGCTGCAGAACCTTATCCTACACCTCAGCTGCTGCAGAACCTCATCATACTACACCTCAGCTGCTGCAGAACCTCATCATACACCATAGTTTTTGCAGTAAGAGACAGTAAGTGAGTCGGTGGGTTGTGAGGGACGCGTTGCGCTGCAGCTTGCTGGTACCCGGGCGGCGGCGGCTTCTGATTTGGCGGCTTTTATCTGTCTCCTGATTGAGATAACATCCTGGATGAGGCGGCTTTCTCCTCAGTCTCTGTAGCCTGGAAAAAAAAACAACTACCTTTGATTTTTCCCACTTTGAGAGAGTTCAAACCCGATTGTGTGAGCGCTGGCATCAAAGGCGCGAGCTGGCACCTGCCGCATTGTAACACGCCACTAGAAAGCCCAAAGCTGCGAGAAGAAAGCAACGTATCGCCATCAAGAAGCCAAAGCTGAGCGTCAGATGTGTTCATGCTGTAGTACAACGCCTCTGAGGCTGCAGGACGCCCGCGCTTCACTGACAAATCGCTGGCGGCTGATAGAGGAGGCATCTGCATGGCCAATGCCAGGGTCCAGGGCTGGTGGGTGAGGGCGCCGCCTCTGGTCAACCAGGGGAAAGCTCAGGCTAGAATGTCACTCAGCTTCACTTTACGGCAGCACTCCCCAACCTGCGGCCCTCCAGCTGGTGCACAACTACAACTCCCAGCATGCCCTGACAGACGCCCCCCCCCCCCCCCCCAACAGCAGCACACTCCAACCTGCATCCCTCCAGCTGGTGCACAACTACAACTCCCAGCATGCCCTGACAGACCCCCCCCCCCCCTCCCAACAGCAGCACTCTCCAACCTGCGGCCCTCCAGCTGGTGCACAACTACAACTCCCAGCATGCCCTGACAGACGCCCCCCCCCCAACAGCAGCACTCTCCAACCTGGGTCCCTCCAGCTGGTGCACAACTACAACTCCCAGCATGCCCTGACAGACGCCCCCCAACAGCAGCACTCTCCAACCTGCGTCCCTCCAGCTGGTGCACAACTACAACTCCCAGCATGCTTTGACAGAATTCTGTCTAGGTGGGAGCAATGCCTAGTAGAGCCATAAGAGAAACAGATCACTGATCTCAGGGAGACCAGCCAAAGATAACACTGTCTATGGTGGTTTTGGTGGTTTCCCTACAGGAGCCGCCCCTTGGCTGGGTCCTTCCTGGAGGGATATCTGGCTGGTCCTGTGTTTCGAGACTCTTCAGTGAGGCTCCACGGCTCTTCTTTTGCATATTCACCTAGGATTTCACTGCATTGAGCACTTTCACTATTGTCGGTGCTGCTCTGGATGTGACTGGAGTGTAAGGTATGATGTCCTGAGAGCTCACAGTAAACCCTCAGGATTGTCTGTGCTGCTCTGGATGTGACTGGAGTGTAAGGTATGATGTCCTGAGAGCTCACAGTAAACCCTCAGGATTGTCTGTGCTGCTCTGGATGTGACTGGAGTGTAAGGTATGATGTCCTGAGAGCTCACAGTAAAGCAGCAGGATTGTCGGTGCTGCTCTGGATGTGGCGAGTGTAAGGTATGATGTCCTGAGAGCTCACAGTAAACCCTCAGGATTGTCGGTGCTGCTCTGGATGTGACTGTAGTGTAAGGTATGATGTCCTGAGAGCTCACAGTAAACCCTCAGGATTGTTGGTGCTGCTCTGGATGTGACTGAAGTTTAAGGTATGATGTCCTGAGAGCTCACAGTAAACCCTCAGGATTGTTGATGCTGCTCTGGATGTGACTGGAGTGTAATGTATGATGTCCTGAGAGCTCACAGTAAAGCAGCAGGATTGTCGGTGCTGCTCTGGATGTGACTGGAGTGTAAGGTATGATGTCCTGAGAGCTCACAGTAAACCCTCAGAATTGTCGGTGCTGCTCTGGATGTGACGAGTGTAAGGTATGATGTCCTGAGAGCTCACAGTAAAGCAGCAGGATTGTATGTGCTGCTCTGGATGTGACTGGAGCATAAGACTTGTTTCCAGATCTCTTAATGGAAAACTTCCTCATCATATATGTAGACATAACGTTTAAAAGTTTAAAGATTATGACAAAACCCCTTAGTATTCCTGACAAGGACCTCATCCTCACTGCATCCATCCATCTGCAGGCCGCGGTGACAACCACACACATTAACACAGGTCAAGGGTTGTCACAGCCACACCCCCTTATTAAGGGACTGTGTAGACTGCTGCCCACCATAGGAGACACATCGCAGCGGAGGATGATGGGAGTGCCTTCCTTATTGTAGTCTCCTCTATCCCACTGTCATCCTCTGCTCTGTCTCTCGTGTTGTGTTTGCTGCCTTCATCTGAGTTGCCGCAGAGTTTACCCCTCATTATCTGTAATCCTGTAAGTCAGTAACCTGAGGATCCAGGCAGCGGAGGAGCTGAGGGCCCGGGCAGGGAGCGGGGCCCCATCACTCCTGACATAAAGCCATCATTACCGACACCACCAAGAGGACGGGGAGATCACAGCATTAAACATTCAGGACCCCAATACACCCCATCACTACACCATCACTATAATATACAACCCCGTCACTACACTATACACCCCGTCATTACACACACCATCACTATAATATACACCCTGCCACTACACTATACAGCCCATCATTACACCATATCACTACACTATACACACCATCACTATAATATACACCACATAACTGCACTCTACACCCCGTCACTGCGCCATCACTGCACTCTACACCCCGTCACTGCGCCATCACTGCACTCTACACCCCGTCACTGCGCCATCACTGCACTCTACACCCCGTCACTGCGCCATCACTGCACTCTACACCCCGTCACTGCGCCATCACTGCACTCTACACCCCGTCACTGCGCCATCACTGCACTCTACACCCCGTCACTGCGCCATCACTGCACTCTACACCCCGTCACTGCGCCATCACTGCACTCTACACCCCGTCACTGCGCCATCACTGCACTCTACACCCCGTCACTGCGCCATCACTGCACTCTACACCCCGTCACTGCGCCATCACTGCACTCTACACCCCGTCACTGCGCCATCACTGCACTCTACACCCCGTCACTGCGCCATCACTGCACTCTACACCCCGTCACTGCGCCATCACTGCACTCTACACCCCGTCACTGCGCCATCACTGCACTCTACACCCCGTCACTGCGCCATCACTGCACTCTACACCCCGTCACTGCGCCATCACTGCACTCTACACCCCGTCACTGCGCCATCACTGCACTCTACACCCCGTCACTGCGCCATCACTGCACTCTACACCCCGTCACTGCGCCATCACTGCACTCTACACCCCGTCACTGCGCCATCACTGCACTCTACACCCCGTCACTGCGCCATCACTGCACTCTACACCCCGTCACTGCGCCATCACTGCACTCTACACCCCGTCACTGCGCCATCACTGCACTCTACACCCCGTCACTGCGCCATCACTGCACTCTACACCCCGTCACTGCGCCATCACTGCACTCTACACCCCGTCACTGCGCCATCACTGCACTCTACACCCCGTCACTGCGCCATCACTGCACTCTACACCCCGTCACTGCGCCATCACTGCACTCTACACCCCGTCACTGCGCCATCACTGCACTCTACACCCCGTCACTACACCATACGCCCCATCACTACACCATACACACCATTGCTGCACCATACGCCCCATCACTGCTCTATACACCCTGTCACTACACCATCACTGCACTTTACACCCCGTCACTACACCATACGCCCCATCACTACACCATACGCCCCATCACTACACCATACGCCCCATCACTACACCATCACTGCACTATACACCCCGTCACTACACCATACGCCCCATCACTACACCATACACACCATTGCTGCACCATACGCCCCATCACTGCTCTATACACCCTGTCACTACACCATCACTGCACTTTACACCCCGTCACTACACCATACGCCCCATCACTACACCATACACACCATCACTGCACTCTACGCCCCGTCACTGCACCATACGCCCCGTCACTGCACCATACGCCCCATCACTACACCATACGCCCCATCACTACACCATACGCCCCATCACTACACCATCACTGCACTATACACCCCGTCACTACACCATACGCCCCATCACTACACCATACACACCATTGCTGCACCATACGCCCCATCACTGCACTATACACCCCGTCACTACACCATCACTGCACTTTACACCCCGTCACTACACCATACGCCCCATCACTACACCATACGCCCCATCACTGCACTATACACCCCGTCACTGCACTATACACCCCGTCACTACACCATCACTGCACTATACACCCCGTCACTACACCATACACACCATTGCTGCACCATACGCCCCATCACTGCACTCTACACCCCGTCACTACACCATCACTGCACTATACACCCCGTCACTACACCATACACACCATTGCTACACCATACACCCCGTCACTGCACTATACACCCCGTCACTACACCATACGCCCCATCACTGCACTATACACCCCGTCACTACACCATACGCCCCGTCACTACACCATACACACCATTGCTACACCATACGCCCCATCACTGCACTCTACACCCCGTCACTACACTATCCTCCATGATAATAATACAAGAATACTGTGTAAGGGGTAGAGGAGGCCATTGTACATCTATCACACATGTACACCACATCCTCCATGATAATAATAAGGGGTTAAGCTGCTGCAAGTGAGCGCTGTGCTGTGATTGGTTGCTGGGGGCAACAAGGACAGTTTTTCTGTCAGACAGCTGTGATAGATGAGGTTGTGTGTACAGGGCAGGAGGGGGAGGAGCCAGATACGTCACTGTTGTCTCCTAGCAACAAGCCAAACAATCACACAAGTCTCCACACACACATCCAGGGAGCCCGAGAGCTCAGCATCACCACAACTCCCAGCAGCCGGGGCCCCGGGGCAAGAAATACCGACAGCAGGTGAGAGGAGACACCTGCATCACCTGAGGGGGACACAGCTACAGGCGGCAGCATAATCACCTATGGGGGGGGCTCATATCCTATACAGGGGGCACCATGTCACCTATGGGGGGGCTCATATCCCATACAGGGGGCACCATGTCACCTATGGGGGCTCATATATCATACAGGGGGGGCACCATATCACCTATGGGGGGGGGGGCTCATATCCCATACAGGGGGCACCATGTCACCTATGGGGGGGGGGCTCATATCCCATACAGGGGGCACCATATCACCTATGGGGGGGCTCATATCCTATACAGGGGGCACCATGTCACCTACCAGGGCTCATATCCTATACAGGGGGCACCATATCACCTATGGGGGGGGGGGGCTCATATCCTATACAGGGGGCATCATATCACCTATGGGGGGGGGGGGGCTCATATCCTATACAGGGGGCACCATATCACTTATGGGGGGGCTCATATCCTATACAGGGGGAACCATATCACCTATGGGGGGGGGGCTCATATCCTATACAGGGGGCACCATATCACCTATGGGGGCTCATATCCCATACAGGGGGCACCATATCACCTATGGGGGCTCATATCCCATACAGGGGACACCATGTCACCTACCAGGGCTCATATCCTATACAGGGGGCACCATATCACCTACCAGGGCTCATATCCCATACAGGGGGCACCATATCACCTATGGGGGGGCTCATATCCCATACAGGGGGCACCATATCACCTATGGGGGGGGGGCTCATATCCTATACAGGGGGCACCATATCACCTACCAGGGCTCATATCCCATACAGGGGGCACCATATCACCTATGGGGGGGGCTCATATCCCATACAGGGGGCACCATATCACCTATGGGGGGGGGGCTCATATCCTATACAGGGGGCATCATATCACCTATGGGGGGGGGCTCATATCCTATACAGGGGGCACCATATCACTTATGGGGGGGCTCATATCCTATACAGGGGGCATCATATCACCTATGGGGGGGCTCATATACTATACAGGGGGCACCATATCACCTACCAGTGCTCATATCCTATACAGGGGGCATCATATCACCTATGGGGGGGGGGCGCTCATATCCCATACAGGGGGCATCATATCACCTATGGGGGGGGGGGGGGCTCATATCCTATACAGGGGGCACCATATCACCTACCAGTGCTCATATCCTATACAGGGGGCACCATATCACCTATGGGGGGGGGGGGGGGTTCATATCCAATACAGGGGGCACCATATCACCTATGGGGGGGCTCATATCCTATACAGGGGGCACCATATCACCTATGGGGGGGGGCTCATATCCCATACAGGGGGGCACCATATCACCTACCAGGGCTCATATCCTATACAGGGGGCACCATATCACCTATGGGGGGGGGGGGGGGGGTTCATATCCCATACAGGGGGCACCATATCACCTATGGGGGGGCTCATATCCTATACAGGGGGCACCATATCACCTATGGGGGGGGGCTCATATCC
Source organism: Dendropsophus ebraccatus (assembly GCF_027789765.1). Lineage (NCBI taxonomy): Eukaryota > Metazoa > Chordata > Amphibia > Anura > Hylidae > Dendropsophus > Dendropsophus ebraccatus. Next base: position 7,183,348 of record NC_091463.1, read on the forward strand.
CATACAGGGGGCACCATATCACCTATGGGGGGGGGGGCTCATATCCCATACAGGGGGCACCATATCACCTATGGGGGGGGGCTCATATCCCATACAGGGGGCACCATATCACCTATGGGGGGGTGCTCATATCCCATACAGGGGGCAGCATAATCACCTATGGGGGGGTTCATATCCTATACAGGGGGCACCATATCACCGACCGGGGCTCATATCCTATACAGGGGGCACCATGTCACCTATGGGGGGGGCTCATATCCTATACAGGGGGCACCATATCCTATACAGGGGGCACCATATCACCTATGGGGGGGATCATATCCTATACAGGGGGCACCATATCACCTATGGGGGGGGCTCATATCCCATACAGGGGGCACCATATCACCTATGGGGGGGGGCTCATATCCCATACAGGGGAGCACCATATCACCTATTGGGGGTTCATATCCTATACAGGGGGCACCATATCACCTATGGGGGCTCATATCCTATACAGGGGGCACCATATCACCTATGGGGGCTCATATCCCATACAGGGGGCACCATATCACCTATGGGGGGGGCTCATATCCCATACAGGGGGCACCATATCACCTATGGGGGGGCTCATATCCCATACAGGGGGGCACCATATCACCTATGGGGGGGGGAGCTCATATCCTATACAGGGGGCACCATATCACCTATGGGGGGCTCATATCCTATACAGGGGGCACCATATCACCTATGGGGGGGCTCATATCCTATACAGGGGGCACCATATCACCTATGGGGGGGCTCATATCCTATACAGGGGGCACCATATCACCTATGGGGGGGCTCATATCCTATACAGGGGGCACCATATCACCTATGGGGGGGCTCATATCCTATACAGGGGGCACCATATCACCTATGGGGGGGCTCATATCCTATACAGGGGGCACCATATCACCTATGGGGGGGCTCATATCCTATACAGGGGGCACCATATCACCTATGGGGGGGGGGCTCATATCCTATACAGGGGGCACCATATCACCTATGGGGGGGGCTCATATCCTATACAGGGGGCACCATATCACCTACCGGGGCTCATATCCTGTACAGGGGGCACCATATCACCTATGGGGGGGCTCATATCCCATACAGGGGGCACCATATCACCTATGGGGGGGCTCATATCCTATACAGGGGGGGCACCATATCACCTATGGGGGGGGCTCATATCCTATACAGGGGGGGCACCATATCACCTATGGGGGGGCTCAGATCCCATACAGGGGGGGCACCATATCACCTATGGGGGGGGGCTCATATCCTATACACGGGGCACCATATCACCTATGGGGGGGCTCATATCCTATACAGGGGGCACCATATCACCTATGGGGGGCTCATATCCCATACAGGGGGGCACCATATCACCTATGGGGGGGGCTCATATCCCATACAGGGGCCACCATAGCACCTATAGGGGGGTTCATATCCTATACAGGGGGCACCATATCACCTATTGGGGGTTCATATCCCATACAGGGGGGGCACCATATCACCTATGGGGGGGGGATCATATCCCATACAGGGGGCACCATATCACCTATGGGGGGGATCATATCCCATATGCTGCCTGTTTTTAGACACACAGAATATGACCCCACATGTGCCAATGCAACAGTCTAATGACCCTATACAGGGGGCACCATATCACCTATGGGGGGGCTCATATCCTATACAGGGGGCACCATATCACCTATGGGGGGGCTCATATCCTATACAGGGGGCACCATATCACCTATGGGGGGGCTCATATCCTATACAGGGGGCACCATATCACCTATGGGGGGGCTCATATCCTATACAGGGGGCACCATATCACCTATGGGGGGGCTCATATCCTATACAGGGGGCACCATATCACCTATGGGGGGGCTCATATCCTATACAGGGGGCACCATATCACCTATGGGGGGGGGGCTCATATCCTATACAGGGGGCACCATATCACCTATGGGGGGGGCTCATATCCTATACAGGGGGCACCATATCACCTACCGGGGCTCATATCCTGTACAGGGGGCACCATATCACCTATGGGGGGGCTCATATCCCATACAGGGGGCACCATATCACCTATGGGGGGGCTCATATCCTATACAGGGGGGGCACCATATCACCTATGGGGGGGGCTCATATCCTATACAGGGGGGGCACCATATCACCTATGGGGGGGCTCATATCCCATACAGGGGGGGCACCATATCACCTATTGGGGGGGGCTCATATCCTATACACGGGGCACCATATCACCTATGGGGGGGCTCATATCCTATACAGGGGGCACCATATCACCTATGGGGGGCTCATATCCCATACAGGGGGGCACCATATCACCTATGGGGGGGGCTCATATCCCATACAGGGGCCACCATATCACCTATAGGGGGGTTCATATCCTATACAGGGGGCACCATATCACCTATTGGGGGTTCATATCCCATACAGGGGGGGCACCATATCACCTATGGGGGGGGGATCATATCCCATACAGGGGGCACCATATCACCTATGGGGGGGATCATATCCCATATGCTGCCTGTTTTTAGACACACAGAATATGACCCCACATGTGCCAATGCAACAGTCTAATGACCCATACTAATAGCATTGTAGATCTCTACGATACTTACAGGTTGGGTACAGTGATCCTGGAATTGCCGCCATATTACAGGCACATCACCCCGGCCTGGCATCAGTCTCTGTAGGGAAAAGTTCGGGACTCAGCATGTCAGTTTCTTGTCATTTTCTCATCCCCAGGGTCCTAGAAATGGATTTTACAATGACCGATGCCAAGCAGACCCTCAAGGCTTTGGAGCAACAGTGTAAACTCCTGAGACAGCAACAAGTGACGTTCATCACCGCTCTGGAGCGCACACGGGAACACGCGCACGACCGGATCAAACCTGTGCACAACCTAGCGCAGGTAACAGCGTCTTATAGGTCTTCATGTACTGCTAGCGTATCACCTGTATCCTCTGCCATCTAAAATCCCAGCACTAGGTGGCGCTCTAAAGCACTGTGCTGCATGTAGCCAAGTACTGAAGAGTGCTCCAGGTGGCCCAGCATGGTACTGCAAATGAAATTTATCCATAAGGCTACATTCACGTTTCATAGTTCTGTCTGCAATTTAGGGCCCATTAATTTCAATTGGGCCCTTCACACTATCCGTATATTTACAGATCCACAATTGCCAGAAATTACTGACAAGCTCTAATACAATTGCTACACGGATCGTCCCATAAAAGCCTATGGGAGTGTCCCGAATTTTTGCGGATCTGTGATTTTCACGGAACATATTATTTTCTTTGCCGATTGCAGATAAAGATGCGGATAAGTGCAGACATTATATATGGTCCTGAAAAACTACTGAACGTGTGAATGTAGCCCAAGGCGGTGTTCACACCTGGCATTTTTCTTGCACTTCAAAATACAGATATAGGGTTGGGTTTTTATAGAAGGAAATCTAACAAATAGGCTAATTATCAATAATGTAGCAATTTCTTTTCTAATCTGTATTGTAGGTGCAAAACTACTTGGACAATCACTGTCACAACAGCACAGACAAGAGGGTCCTTACCCTGTTCCTTGATGTCTGCAACAACCTGGGAGATTTCTGTGTCAAGCTGGATGCCATGCACTGTGAGAGCAGGTCAGCAGGGGGCATCATTGAGGAAACTATGACCCTGCTCAGTCCAACCAATGAACTGTCCGGTCTTAGAGCCAAGTAAGTTATAGATATGGTAATAGAATTCTCATAAGAGTAACAGATTATGGGTAACTTTACACACTGTATTGCAGCAGATTTGGTCTAAATAACTGAACACAGCATCAAATCTGCTGCTGATCCTGTACGTGTGAATGCACCCTAAATAGGGGATTCCACTCAAACATAACTTTTGATATGTTGCTGCCCATGGTGAGACTAACAATTCCTTCCATACTTGTTATGTATTCAGTCTCCTTCCCCCAATTCTCAGCTGCTGCTTTCTGCTAGACACAAAAATCTGTGTGTGCGCTTTTCTCTCTGTTTCCCCCTCCCTTCTGAGATGGCTGATATAAACAAATCCCTGGCAGGATGTATCATTGTAGCTTCTTTTTAATTCCGGGAGGGTAAACCACAGTTAGTTCTTTAGCAACTTGACCTCAGAATAACCCTCCCAGCAATACAGAGAAGCTACAGTGTTGCAGATACAGCCAGGCAGGGGCTTGTTTACATCAGCTGTCTCAGAAGGGAGGGGGAGACAGAGATAAGGGCTTACACACTGATTTCTGTGTCTTCAGCAGAAAGAAGCAGTTGAGAACTGGGGGAAGGAGACTGAATACATAACAAGTATGGAAGGAATTGTTAGTCTCAACATGGGCAGCAACATATCAAAAGTGATGTTTGAGTGGAATACATATACACACTATTTTTTCCCTCTATAGCCTGAGCCCTTTGCTTTCTCCCCAGATATCCTCACGATGTTGTTAACCACCTCAGCTGTGATGAAGCCAGGAACTTTTACGGTGGGATTGTCAGCCTGGTTCCCATTGTTCTGGACAACATTAAAGAAGCCGTAGCCAGGATGGAGAAACTACAGCCCCAGCATGCGGGGGGTAGCAGCGGCAGACCAGGGCCCGGTCAGAGCAGCAGACAGCAGGGAGGGGGCAGCCTCTCACACAGCACCGGGGCTCAGACCAACCTCACTCAGGCTGATTCCTCCTTCCAGACATCAAACAAAAAGAAATACAATGGGGAGACCTCCAAACCAGCATGGAGGCCAGCAGGACGCCTCTACACCACATAAACGTCTGTAGTCTCTGACCCTCCCCTATGTACGGTAATAAACCCCCCCGCACTGAGATCATCAAACAGTCCTTCCTATACAAAGAGCTCACCATTATTCCATAGCGAAGTATTCTGTATAAATCTTATATAGTATATCGATATAACCCACATTATATACATATAAAGTTGTGTGATATTCTAGGCGTATAACATTATACAGGACAAGCTGGCCATACACACCCCAGAACATATCTTCATCATGGTGGCAGCTGTGATCCCAATTGCTCCTTATGGTAAGAAAATAGTTGCAGGCGATCACAATAATTCCGACCTTACCGCATTAGGACGGCGGTTTTCGGTCAGTTTCAGACAAGTGTTATGTGGCCACAAGTCCTGGCCTGGTAAGGGTAATAAAACCTGAACTAAAACGATAGGGCTCTATAATGCTTAAAGTGAATGTCCCATCAGGTACATTTGCTTTATGTTCTGCACATGGATAGAACGGCTATGGGTTGCCGGTGGCTCTGTGTTTTTTTTTTATTTTTTTTTTTTAAAACCGCGGCCCAGTTACCGTGTACAGCGCAGTTGTATTCACAGGCACCGCTCGAGGCTGAAGCACTGGAGACAGGCCATCTGCTCCCACTGGGAGGAAACCCCTGCCCCTCTCTGATGCGGCTCCATTAGAATCAATGAAACCGCATCCTAGAGGGGCGGGGGTTCCCTCCCAGTGGCGGGCAGGCCGGTCCGCCTCCAGTGCTTCAGCCTCAGCCAGTGGTTAAGAATAGATGGGAACTGGGCTGTGGTTCTATCCATGGGCAAAACCTAAAGCAAATGTACCTGATAGTACATGCACTTTACGATTATGAGACTCGCAGTTGGGCCAGGAACGGCCGTTTGGTGCCAATGATTTAATGCATTCCTGGAAAAGCTGGGTGATAACTCTTACAGGAGCGGTCTTATGAAGATACTTAACAACCATCTCTCCTGACCCCCCCCCCCCCCCATAAATACTCCGCTCAGCAGAGTGGGTATGTACGCGCATGTCCAAATCCAAATCTTCCCGAGATTACAGTGACAGCAGCTGACTCTCCCCCAACAGCAGATGTACGGGCAAATCCGCCAAGCCCATAAAAAGGGGTAGTTCAGCAAAAAAAAAAGAAAATTTATATCAACTGGTGCCAGAGATATGTAATTTACTTCTATTCTAAAAAAATCTCCAGTCTTCCAATACTTAAGTGTTATGGTGAGAAAACAATACCCAACACCCAGCTTTCCTACAACTCTGATGGTAAATCAGCCCCCAGGTATATAGTGATATAGAGGTATGTATATCTACCAGTCATAGCAGTAGAGAAGCTGTGAGTGTGTCATCCACCTGAGGAGCTGTATAAGAGGTCACTCAGCTTTCCCATAACCAGAGGTACCCCTGATCCCCCCCCCCCCCACCATCAGATATGTATGACTTATTATACAGATCTCCACACTGCTGCGGTCAGCTTCACTATTCCTGCTGCTTTGTAATCAATTTTATATTTACTTAAAATCTTATTTTTGTTAAAAAAAAATTGGTGCTAATTTGTTTTTCTATTAAAATATAAAAACATTTCAGCTGGTAATTGAGGTCAACATCACATCCACATACACATGTACAGTATATGGTGTTTACTGCTGTCCATCCTGCAGCACAACTACAACCTTAATCATCACCCTTAATCATCACCAGCAACCAGGACATGCTGGGAGTTGTAGTACAGGTCACATTGTTCAACTTTAAGTTGTAATTTGTCACAAAGCAGAGGAATGAGCAGGAGATTCCATTAGTCTGGCATCCGATGGTCCAGCAGGAATGATCAGGAAGTCCTAATACCCCAGCATTAAGCAATGTGACTGCAGTGATGTGAGTGAGGGTTACATTCATTGGTGCACAGATCTATCTTACCTCCATCTAACAGGCAATATCATCATCCCTCTCCTTGCAGTTCAGAATGGGTTTGGTCTTTGCGAACCTTCCAGTCACCTTATTCTCCACCCTATCCTGGGTTATGCTAGGGCAGCATTGAACTTCAGCCAGGAGTCAAATGTCGTGACTCGGGGTTCGGACGAATGTTGCCAAACCGAACTTCTGGCAAGGTTGTTTAATCGTTGTGGTCTCAATAAGAGGATGGGGGTCATAAGTTCTGGCGGGGTGACGTTAGCTAAGGCTTACTTAGTGCAGTATTCCTAACCTGTGCGTGTCCAGCTGCTGCTAGACACGCAGGAGGAACAATTCCACTGAGAGTATGTAATCCTATTGAAACTGACAGGAGGAGAATCGCAGCGGATTTCACTGAGGACTCACAGCGTGAAATCCGCTGCAATTCCATTACCTTAAACAGTTAAATGCCATCATAATAAATCATGCCAAGGGGTCTGGGTCACAGACCACTGACCGTGCGTGGTCTGGTTTTTGTGGACGTGTGAATGGGCCCCTAAACTAGAAAATACTGTGATTGCTGGGGCCCTTGCAAAAACACTATTTCAGCTGGGTCATATTTCTGCCTATTTAACATCCAAAATACATCCCAAATTATATGGCCAAAAAACAGGGTAATGACAAGAGTAAAAAAAATAATAATAATAATAATTTAGAGAGCAATTGGAGTATGCAAAGTCTGATCGTTCGGCATTTGAATACCGGTGGCTGAAGTTGGATGCAGCCCTAGGGATACGGCCTATGGCTGTATCCATGTTTTCCCAGACACCCTAGGGCTGCATTCAACTTCAACCACCGGTATTCAAATGCTGAACGATCAGACGCGAACATGCTCCATCTGGCCTCATCTCTAATAGTCAGTTTTTGTTCCCAAATTAGTGTGGCAATATAGCCTATATGATAAATAGTAACTGAATACGAGTATTCTCAAACTGGCTGCGGAGCTGCTGCAGAACCACAACTCCCAGCCCATTGGCTGTAGATACAGAACAGCGACGGATTAGAGACCACTGCTGTATACTATGGAAGCAAAGGTTTACCTAAATGCTAGATGATCTATTCTCACAGCCAGTCTCCTTTCTGTCCGGGCTCGGACCTAACCCGACTATACAGAACTAAAAATACCATTAAAAACCCTGAAATAACACAACAGCAAATAGTGCAAAACAATAATCTGTTTTATTTGTTCACAGTTAAACACAAGCAAATAGTCTTAAACAGTTCTGGACATCCTGGGGGTGTAGTCGACTCCGGACTAATACTCTGTCTGCAGCCTGTCCACCTGCTTGCAGGATCATTGTTTTGTGATGTGAACCGTAGTCTGCTGGTCAATAATAATGGCAAGAGCTCGACATAGCTGGGCCGCGGTCACTACCAGCACATGACCACAGGATATTATGGCTTAATAGAAGAAAATGGCTGCCTTATTTTCCCTGAAAGCAGCGCCACTCTAGTTCAATAGGCCAGTTCTGGTATTGCAACTCAACCAAGCTGCAATACTGGATATGGCCTGTTGGGACAATAGCGGCGCTGTTTCTAAAAAGAAAGCAGCTATGTTTTTCTAAACATATATCAACCATTTTCAATGAAGACTGTGGCCGATACATTAACTAGAAGCTAAGACATCACTAAGGCACTCCGCCCTCTCAGTGATGCCCCCGGCCAGAATATTGGGTAAGCTTGCAAATCTTCAGCTGGATAAGGTGTAAATGGTGGTAAGCGCCGCTGGAAAAAATAGATATCCAGTCATTACAGGCTTCTTCTATTATCTTGCTCTGACCGAAAATATTCTGAGAAATTCGGAAAATTGACGCTCTTGTAGTTGCACTTTACAGCATGCTGCAATTCTCCTCTGTAAACATCACCATCTTGTCATTAGGGGGGGTGCATCAAATCTGCAGAAGTAGTAAAAGGAGCTTCGCTTGTTTCATTTCCAGAAACAGCAATGATCATTTGTCAACAGATCTGGGAGCTTGAGAACAGACCATTATAAAAAGGTTCATCAAGCTGTAAACTAGGACATTGTTAGTTACTGCACATGGGTCAGAATACAAAAAGGAAAAGGGGGAAGGGTTGACTTGTCAACAAAGAGTTAATGCTTAAAGCAGTGCTCCCCGACCCCACTGGCTCTCCTGCACTTGCAAAACTGCAACTCCCATCATGGCCTGTCAAGCGAGAGCTATAAGTTTTGCAAGAGGCGGAGAGCTGCAGGGTCATAAAGCACGAGAGTTTCTAAGGTCAGCATAATGTGCAGCATGTAGGGGGCAGCTGTGTAGTGTTTGACTTGAGCTTATGGTTTTTTGTTAAAGTGCAATTATCTAAACTGAAAAAAACTAAGAAATTCCCATCCGGACTGATCATTACAGATCTGTCCATATAGGTCAAAGTGAATAGGGCTGTCCCAACATATCGCAGACTGAAATGATGAAGGAACTGAATGCAAGCTCCACTTGCTAACAGTGTATAAAAAATTCTGCATTGCGACTGGGCTGGGGGGGTTACAAGTACAGGTACTACCAATAGGAAGGGGAGGAAAAGGAGGATAAGCCCAGGTAAACTGTTGGTCCCTTACGTCATTTGGCATCCAACATATAAGGCCACTTCTATAAAGCAATAATGCTGGACTGAGCTGCCATATTCCAGCGTCACATGGGGGAGCGTGACGCTGGTGATATGTCCTAAGTTATTAGTTGCAGAATGGCTTTTTGGGGTGCGGGTTATACCTAGCAGGGGATCTATCAAAACTAAAAATGTCCTTTCCAGTACTTAAATGTTCAGGATGCACTGATGATGGCCCAAAAACAAGACATAAATGCAACAGCAATGATCGTTCCAGAACCGGCAAGCGAGAATGGAGACCATGATTATAATGGTGGAGGGAAGAGTGATTGGAAAAATGTCCTGATCTAGTACATTCTGCTCCTCGGATGTGGTCTCTGTAGACACGGTCAGGTACTTGCTCATTCCTCTTAGGTCCCACTCTGTTCACTGCATGAAGGGGAATAAAACAAAGTTGATTTTAAGTGGGAGAAAATGGCTGAGATGAAGGGGATAAATAAAGCAGAGGGGTTGACGTAAAGAGATTCCTTGATCCCTTTCAGTTCCAGTGGTCTGCTACTGTTGCACTGCAGAAGTAGCTTGACGTTTATTGAAGGTTCAGATACCAAGGAGTGAAGCCAGGAGCCAGAAGGAAGGTAACACTGATTGCTCGTCTCCTAACTGTGGTTATGATGTGTCTAGTCAGTCATAGTCCATGATTTGAAAATCCCGTACGCTTGGGCTTCCCACGTTACTTGCGGAGGAGACCCCAGCCTCAGATGCCGCTCCCTGGCACAGCTCAGTTTTCAGGATCTCAGAAAGGCTGCTTATTCCTTCCTCATCACAATGGCTCTCGCTCTTGTTACGGAACAACTCGCGGGCCCGGATACTGAGAAAGCTCTTTGCGTTTGGGTACGAGCCAATAGTCAGAGGGCCAGTGGAAGGCAACTCCAAAGCTTCTCTAAAGCCGAGGGGCAGGTCAGCGCCTTTTTCTGGAGTCGACGCGTTGCTGCTACTGCTTCGGGTGCTTCCTTCACTAGAGTGAGGGCTTGTGTGCGAGCCAGCTTTGCTACCATTACTGACATTCAATTCTTCCTTGGCAGAGTCGTCAGGACTGGAAACACTTGCGTTATCATTGTCAAATCTACAAAAGAAAAAAAAAAAAAAAAAAAAAAAAAAATCACACACACCATAAGCACCAATACTGTGAGCAATTCTCATTCTCAATCCTTTGCATCCATAATACAGATGTAAATCCCACGGCGACTGCAGGTCTAGAGACCCAATGTGGAAAAAAGATTATACTGATATATGATGCCGTCAGATCACGTCAAAACTTGCATCCCTGCTTCAGCCCGGGAAACGGGCTGCAGTTCAAAAAAGGGCCGCCCCGACGCCGTTCTATTCATGTGTTAAACTTAAAGCAATTATACTAATTGTACATTCACTTTAAGGATGCTCTCACACATCCTTTTTTTTGTTTTTTTAGGTCTAAAACAATGCCAGGTGCCTTTTCAAAACTGCCAATGCCTTTTTTCTCAAGCATTTGCGTTTTTGACTTTATGTGCAAATGATCTTTTTTGTGGGTTAAGAGTTTTTGTAAGCCAAACTTTTTTTTCCCCCTGCCATCACATGACCTAGCTGCTGGACCACAAAAGGTGACAAACACCAGACAAACGCCATATGCCCAGCAATGTCGTTCTTGAGACAACCAGAACTATAGTACTATCCCATTGAAGTCTATGGTAGAGGAAACACCACAGTTTGGCTGCTGGCGTTTCGATTAGTGTTTTTCCAAGATTTTAAGGCAGGATGAAGCAGACCTAAAGCAGCTCCCATTTGTATTTTCTCACTGGTGGCACAGTACCACTCCCCAGTTGTGTTTAGACTAAATGTAAAAGATCACAAGGCTAAAGAAATGTCACCATCTCACCTTTCCTCTGCAACCTCTGCGGTTTCCGCCTTCTCTTCTGATCGCTTCTTGAACAAACCCTCTCTCGAGAGCTGGCTATACAGACCCAGGATCTCTACTTCAAAGACCTGACTTATCCTCTTCTGCGCATTATACTTGCTCTCCGCTGCTTGGAGTTGCCCTCTTAGGACAAGACGACATAAAAAGAAATTCTTGTTATGCATATTGTAGTCCAGTGCAACACAATAAGTCTCTCTAACCTCTTTTCACATTGAGCATCTCTCTACCAGGGCTAACCGTAGAAGGCCCCTGCCACCCCTGTATGACATCCACATATACAAAATACAGCAAACAGAAGAGAGTTGTCTTCATGAGATCTGCAAATGTAGGGTGAGAGCCTCGAAGGACAGAGCACCTAAGCGTGGTGTGAAGATCATCTGGCGCCTGTCCAACACTGTGGTGACGTTCATTTATTTGTATTCGTATGACGGATTTTTTGTATCATTCCAAGTATATTCAATATAAAAATAACCTTTTTTTCGAAGTTGTTTTTGTCCCATTACTTTATTTACTGTTGTCTTCATGAGATCCCTTTAAAATGGTGTGACTGACATGAAATTTATATCTATCTGAATGAAATTTATATCTATACCTGTTCTTCACTTTGACATCTTCCAAGAATTTCTTCTGCTCCTGGAAGAGCAGCTCCTTTTTGGTCAGCTGTGCCTCCAGCTCCGCTATCTTCTTCTGGGCGCTCTCCAGCCTCTGACTGTGTTGCACAACCAAGCACCTGGCTTTTTCCAGCTCCTTTTTAAAGGAGGCGTGCAGCATCTCTACTTCCTGAAAGAATAAGTAACATGCAAGTATATTCTAGATATAAATATATTATATATACGGCCATATCGTGCTTCAGTCGCTGCGTGTAGGCTCCAAGTGTTTGGTCATTAGGCAGGTCCTGGACACACATTAATGGCACAGACAGCAGGTCTTACCTTATCCGCATTTGTGTTCTTGTGTTGCAGCTGCTCCACATAAAGCTCATTCACTTCTCCAAGAATCAGAAGCTGCCGGTTCAGAAACTCCATCTGTTGCTGCACTGACTCGCTGTTTGAAAGCTGCAAATACAAGGAAAACCAGGATCGGCAACATTTTAGAAGAGGAGTCTTTGCCCAAATCCTGTTGGGGTATATCCGCACACCGCAGATTTATTGCAGAAAGTCTTACAAATTAATTCATGGGAATAAAGCCTGAAATAATGACTTGTTAACTACCAAAACATGGAGTAGTAAAAGCCTAAGGGCCTAATATGACTGTGGTTATGGGCTGTAATAGTTACTGGCATGCATCATTGAGTTGTGAAGAAACTAGAGATGAGTGAACATCAAGCATGTTATTTGTCGGAGCCAGAGCAAGTTTCATTTGATTACCGGTGCCTGCAGAAGTTAGATGCAGGCCTAAGGCTGCCTGGAAAACATGGATACAGCCTACAGTCCATGGCTGTATCCATGTTTTTTCAGGCAGCCTTAGGGCTGCATCCAACTTCTGCAGCCAATAGTTATCAAATGCTGCAGGCTTAGGCAAACCAGAGCGTGCCTGATGTTCGCTCATCTCTAGTTTCTTCACAGCTCAATGACACATTCCAGTAAAAATACCAAATTGACATCAGGCCCTTAAGTCCCAATTACATGCGGCAGCAGCGTACAGCGTGCCGGGGGGGGTATGGGGCGCCCATAGCAGATAGCAGCGGTCTGCTGCCTCCTATTCCACGGAGCAATGGCAGAAGATCACTGCTATATTAGTCGCTTGTCTTTCAACATGTTGAAAGACAAACAACAGCAATTAATCGCCCCAACAGAACGGCCGATATTTGATTACGGCAGAGTTGATTAGAGTAGGTTACCGGATCTCAAACTAGACATTATATGAATGCCTAGACATTTAAATGGATGCAAAATAATACTGCATTTCTCCTGGTGTAGCCATCTACCAATAGGTCTGCATTTGGAAAAGTAGTTGCCCTGAAAGGATAAGACCGACTGGCATGGAGAGACACAGTTGTAAACGGTTTATCGTACACTGGTCTCATACTGACAGGAACCATCACATTACACACCGGACAGTGGGCACGTGACTCCACTCCAGGCCCAGGCAGGGGAGCATTTCTGGGATATCTCTCATTAGCTATAGAACACTAGAAAGTCGCCCTTACCTTCTGGGACACCTGGCTGAGCCTAAGCTCTGTGTTGCACACCTTGTTGTTGGATATCTTCAGCTCAGACCGCAAGTTAGCTATTGTATTGCGACTATCCTCAAGCTTAGTCTAGAAATGCAATGACAACATAGTAAGAATCAGAACTTAAATACAAGCTAAATAAGGCTGTCACATTAACTGAAGCCAGACTTAAAGGGGTACTCCGGCCCAGGGGTATTTTTAAGCTCTGGCCGGGGAGGGGGTGGTTATGGACGGCAGAGGTCCCTTACCTCCCTGGTTCCTGCGCCGGGTCCAGTCACCCAGTACACCCTTCCCGCAGCCGCTTCCTGGTGTGAGCTGCCGCATGAGACGTGACGTCTCAAGGCAGCTCAGCCATTCAGCGGTCGTAGCGGAGTCCTGCCTCGGCCGCTGAATGGCTGAGCTGCCTTGAGACGTCACGTCTCATACAGCAGCTCACACCAGGAAGCGCCTGCGGGAAGGGTGTACTGGTGGCGCGATCTGGGACCTGGAGCTGGAACCAGGGAGGTAAGTGACCTGCGTCGTCCATAACCAGCCCCTCCCTGGCCACAGCCTAAAAATACCCCCGGGCCAGAGAACCCCTTTAACTATAAGCTGTTATATTTTCCATTACAAAATGGTATACGAACTCCACATTGTGCCCTGACCTGCAGCTCCTGGCTCTGATTGTAGAACTCCTCCCTGTCGTGCTGGAGCTGTCGGATCTGGCTCTGAAGCTGAGTAACCACAGTGTCCTTCTCCTCCTGCAGCCTTTTGTATCGCACCTGTTCTTGCACAAGGCTTTGCTTTGCTAACTGCAAGTCTGATTCTTGCATCTTCAAGAGGTTTTTCTAGGGAAGTAAGAAAAATTGCAGTTATAGTCTTTAGGTGCATTCAGCTCTGCACTCATGGCCTGCACAAAGGGGAATTCATTTACATGGGCAACAAGCAATCAGCTTATGGTCTAGTCTGCCAACAGAACAGAAGTGTCAATGTGCAGTACAACAGTTCTTTTCAATCGCTTAGAGGGAAACTGATCAGGAGGTAAGGAACTTTGTGGTTTATTAGATATGTAATTAAGGTGGTTGGTGCTCTTGGGGTGGGACTGCCATCCTCAGTGCACTGATCTGCCCCTTCTATGAATGTTTATCCACAGCCCTAATTTTAGGAGCGGGCAGCAGCCGAGGATGGTAGCTCCTCCCCTATTGCACCAAACCACTTCATTTACTTATTAATAAAGTGCTGAAATGGCATACAAGATTCAGGTAAGATCAACATAGAGACATATCAAAAGAGTCAGAGACGTCAAAAGATTTGATTGATACTGAGTGGGAGAACAAGTGGGGAGGAGATGCACTGCAGCGTGTCCACTCTCCGCTCTGAGTATGGGGAGAAAAAAATAAAGTCAGACTTATAATGGAACTCTATGGAGTCGACTTTTTTCTAACACAGTGGGGAGAGGATGCACTGTAACGCGGTCTTCTCCTGATCAGTATAGGTCCTCAGCGCCCAGTCTACTATAGGGACATATCAGCAGGTTAGAAGCTTGTAACCCGCTGAGGAGTTTCCCTTTAGGAGCCTTTTACAAAGGTCGATTGTCGCACAGATAAATATATGTAGGAACGTTTGATTTAAAGAGTCACTGTCGTATTTTTTTTTTTTGCAGAAATCAATAGTCCAGGCGATTTTAAGAAACTTTGTAATTGGGTTTATTAGCCAAATCTGCCATTATCTGCATGTAAAAAGCCTTTTCCCAGGTCCCCCCCTCCTTCCTCTTTTTCATCCACTCTGAAAAATCTGAAAATTGTGACTTGTTGCAGGAGACGTCCCCTGTCTGCTCTAGGGAGAGGGGAGGGGGAGGAGGAAGGAGGGAGTTAGCCGGCAGCAGAAAGCAGATAACAGAGGATTACAGGCACGGAGCTGGGTGACAGCTGTAATCTGAGCTCAGACAGGTCACTGGTGATGGTCAGAACAGATAACGGGTGAGGGATTTGTAGATTAACTCTTTGTTGTCCTGTTTTGGTCTTCTCTTTAGCTCTCTCCATAGGAGAACAATGAAGACAGGGGGGAGAGCTTCAAACTGCTTTTTCATGATAAAAATGCATTTTTCGGATAATAAACCCAATTACAAAGTTTCTTAAAATCGCCTGGACTATTGATTTCTGCAAAAAAAAATTTCACGACAGTGACACTTTAAATAACAGGACTGCGATTACTCGACAAATGAGCCAACACTCGTTCGTCAACTGATTTGATCTTTTGTAATGCAAATAAATAAATAAACAAACAAACGAAGTGCAAACAATAATGGGCGTCATGAACAATCCAGTACTGCTTGTAATGCCCAGCCGTGTAAGAGCTCAGCTAACAAGTAGAGTTCAGCACTCATTCTTCCCTATCCGCACATGTGAAAGGGCCTTAAGACTATTTCACATCATGTTTGTGATGCAAGTCGGTTGATGAGTCAAGAGAGGTCCCTCTAATGTACAAGTTTTAGAATAAGGTACTATTAGACAGGCCAATGGCAGCCTGATCAACAACATGAACGAGCGTCAATTAGCTAGATCGGCGGTTATTTACTGGGACTATTACACGGCTCGATGATTGTTTAGCAAGGGCTGTGTGTTTGTATCTATTTAGTTAGCGATGTCCGTGCAGCCCTTGCTCTAAACTTTAAACATTACTTCTCCATCCTCCCAGTCTTCTCCTGCCCTCTGCTTCCTTTCCGGTGCTGCGGCTTAGGAGCCACCTGTCTAAACCACTGTCAGAGCTGACAGGACACTCAGCCAATCACTGGCCAGGGATTAGCCAAGCAGCCTGTCAGCTCAGACAGGCCGCTCTGAAGCTGCAGTCGTGCTGCTGGGAGTAAAAGCAGTGGGCAGAAGACGACCGGGAGTGTGGAGAGGTGATGTATAACAGTTTATTCATTTAATCGTCAGCCGTGCAGCTCTATTACACGTTGTGATGATTGTCGTCATCAGCTGATCGTTGTGTCTATTACATGGACCGATAATTGGCCTGATTCAACAGATAATCGCTCCGTGTAATGGGGCCCTAGGGAAGCTGACTTACCATAGCAGCATTCTGTTCTTCAAGGGCGGTCACTTTGATCACCTTGCGCAGGAGCCGCCTGTTGCGGAGGGCGTGTTGCTGTCTTTTAAACCGCTCATACAAAAGCTGGTTGTGAAGAAGCACCAACTGGTTCCTTAATGTGTGGATCTCATCAGTCGGAGGGGAACCTGACAAATTAAACATTACAATCTGTAACATTGGAAAATAAAATAATGTCGAGTACAGGGGTTAGAGCTTTGCTGGTCCCCTGGCCGCTAATAGGTGCGGTAATCCACTAAAGGCATACCTCCAAAGTGAGTCCAGTCAGCTGATTTGCTGGGTAAAGGCAACCTGCAGAACAAAGCAAAGCATATCATGGATCAGCTAACATTTGGATAGACCAGGCAAGGGTTGGAGAAGACTGAAGGGCCTGGATTTTAGGATCTGTCAACCAAAAAAATACATCCAAATATGGCCGGTGACTGCATCCATGAACTCTGAGGTGGAAATGCAGTTCAACAAAATAAGTGTAATCTGGCTTATTTATAAGAAAAATAAAGACTGCTGGCATTAAGGATTGTGTTAAATTCATAACCTTTAGTTCCTGCCATGTCCAGTGCCGCTGCTCTGGTCCTTGCCATTCACATGGCTGCAGAATTTCCCTTCTCCTATATCCACAATAGCCAGTCACTAGCTTCAGCGTACTCATGCCGTATATTGCCGAGGCCAGTGACTGGTTTCAGCAGTCCAAGCGTAGTAAAATCCACGGCACTCAATATTATGCAGAAGTGATAGTGTATACTCCGACCAATATGAAATACTATGTAATAGAGACCATAAATATAAAGCAAGCTTTCGGCCCTTCCCGGACCTTCCTCAGGCTAATGGATTCTCTGGTTTCAGCAGTGACCTGGGATGTCAATGCATCAACCCAGGGAAAAATAAAAATGGCGGTGGCACGGGAAGAGGTGAGGTCTAAAGGGGTGACTATAGGGTTTTTCCTCCATTTCTGCCCAGTCTTAAACACCAGTGAATTTTTTACATCAAGAACCCCTTTAACTGTGTGTTCCCATCTCACTAGGATACGCCACAGCATTACCATAACTAAGGTTCCACCTTCTGGGACGAGCACTGACCCCCTCCCAAAAAACGGCAGACCCAGATTGTACCCTGCGCAGTGAAGCTCCTGCTAACCCATTGTGCAGGTAACTACAACTCAGATCGCCACTGACCAACAAGTGAACATAGCAGCAATATGCCATCAGGAAAGCCACTCGCTGTCTACCAGGCTCTGTACTTACTTGTTCAGCTCTTTGGTGTGTGCATCAGCTCCTAAATGTATGAGCCGGTCAAGCACCTCTGCAGGGGACACCGATGTGCTGTTTTCCTCAGTTTCTTCATTGCTCCCTTTGAATTTTTTGTACAGCTCCTCTGTCTTTTTGGAGATGAAGTAGCTTGCTGTTTTAGGTAGAGCCAGCTCAAAAAGGTGCTCGTAAGGGGCAGGGTTGAAGCAGGATCTGCAGCGGGCCTGAGATTTGCAAGGGCTAGGGGTCAGGATGTTACTAGAGTCAGGCAAAGAGTTAGTAGTCTGTGTCTTCCCTGAGTCGTCCTTCTCCGCTCCATTGGGGGGTTCAATGGGGGTGAAGGCCTGTTTTGAAGAGTCCTGGGAGCCGTTGCAGCGCAGCTTGTTGGCAGCTGGGTTATCAGGGGTCTGGGTAATATTACAAGAGCTCCTTCTCTGAGAATTGGGCTGACTGTCAGACTGAGGACAAAACGGTGAATCAAAGCCCCCGCGGCGCACAGCTGGCTCATGATCGGATTCGGTGGTGATCTGAGACAGCTCTTGGGATATAGCAGCTGGTGCACAAAGAATCAAAGAGATGAATTAGCAATTCATTCATTAAAAGACAAAGGCCAAGATGAGTTCCTTCACATTCTCACTAGTTGCTCCCAAGAAATTATTACTGCCACACAACCGTGAGTGGAGGACACTGCACAATTACTAGTGAGTAGTGGTTGGCAATCCAGGAAAATAGACAATTTTCTCCAAAATTCTAACATGCAAACCCATGTGTAACTGTGCAACCACCCGAGTGCTGAAAATGAAGACGTGTTCTATTGCTGCAATGTATACACTGTTACCTAAAGAGACTCTGTCCGTAGATTTACCTCAGGGTAGCATAAACTAATGACAGAGAAGCTGAACAGAATAATTTATCACTTACATTGTTCTGTGCAGCCGATTCAGAGATCTCCTCCTGAACAACATGGACAATAAGTAGCTGTCTCTATTATGTGCATGTGCTCAGTAGTTCTGGATATTCATGAGCAACGGTAAACTCCACCCACCAGCTGCTGATTGGCAGTTTTCTATTCATGCTGTGTATAGGCAGTGAACTGTCAACCAGCAGCTGGAGGGCGGGAGGAGGGGTGTTGTAAGAATCCTATTCTCCTGCATATTATGAGAACGGCTAAACAGAATGATGCTGTTCAGCATTTCTGTCACTAGTTTTTGCCGCCCTTTAAAATGTACTAGGCATTGGCCTAAAGGTGTTATCCAGGCTTTAAATACTGACTGGAATTGTAGTCTTGCAACAGCTGGAGGGCCACGTGTTCTAATTGCTTGGAATAGACCATCAATATAAAAAATGGTGGGGTAACCCGCTTGGCAGCAATTTATAATGGGGCAGTGACACTACAGCATCTTCAATGTTTAGAAGTGCTTGTCATTACAACTACTGTACTATTGGCAGCAGCTCAAGGTACTGCAGTGTTATGCCATTCATGTAAATGGGGCAATACTGTAGAAACATGCACCACTAATACAAATAGTACAGTGTTTTCAGGCATGAGGACTCGTGGACACTAAAGAGGATATAATGCTCACACGAGCATAACGCTCCCCTTTTATAGTTGACCACTATGTGCATGTTGATTATTGACGGCCTCTCAATAAAAACCCTTTAAACTTCTGGAAACACTAATGTGCCAAAGTTAATTTCCAAACTTGAATTCCTGTGAGCACTGAGCCCCCACCACACCCACCGTCACCACTTTGTAAGGTTACCTGCTGAACCGATAACCTTAGGCCCTGAAACATGAAACAATAACACAGAACATAACATAAATGTACTAGATGGTATTTAAGATCAACAACGTGCGCCCCAATATGGAACAGAGAATGATGTATTTGTAATATAGAACGTTAAAGGGGTATTCCACTCAAACATAACTTGATATGTTGCTGCCCATGGTGAGTCTAACAATTCCTTCTATACTCATTATCGATTCAGTCTCCTTCACTCAGTTCTCAGCTGCTGAAGACACACAAATTTGTGTGTGAGCTTTTCTCTGTCTCCCCCCTCCTTTCTGAGTCAGCTGATGTAAACAAGTCCCTGCCTGGTTGTATCTGCAACAGTGTAGTTTCTTTGTAATGCTTGAAGGGGTTAATCACAGTGAGTTCATCAGCAACTTGACCTCAGAATGACCCAGGGATTGCAGCATCACTCCTCCCAGCATATAGAGGGGAGCCCCCAACCTCTACTATATCTGAGGATGAGGTGGTGTTAAACAGATTACTAGGCAAAGGCACTCACCTTCCTCTGCATTGCTGTGGTTTGCAGACAACTCTCCTATCACCTCAGGAAGGTCACTCAGCGACACTTTGGGAGTTTTATCTGTAGCATAAGAGAACAAAAATCCGTGTAAGGTGACCAACAAAGCAATGTTAACAATCCCATCCATGTCAGCTTCAAAAAAAACAAGACAAGAGCTCCCCCAAGTGTGCAAAACTGAGGTTACACCGCCGAGTCCATTCCCACATCTTACCGGAGCCCTTTTCTCCCTTGTTGAGCTGTTGCTTGAGCTTCTCCTGATCGGAGACTTCATTCTGTTAGGAGAAAAGGATTGTTAGGAATATGGGCGAGATACGTCAATCAAGGTGGTCTCTCTCACGCTACAGAACTTACCTTTCTGGGGGGTGTTAAGATGGAGGAGACATTTGTGGCAAGTGTAGAATCCTCAGAGCTGAGAGTGGGTGGTGGGGAGGTTGCTGGGGTTCCCATGGGGGTTCCTTTACTACCTGCAAAAATTACCACATTACCACATTCAGAAACCATAGACCTGCGGGTGTCCTAATTCCTTCAGACCACGCTCAGTAATGTTTACAGGAGCCCTGATCACGACTTACACATTGATGCTGATCAGAATATTGGATTAAGGACCTATTACACCGAGCGATTACCTGCCGAATCAGGCAGATATTGTTCCGTGTAAAAAGACAAGGATCAGCCGAGGAGCACACAATTGTTCGCTTTTCAGCAGATTGTTGCCTTTTAACATGTTTAAAAATTGGCTGCTGGCCATGCATCGCCCTGTGCAATGGGGGGGGGGGGGATGCATGGCCAACATCTAATTAAAGGGGTACTCTTGGCGTCTGTAAAATAGGAAATAAAGATGTTTTGCCTTCTTCTCCACGCTCCTTCCCCAGTGTCTGCCTGCTGCGTCTCTGCACCCCCTGC
Source organism: Dendropsophus ebraccatus (assembly GCF_027789765.1). Taxonomy (NCBI): domain Eukaryota; kingdom Metazoa; phylum Chordata; class Amphibia; order Anura; family Hylidae; genus Dendropsophus; species Dendropsophus ebraccatus. The sequence continues at coordinate 7,204,360 of NC_091463.1, forward strand.
TGACCACAGCCTCACTGCAGACGTACCCATCTCTGCAGTGACAGCACCGCGGCCAGACCGTTCGTCTACGGTGATAGAGGATGACGTGGGGGAGCGGGGAGAGGTAAGCATAACAGCTTTTCACATTATCTATGCCAGAGTATCCCTTTAAAGCAAGGCCTGCATGGACAATCGCTAATGATATCCGTGCAGCCCTGCCCGCAGGATCATCAAGACGTGTAATAGGCTTGGTAAGTGAGCGGATCAATACAATTCACATTGGAGAGGAGATCCCTCTTTAAATAGCAGGTTAATGAAGTGGTCAAAGCATAAAATCTAAGAAAAGAGGGGGTCAAGCAGTGGCGGTGGTCACAACCCAACAGTCATCCGAAATTGATCCAAGATGGGCTCCTGGTTGTTTCCACCTTTAGGCTGGGTTCACACTACGTATATTTCAGTAAGTATTGTGGTCCTCATATTGCAACCAAAACCAGGAGTGGATTAAAAACAGGCTCTGTCCACACACTGGTGAAATTGAGTGAATGGCCGCCATATAACAGTAAATAACTGCCATGATTTCAATATAACAGCCGTTGTTTTAAAATAACAGCAAATATTTGCCATTATATGGCGGCCATCCACTCAATTTCAACATAGTGTGAACAGATCCTTTCTGTGTTTTTAATCCACTCCTGGTTTTGGTTGCAATATGATGACCACAATACTGACTGAAATATACGTAGTGTGAACCCAGCCTTAAGCTGGGTTCACACTACATATATTTCAGGCAGTATTTGGTCCTCATTGCAACCAAAACCAGGAGTGGATGGAAAACACAGAAAGGATGTTGAAATTGAGTGGATGGCCGCCATATAACAGTAAATAACTGCCATTATTTCTATACAACGGCCGTTGTTTTAAAATAACAGCAAATATTAGCCATCAAATGACGGCCATCCACTAAATTTCAACATTGTGTGAACAGATCCTTTCTGTGTTTTCCATCCACTCCTGGTTTTGGTTGCAATGAGGACCTGACATGAGGACCAAATACTGCCTTAAATATACTGTGTGTGAACCCAGCCTTAGGTTGTAATGCAACCATATTCACCTTCTTTAACTGCAATGTAGAAGTGCAACACGGCAATCTCTGGCTGCCAGACCTGTGTGGTCCCAGCCCAAGTGGCTACTTTCTAGATTTATTCCTGTGGGCACCACACCAAAACACTTTCCATAACTTACTAGGTGTGCTTAGTGCTCTTCCAGGATGAGAAGAGAAGGAGGTGTCTGGCTGCGCACTGACCGGAGAGCTGGGAGGGGTTGTCATTCCGCAAAATGTGGAAGGGCTCCATATAGAGTCCTAGCAGACAGAAATATACCATGAATAGCAGATCCTACCTGGATGCATGAATTCATACACACATGCACTGAATAGTAATAATCTGCAGATTACAAATGTGGTCAGTAATAAACCTGAACCCTAGAATCCCTTGGGGCTCAGTCACATTTGCTTATTGCAGAATCCTTTTTCATTCAGATTTTTATTTCAGGTTAAAAAAAAATTTCACGCACATGACGTGTTTTTTCACCCATACTGCTGTAAGATTAAAGAAAGATGTGTGAATGTATCGCAGGTCTATATTTGATCTGTATCTTCCCAAGAGTGGATAGGCACTTAAAATTTCATTCACTTTAACAAAACTTTGGACATGTTTGGGATATGTCGAACATTTTTGATCAGTTCAGGTCCAGAGGCTCAGAACCCCCCAAATGCTAGAAGCAAGGAGAAGCCCTAAGCTGAGCACTTCTCTCTAAGGCTCCCTGCAGGAGACATGCGCAAGTTAAAAAAGGGGTACTCCAGCAAAAAAGGTTTTCATTCAAAACAACTGGTGTCAGAAAGTGCTAGAGAATTTCAATGTACTTCTATTAAAAAATCTCCAGTCTTCCAGAACTTATCAGCTGCTGTATGTCCTACAGGAAGTGGTATATTCTTTCCAGTCTGGAGAGCAGACTACTGCTCTGGACAATTCCTGACATGGACAGAGGTGGTAGCAAAGAGCACTGTTTCAGACTGGAGAGAATACACCACTTCCTGCAGGACATACAGCAGCTGATAAGTGCCGGATACTTTTTAACAGAAGTAAATTATTATTCTCTGGCACTTTGACACCAGTTGATTTGAAAGAAAAATGTTTTCGCTGGAGTACCCCCTTAATAGGCTGCATGAACGCGGCAGCCATTGTTCATGCCGCCCAGCTGCAACCCTACAGATTGAGCCTTCTAAAGGCTCTACAAACAATTGCAGATCTCACGGTGCTGCAGTCACCCATGTACTGGCAGATTCAGTCTCCTGCAGCTTGTTCTCCTCCCCAGCAGAGTGGGTCATCCTGCTTTTTCTAACAATAAGTGGGGATCTGAACACTCAAGACTCCGAGCAATGAAAACTTCTAACACATAAAGCTTTTTTTTCCTGGCTGTTAATCAATATTGAGGAGGGGGGCACAGCAAGCACGACCAGAATTGATGACTAGTTACATATAGTCTTAGCACCAATGTTTTTTGGGTGTGTGAAAATGGGGCATGGCATACAGCATAGGAGAAAACAGTGTCAGAACATTGTTCTCCACATCCATCAGGTACTTGGACACTGGAACTGACAGGTTCCCTCAATAGTTATCCATGACTGGAATTATATAGCTGTTTACTTCCAGAAATGAAAATTTTGGCTATGTCAAAAGCAGTTTGTTTTTTTTAAGGGGATATCCAGCGATAGAAAAACAGTGTTCTTCCAGAGACACCATTCTTGTCTCCAGTTTGGATGCAGGTTTTGTAACTCTGTTCCATTAAAGTGAATGGAGCCGAATTGCAAACTAGACCTGACCTAGAGACAAGAGCGGTGCTGTCTCTTGAAGACCGCTTTGTTTGTTTGTTTAACGCTGGGCAGACTTGGGCTGTTCTGAATCCAGGCTATGGAATTAACTGACCGATACCTGACAACAGTATTTAGGCACTGCATTTCTATCACCATTTGTCTAGAATAACCTACCTGTGCCATATCTGCTTGCAGGGGGAAAGCTTGGTTTCCAATATGCTGCAGTATAGGCCCCTGTGTGCAAAGCCTAGGAGTGGAAAAGGGTGTGGAGGAGTTGCTTCCTAAACAGGAGGCAAAAAAGTTGATTACAATACTATTGCGATACCTATAACCCTCACAGCTCAAAGTAAAACCCGTCAGCTCATAATGCTTTCACTTGACTTGTCTATCTATGCAGTGATGGCCATAAATAACCTTAAGGGCATATACAACATTGGCACCACAGTGGCACAACGGAGCCAAGCCTGTTACATACCGTAGTTGCTGCAGATCTCAGGGAAGGGGCTGGAAGCAGCGTCTTGTTGCCTCTGTCGAAGCCGGGAGGAAAGGGGAGAGTAACCTTCTTCATAGGAAGCCTCATTGGGGTCCAGAGAGATTTTGGCACATTCAACAACTATGTCATGAGTTTCCAACCTTTTCCACCTGCAAGAAGAAAGCTGGTAAAGTGATCTGGATACTAGATACATTAGTATAGGGTGACATCCCCTGTGAGTGGTAGTGAAAATACAGGATTACCACCACCACCGCAATGTCAAATTCTCTGCCAAGGTAGCAGGAGATTACTTGCAACTTTCTTTACACTCACCACTACCAATAGTGGGGTATTATCGGTATGGTACTTCTCAGGTGCTGGCTAATCCTGCCGATATTTGTTTAATGTGTGTTGCCAGCTGAAGACTGCAAACACCTATAAGGCATTATCCTAGTTCTAAGTGAGTGAATGCAGCTAGAAAGCCACAAACCAGTGTTTGTTGCTACTCCATTCTGGAGCTGGGAGCCACGAGAAGGGTCACGGGGAACTGCAGGAGAACTGGATATTTTTTAGCCCCCTAATCAGTGCCTCTAGGGGGCCCATAAATACTTATGATATCGAAAAGTTGCTTTAATACAAATAAGTGAAAATAAAGTACCTGCCCGGGTCCAATTCATGGTCTTTGGAACCAGTGACCAGCTCTGGGTGAATTCGAACATGTTCCATCATTGGCTGTGGATGGGGGGAAAAAAAACAAAAACAAAACACATTGCGTGATCAGAGACGCAATAGAATAGACAGCTCTAAGGAATTTTTTTGCAAGCAGCACTTGCACTTGGCGTGCATGTTGTGGTCGAAAGAATAAGGTAAGTATGAAAACTTCCTGACTACATGCGGTGAATTTTCCCAATGGATTTCCTAGTATGAAATCTGCAGCGTATACACCACATGTGGACATACACTTACAGCGAGCCCAGAGGCAATTTCTTTACAGAAATAAGATTATGCTCTTTTACCTTTACTATCTCTTCAAACGTCTCAAGATTTTCCTTCATACTGTAATGGGAGCGGAGGAAGGACACAAAGTTACATGGATACATCCCATAGAGACGGTGGAAGAGTGCATACACGCTGGCATGTAGATGGACCAGGCAAGGCTCTGCTACACGACCTGGCGACAACAGAAACAGCAGATGTGTGATTAATCTACACGCATGTCTCTCGAAATCTAAGCTGGAAGCTCGGTTATAGTGGAAGCACTGCACACTAATAAACAGAACATCGTGTACCCTATCGATGGCTCCTATATATAGATAGCGCTTTCTCCAAAGGGCCCACCAGTGCCAGATATTAGGGTCTGTAAGGCCGGGCATGCACCAGTACAGTGCTCCCCAACCTCTGGCTCTCCAGATATTGCAAAACTAAAACACCTAACATGGGCTACAGCATCTATGTCTCTCCACACTTGTATGCTAAACTGTCTATTAAAGTTTGTAAAATTTTGCATCAATTTTTTTTTTAATTTCATTGCTCCATTGCAACTAAAATGAAAAAAATAAATATAATATATCTGCATTAAAATACCCTGTTTTGCATCTACAGCTCCTATGCAGATCTCTAGGCTTACAAATGCAGCGTAGCCTGACCCTGCAGTCGTACTCCCTCTCATCAGACTCCCTCCTCTTATTTTCATATGGAAGGTTACTAAGGAGGAGGGGACAGATGGAGTAAAAATGCAGAGTTAGGCTACACAAGGTTGGTTTGTAATCTGAAGACATAGGGAAGAGATGCAGACACAAAATATGACTTATGACTGCACACATGGAAAACATACATGCATGCATTCATTTTGCAATGCACTTTTTGACACATTTACCAGTTCAATCCCCACAGTCAATAACCACATAGCAAAAGCACATGGATGCACAGTAAAAAGCAGTACTGCTTTTCCCTGACCTTCAAGTGCAAACAAGTGAGAGGTCTCATTATCATGTGCCAATCTCTCATCAAGAACAAAAGGAAACTGCACCCCCCCCCCCCCTAGCTTGCCATAGGCCAGCCCATACTACCATGCACAGAGCAACCAAAGCCTGCCAGCAGCCAAAATAAACTGGTGAATGAGAGTTACTGCAAAATGGTATACTGCCACCCATTGAACATTTACGGCACATCCAGGGCATATACTATAAACATCCAAGATGGGAATACCCCTAATGAGCACAGACTTCAATAACTTTTTCCTAAAAGAGCCAAAGATGCGGCTACAAATCCTTTGCCAAACGCGACAGCCAAGTGTAAACTTAAGACAGCAAAGCTCCAGAATGTCTCTTTAGCGCCAGGGCATGCAACACTAACATCGTTCTCTGCAAAACCCATGGAACAAAGACGCATTGTGCTGCATGTGACAGAATGGCAATGATCGACGCGCTGAATGTGCCAAGTTAATAAATCTCAGACCCTGTCATTAGAATCAAAGTTTCAACACTCGTAAACCTGGAGAGAGAGAGCAGGAAAAAGTCTTTACACTCCTCACCTGGGTTCTTCAAGCACCAGGCTGACAGGCGGCCAAAAATATCAAAGAACTCGTGCAGATACTGTTTCCCGGACTGCGGAATCATTGGCAGCACTGTGATTAACACTAGGACTGCGGTAGTGAGAATGACTACATCTGTGTCTGTCTGTAAAAGATAACAAGTGGTGTGAACAGGGGTTAGAACAAAGTGCAACCAGCTTTATCTTCCTCAACTGTCTTATACTGTGAAAACTAAGGTTGTTGGTCGACAGCTCCAGTAAGATCCGTAGTATTTATTGGTACACATATAAAAATTGCCGGAGCAATTCTGGGAACCTGGTGATGTGTATGGGACATGCAAGTAGATGAGCGGGCTACAAATCTTCTGTTTCATTTTCCTTATACCGTGTTCCAAAACCTGTGGCTCTGTACCCCCACGTAGCTGCCGGCACCTCATCGTAGCGGTCCTCATGCCACGTCTGGTTCAGGGGTCTGCCTTTCTCCCGATGCCAGTATTTTGAAGAAAAACTACTTTCACTACTGTGGCGGGACAGGTGGCAATCTGGCGTGGCCTAGAGCATCTCTGTCCTAGATCTGCAGTGCCTTTCTCCCTGTCTCCCTTCACTTTCAGCATGCCCCTGGGCTGGATGGAGGCAGAGAGAGAGGTGACACGCCAGACTGACTCTCCACCCCGCTGCAGCAGTAAAAGTGGTTTCTCTTCTAAATACTGGCACCGGGAGAAAAGGCTCACCCTGAACCAGACCCAGCATTAGGACCTCTACAATCCAGTACTGGCGGTGTGGGGGTGGCTACATGCCAGTACAGAGTTGCTTTACGCTGTTGCAGAGCTACAACTCTCAGCATGCCGTGAGCACAAAAGTTAGCTGTATTTTTTGCAACAGTTGGAAAGCCGCAGGTTGAAGAACACTATTTTATACAATGTAGTGTAGGGGTCTACCTAAAGATGCCAGAAAAGACAGGCTGAGGCAGTTTATGCATTACATGGGCTTTCTTCTATATAAACAGCCACCATATCTAGTCAGTCAGGCTGAGTGGTCAGCCTTTTCTGTCCACAGTTCAACGGCTTTGGCCCTGGGGTAACAGTGTCAACAGTGCCTTAGTCATACAAGCATTGAAAGCAATTAAAATACCTTAAGACACTTTAAAAGGGACTGCAGGACAGGTGCTTGTGATAACTTGTGCTTCCAAGATGGCTGACGGCGAATCACATGGCCCAGTAGTGTCAGGGTTGGTAAACGGGTAGCTGCTTTACCTAAATATTCGTTTATCTTATCCAATAAGTGCTGTCAAAGAGAAAGATGGAGGAGAGAGAGAATTTGTTAGTGCTCACAAAATAAACATATATAACATTGCAGCAAAGCTTAGTTGGATTAAACAGGAGTTGTAATACTGTACCCAGCCTGTATCGCTCACCTTGTCATGAGGCTCCTGTACCATAGAGAGGACTAACATTGCTTGCTCAGAATTATTTTCCAGGTAATGATCCACCAGATTGTGCACAAGGACTGGAGAGCGATCTAGGATGAAGAGATACGAACAGGACATAAATGACAGCAAAACATGAAGCAGATCAGTAATGTAGAATGCGCAATCACATGATCATAACCTCCACCAAAGTCACCCGAATAATGCCCCCTACATACCTCAGTGGTCATTTTTATGGCCAGGAAACCCTGATAAGGAAACCATCACACACGCTGCAACTCTGGGGGGAGGGAGAGAGCGGTCTCCTGTGGCCACAGGCATAATGCTGCCTTCGACCACAAGTGTTTGACAGGGACGGGAGCCAGTGGCTCCTTGCCCTGTCAAACAATGCATTTAACTGCATATGCATGTAGCATTTAAAGGCCCAGGCACCAGGCTGCCAAGCAGTGCATCTGGCGTCGTTCAGAGATTCCATATTCCGCCATAGGCTTTTATGGGGAATCTGTGCTGGAATTCCGGACAATAGCACAGGTCCTATAATTTCCGGCACAGACTTTCTTTACGAAAAGTCTTGAAGGGTGTCCGTGCCAATAGGAACCTATGTATCAGAAAATCTATTAGGAAAGATTTTACAGACGTGTGCAGGAGGCCTAAGGGAGCATTCAAACTGCAGTTTACGGCATATGTTTTGTATATGCTCCAAGAAAACGCCTGGTGTATGTACCACATATACTCATTGGTTTTCATGCAGTCAAGGGCCGCCAAGAGAGTGTTGGATATGTATTGGATTAATGTTTCAGTGCTATATAGAATACATAGAAGCCTATGGTAAAGGTATACCACTATATAGCAATGCTGTGTCATACTCTAGAGCAGGGAAATGCAATGTGCGGGGCTTCAGCTGTTGCAAAACTAAAATTTCCATCATGCCTGGAAAGCCAAAGCGTTACCTTTGGCTGTCCAGGCATAATGGGAATTGTAGTTTTGCAACAGCTAGATCCCAACACAAGCCTCTTTCCTGCTCTAGAGGCACATGAACCCAACTTGTGACTCCAAAAACTACAACTCCTAGCATGCCATGACAGCCAAGCAAAGGCATCATGAAGGCACCCCAAACAGAGTTGCATACATCAGGACCCAATAAATATCCCAATGGGGGTGGGGTGCTTTGAATCAAGGTGGCACAGGATGCTCCCTCCCCCCACCACCCCACATACCTGAGCTGAGATGCTCTCGTATCAGCTTGTGGATATCATCCAGTTGTTGCAGGTCTGTGGACTCCAGCAGGTAGAGATGCTCCCACACATTTATTGGATGGGCCATGCTGCTGTCAGGTGGGTGTGCTGGTGATGGGACACAGGAGGTTAAAGGTCACAGCAGGGTCCTCATCTGTGCCTCCCCCAACTGCAAAGATAGACATTTTTAGGGTTACTGCCCCTTTAAAATCACTAATTTGGCTTCCTATGGGCTGCTAAGACATGAATGACATTAGTTCGACCTTGTTCTACTACAGAGACAGCACCGCAGGCATAAAGCAGCCATCAATAATATGGATTTATCACAGGTGCAACATAGTGACAGACACCCAGCCGCAGAGGCAAACAAAGAGGGTTCTGGGTACTGCAGCAACAAGCGAAGCAAGGTTCCCCCACAATCAATATGTGTCCCTATGATAACACTACCACTCAGCACTTTGGCCTTGTTCATCGTCATCACATCGGAATGGGGTAAACCACAAAGGTCAATGAGCAAGCCTATGTCCCTATGATCAGCCTACTTGTCTGTGCTCTGGGCCTTGCATTTGTTGGCATAGGGATATTATGTAATTCCCCAATAACAAGGTGCGCACATTTAGGAGTGGTTTTGGATCTGCTACTGATCTGCACAGTTCCTGACATGGACAGAGGTGGCAGCAGAGAGCACTGTGTCAGGCTGGAGAGAATACACCACATCCTGCGGGACATACAGCAGCTGATAAGTACTGGAAGACTGATTATTATTAAACAGAAGTAAATTACAAACCAGTATAACTTTCCAACACCAGTTGATTTGAAAAGGGGGGGGGGGGGGGGGGAAAGAGAATTCCTTTAAAATAAACAGATAAATTCTGGTGTGTCAGACGAGGGGTACAGTGAGAAGTAGACATGAGGAGGAGCAGGCTGTATATATAATGGACGCTCTGGCCAGGCTCACATATTGTCAGGATCATCGCTGCTATCTATAGTTTTCCTGGAATCAGGCAATGAAAATAGAGCAACAGGAGAGATGAGGATCACTGAGCGTGGCCCAGACAATGCTCAACAAGAGAGTGAAAAGGCCACCACCTCTGTCCCTACCTACAGGGGGCAGTAGGAGGCCGCCACCTCTATCCCTACCTACAGGGGGCAGTAGGAGGCCGCCACCTCTATCCCTACCTACAGGGGGCAGTAGGAGGCCGCCACCTCTATCCCTACCTACAGGGGGCAGTAGGAGGCCGCCACCTCTATCCCTACCTACAGGGGGCAGTAGGAGGCCGCCACCTCTATCCCTACCTACAGGGGGCAGTAGGAGGCCGCCACCTCTATCCCTACCTACAGGGGGCAGTAGGAGGCCGCCACCTCTATCCCTACCTACAGGGGGGGCAGTAGGAGGCCGCCACCTCTATCCCTACCTACAGGGGGGGCAGTAGGAGGCCGCCACCTCTATCCCTACCTACAGGGGGGGCAGTAGGAGGCCGCCACCTCTATCCCTACCTACAGGGGGGGCAGTAGGAGGCCGCCACCTCTATCCCTACCTACAGGGGGGGCAGTAGGAGGCCGCCACCTCTATCCCTACCTACAGGGGGGGCAGTAGGAGGCCGCCACCTCTATCCCTACCTACAGGGGGGGCAGTAGGAGGCCGCCACCTCTATCCCTACCTACAGGGGGGGCAGTAGGAGGCCGCCACCTCTATCCCTACCTACAGGGGGGGCAGTAGGAGGCCGCCACCTCTATCCCTACCTACAGGGGGGGCAGTAGGAGGCCGCCACCTCTATCCCTACCTACAGGGGGGGCAGTAGGAGGCCGCCACCTCTATCCCTACCTACAGGGGGGGCAGTAGGAGGCCGCCACCTCTATCCCTACCTACAGGGGGGGCAGTATGAGGCCGCCACCTCTATCCCTACCTACAGGGGGGGCAGTAGGAGGCCGCCACCTCTATCCCTACCTACAGGGGGGGCAGTAGGAGGCCGCCACCTCTATCCCTACCTACAGGGGGGGCAGTATGAGGCCGCCACCTCTATCCCTACCTACAGGGGGGGCAGTATGAGGCCATCACATCAGTCCGTTCCTACAGGGGGCAGTATGAGGCCGTCACCTCTGTCCCTTCCTTTCTACAGACCCCAAAAGAGATCGCAAGGGGAGGGGTTATCAACCTCCAGATCGCCCCCTGTTTTCTTGTTTACAATACAAGGAAAGTGAACTGCACCTTTAGTCATTAACTATGGAGCTGCCGGAGAAAGCGGAGTACGGTATACCATCTCTTGTGGAATGGAGACAAGTATGTTTTAGGGTACAAACCCCACACACCGTATATGCAGCGTATTTACTACTGCGATACGCAGCAGATTACATCTAATAACTGAACACAGCATCAAATCTTCACCATCACATCTGCTGCGTATACGGTGTGTAGGTTTCTACCCTTAATCTGAGAACGCCTTTAAGGAAAAAAATCCTCCAAGCTAAACCCAGTAGCCGCACAGATGTACTATAGGCATTACATGTATTATAATGTCAGGATGGATGGTGGATATACAGCATCAGCCGAGCAAAGAGACAGGATCACTGTGTTAGGAAATGTATCTAATCCCACCCTGTGTGATACTATCTGCTCAGCAGGTATCTATAACCCTATCACGTGATACTGCCTGCTGAGCCACTATACCTAATCCTATGTGTAATAATGTATCTAAACCTGTCACATGTGATACTGCCTGCGTAATACAGTATCTAACCCTATGAGGTGTGATACTGTCTGCTGAGCCACTGTACCTAATCCTATGTGTAATAATGTATCTAACCCTATGAGGTGTGATACTGTCTGCTGAGCCACTATACCTAATCCTATGTGTAATAATGTATCTAACCCTATGAGGTGTGATACTGTCTGCTGAGCCACTATACCTAATCCTATGTGTAATAATGTATCTAAACATGTCACATGTGATACTGCCTGCGTAATACAGTATCTAACCCTATGAGGTGTGATACTGTCTGCTGAGCCACTGTACCTAATCCTATGTGTAATAATGTATCTAAACCGGTCACATGTGATACTGCCTGCTGAGCCACTGTACCCAATCTTACGTGTAATACTCTATATAACTAACAGGTGTGATACTGCCTGCTGAGCCACTGTACCCAATCCTGTGTGTAATAATGTATCTAACCCTATGAGGTGTGATACTGCCTGCTGAGCCACTGTACCCAATCCTGTGTGTAATGTATCTAACCCTATGAGGTGTGATACTGCCTGCTGAGCCACTGTACCCAATCCTGTGTGTAATGTATCTAACCCTATGAGGTGTGATACTGCCTGCTGAGCCACTGTACCCAATCTTACGTGTAATACTGGATATAACTAACAGATGCGACACTGCCTACTGAGCCACTGTACCCAATCCTGTGTGTAATACTGTATCTAACCATAGCAGTGCGATACTGCCTACTGAGCCACTGTATCTAATTCTGTCACATGAGATACTGCCTGCTGATCCACTGTACCTAATCCTATCATGTATAAAACTGCCTGCTAAGACACTGTATCTAACCTTATATGTAACCCAGCCACCTAATCCTGTGTGTATTACTGTATCTAACACTATTAGGTGTAATACTGTTCGCTGAGCAACTGTATCTAATCCTTACCAGGTGTGATACATTCTTGCTGAGGTCGCAAATCGAATCATATTATGTGTGACAGTCTGCTACTATGTATCTAACCCAATCATGTGAGATACTGCCCACTAAGCTGCTACATCTTACCTTATAATGTGGGATACTCTTCTACACTGCTGTATCTAATCCCATAATGTGGGATACTCTTCTACACTGCTGTATCTAATCCCATAATGTGGGATACTCTTCTACACTACTGTATCTAATCGCATAATGTGGGATACTCTTCTACACTACTGTATCTAATCGCATAATGTGGGATACTCTTCTACACTACTGTATCTAATCGCATAATGTGGGATACTCTTCTACACTACTGTATCTAATCGCATAATGTGGGATACTCTTCTACACTACTGTATCTAATCGCATAATGTGGGATACTCTTCTACACTGCTGTATCTAATCGCATAATGTGGGATACTCTTCTACACTGCTGTATCTAATCCCATAATGTGGGATACTCTTCTACACTACTGTATCTAATCCCATAATGTGGGATACTCTTCTACACTACTGTATCTAATCCCATAATGTGGGATACTCTTCTACACTGCTGTATCTAATCGCATAATGTGGGATACTCTTCTACACTACTGTATCTAATCCCATAATGTGGGATACTCTTCTATACTGCTGTATCTAATCCCATAATGTGGGATACTCTTCTACACTGCTGTATCTAATCCCATAATGTGGGATACTCTTCTACACTGCTGTATCTAATCCCATAATGTGGGATACTCTTCTACACTACTGTATCTAATCCCATAATGTGGGATACTCTTCTACACTGCTGTATCTAATCCCATAATGTGGGATACTCTTCTACACTGCTGTATCTAATCCCATAATGTGGGATACTCTTCTACACTGCTGTATCTAATCCCATAATGTGGGATACTCTTCTACACTGCTGTATCTAGTCCCATAATGTGGGATACTCTTCTACACTGCTGTATCTAATCCCATAATGTGGGATACTCTTCTACACTGCTGTATCTAATCCCATAATGTGGGATACTCTTCTACACTGCTGTATCTAATCCCATAATGTGGGATACTCTTCTACACTGCTGTATCTAATGCCATAATGTGGGATACTCTTCTACACTGCTGTATCTAATGCCATAATGTGGGATACTCTTCTACACTGCTGTATCTAATGCCATAATGTTGGATACTCTTCTACACTGCTGTATCTAATGCCATAATGTTGGATACTCTTATACTCTGCTGTATCTAATCCCATAATGTGGGTTTACTCTTCTACACTGCTGTATCTAATCCCATAATGTGGGATACTCTTATACTCTGCTGTATCTAATCCCATAATGTGGGATACTCTTCTACACTGCTGTATCTAATCGCATAGTGTGGGATACTCTGTCCAGCTGCGGTATCCACTACATCATGTGGTACACTCTTCTACCCTACTGTATCTCATATAGTATTGTGGGATACTCACCGTATATCTTCTTGCTGTCAGTATACAGCCCTGGCTGCTGGTTTGTTACAATGTATCAGTGCAGTATCCCACCGTACAGGTATCGGTGCTGGGGCAGCGGCTTCCACCAGCTATAACTGTGCATTGGCGTACATGGCGTGACCAGGATTGGCGCCGCTCCCCTAGCTCTCCCTATGGAGACGTGACACTACCACAGCGTATACACTGAATTATTGCATACTATAGTTGTATCTGACCCCAAATGCCGCCACCTGTTCACAATACACAGCACAATGCAGATCAGTGCTGCTCCCATTCACTTCTATGGAGAGTTTTACCTCAGGATTGTAGACAGAGATTTATTTGGAGCATACCATAATATTATAGGGGGATGTCTGACACTGCAGGTACATTAAAAACTAGACCAGCAGGACTGAACCACGTACAGCCCCCCTCCCTGCAGGCTGACAGGACCCCCCTCAGCTGAGGAGAGGATGGTGCAGTCCCCCATCTGCAGCGGGCATGGCCGCCCCTATCCCCGGCCCCGTTCCCGGCTCCTCACCGCGGATCTCCGGTCAGCAGAGCAGCCCAGACGCCTCCGTGTCCATCCCCCAACACACAGCCAGCCTGTTTACCTCACAGCTCCTCAGGGCGCCGCCATCTTGGTCGCAGTGCCGCCCTCTTCCGTCTATTTCCCTCCGCCTACGAGATAAAGTAGTCCCGTCCCGTCGCTTACTCTAATCTACCAGCCGCGTCTTGCCGCAGAACCTAGCCGTCTGGCCTCAGGGTTTATGCCCGCCGTGTCCCCTTCTTTTTCGGGTTAGGAACAGCCGCTAGAGTGAAGATATCCCGGGATGAAAAGCGCGGAAGGATATCAAGGGGGCTCAATATAACTCGTGATTTACAGCGCCGGGCCTACACGGCTGCGGTGACGTCATTGGAAGGCTATAAAAGTCTTACAAGGGGGCGGGGCCGGGACGAGCACGTGACTGTGGAAGTGTCAGGGGAGATGAGGAGCTGTCAGTGTCCGATTACCTGCGGTCACACCTGGAACGAGGACTTAAAGGGGAACTCTACCCGGGGAAGCTACCTGCACCAGGGCTAGGGTAGGGGGAGGAGGAGCTAGAGTACAAGTAACTTCACTAGGCTCGGGTCACACTTTGCTGTATGTAGTCAACAACCTATATGCTTCCCATTGCAAAGCATCAAACATACATACAACACAAGGAAACGTAGCAAAACTTTCTATAGAGGAGGCTGCCGCATCTGTGCAACCAGCAAAACATATATATGATATAGAGAGAAACACACACACAGCACGCCCCATGGAGGTCACTGACAGGACCGGACAGCACGCCCCATAGAGGTCACTGACAGGACCCTACAGCACGCCCCATGGAGGTCACTGACAGGACAGTACAGCACGCCCCATGGAGGTCACTGACAGGACCTCACAGCACGCCCCATAGAGGTCACTGACAGGACCATACAGCACGCCCCATGGAGGTCACTGACAGGACCGTATAGCACGCCCCATGGAGGTCACTGACAGGACCGTATAGCACGCCCCATAGAGGTCACTGACAGGACCGTACAGCACGCCCCATGGAGGTCACTGACAGGACCCTACAGCACGCCCCATAGAGGTCACTGACAGGACCGCACAGCACGCCCCATGGAGGTCACTGACAGGACCCTACAGCACGCCCCATGGAGGTCACTGACAGGACCCTACAGCACGCCCCATGGAGGTCACTGACAGGACCATACAGCACGCCCCATAGAGGTCACTGACAGGACCGTACAGCACGCCCCATAGAGGTCACTGACAGGACCATACAGCACGCCCCATGGAGGTCACTGACAGGACCGGACAGCACGCCCCATGGAGGTCACTGACAGGACCGGACAGCACGCCCCATAGAGGTCACTGACAGGACCGTACAGCACGCCCCATAGAGGTCACTGACAGGACCGCACAGCACGCCCCATAGAGGTCACTGACAGGACCGCACAGCACGCCCCATAGAGGTCACTGACAGGACCGTACAGCACGCCCCATGGAGGTCACTGACAGGACCGGACAGCACGCCCCATGGAGGTCACTGACAGGACCGGACAGCACGCCCCATAGAGGTCACTGACAGGACCGTACAGCACGCCCCATAGAGGTCACTGACAGGACCGCACAGCACGCCCCATAGAGGTCACTGACAGGACCGTACAGCACGCCCCATAGAGGTCACTGACAGGACCGTACAGCACGCCCCATGGAGGTCACTGACAGGACCGTACAGCACGCCCCATAGAGGTCACTGACAGGACCGTACAGCACGCCCCATGGAGGTCACTGACAGGACCGTACAGCACGCCCCATGGAGGTCACTGACAGGACCGTACAGCACGCCCCATAGAGGTCACTGACAGGACCGTACAGCACGCCCCATAGAGGTCACTGACAGGACCGTACAGCACGCCCCATGGAGGTCACTGACAGGACCCTACAGCACGCCCCATAGAGGTCACTGACAGGACCGTACAGCACGCCCCATAGAGGTCACTGACAGGACCGTACAGCACGCCCCATAGAGGTCACTGACAGGACCGTACAGCACGCCCCATGGAGGTCACTGACAGGACCGTACAGCACGCCCCATAGAGGTCACTGACAGGACCGTACAGCACGCCCCATAGAGGTCACTGACAGGACCATACAGCACGCCCCATGGAGGTCACTGACAGGACCCTACAGCACGCCCCATAGAGGTCACTGACAGGACCGTACAGCACGCCCCATAGAGGTCACTGACAGGACCGCACAGCACGCCCCATAGAGGTCACTGACAGGACCGTACAGCACGCCCCATAGAGGTCACTGACAGGACCCTACAGCACGCCCCATAGAGGTCACTGACAGGACCGTACAGCACGCCCCATAGAGGTCACTGACAGGACCGTACAGCACGCCCCATAGAGGTCACTGACAGGACTGGACAGCACGCCCCATAGAGGTCACTGACAGGACCGTACAGCACGCCCCATAGAGGTCACTGACAGGACCGTACAGCACGCCCCATGGAGGTCACTGACAGGACCGTACAGCACGCCCCATAGAGGTCACTGACAGGACCCTACAGCACGCCCCATAGAGGTCACTGACAGGACCGCACAGCACGCCCCATAGAGGTCACTGACAGGACCGGACAGCACGCCCCATGGAGGTCACTGACAGGACCGTACAGCACGCCCCATGGAGGTCACTGACAGGACCGTACAGCACGCCCCATAGAGGTCACTGACAGGACCGTACAGCACGCCCCATGGAGGTCACTGACAGGACCGTACAGCACGCCCCATAGAGGTCACTGACAGGACCGTACAGCACGCCCCATAGAGGTCACTGACAGGACCGCACAGCACGCCCCATAGAGGTCACTGACAGGACCGTACAGCACGCCCCATAGAGGTCACTGACAGGACCGTACAGCACGCCCCATAGAGGTCACTGACAGGACCGTACAGCACGCCCCATAGAGGTCACTGACAGGACCCTACAGCACGTCACATAGAGGTCACTGACAGGACCCTACAGCACGCCCCATAGAGGTTACTGACAGGACCGTACAGCACGTCACATAGAGGTCACTGACAGGACCGTACAGCACGCCCCATAGAGGTCACTGACAGGACAGTACAGCACGCCCCATAGAGGTCACTGACAGGACTGGACAGCATGCCCCATAGAGGTCACTGACAGGACCGCACAGCACGCCCCATAGAGGTCACTGACAGGACCGCACTGCACGCCCCATTGAGGTCACTGACAGGACAGTACAGCACGCCCCATAGAGGTCACTGACAGGACCGCACAGCACGCCCCATAGAGGTCACTGAGAGGACCGTACAGCGCGCCCCATAGAGGTCACTGACTACAATAACACAACTGTACAACACATTGGTTTATAACATGGACAGTGCACAGTACCACTCCTCTTGTATCTGTTGTCAGTATATGATATGGACAGTGCACAGTACCACTTCCCTTCTTGTCAGTATATGATATGGACAGTGCACAGTACCACTTCCCTTCTTGTCAGTATATGATATGGACAGTGCACAGTACCACTTCCCTTCTTGTCAGTATATGATATGGACAGTGCACAGTACCACTTCCCTTCTTGTCAGTATATGATATGGACAGTGCACAGTACCACTTCCCTTCTTGTCAGTATATGATATGGACAGTGCACAGTACCACTTCCCTTCTTGTCAGTATATGATATGGACAGTGCACAGTACCACTTCCCTTCTTGTCAGTATATGATATGGACAGTGCACAGTACCACTTCCCTTCTTGTCAGTATATGATATGGACAGTGCACAGGGATAGCACAGGAGGCGCCTGAGAGGCGGGATAGCACAGGAGGCGCCTTAGAGGCAGGATAGCACAGGAGACACCTGAGAGGCGGGATAGCACAGGAGGCGCCCGAAAGGCGGGATAGCACAGGAGGCGCCTGAGAGGCAGGATAGCACAGGAGGCGCCCGAAAGGCGGGATAGCACAGGAGGCGCCTGAGAGGCAGGATAGCACAGGAGGCGCCTGAGAGGCAGGATAGCACAGGAGGCGCCTGAGAGGCAGGATAGCACAGGAGGCGCCTGAGAGGCGGGATAGCACAGGAGACGCCTGAGAGGCGGGATAGCACAGGAGGCGCCTGAGAGGCGGGATAGCACAGGAGACGCCTGAGAGGCAGGATAGCACAGGAGGCGCCTGAGAGGCGGGATAGCACAGGAGACGCCTGAGAGGCGGGATAGCACAGGAGACACCTGAGAGGCGGGATAGCACGGGAGACACCTGAGAGGCGGGATAGCACAGGAGACACCTGAGAGGCGGGATAGCACAGGGAACTCCAGGCTGTAGCATAGTAATGGAGTACATGCTGTGGGTTATACTCCAGACTGCAGCATAGTAATGGAGTACATGCTGAGGGTTATACTCCAGGCTGCAGCATAGTAATGGTGTACATGCTGAGGGTTATACTCCAGACTGCAGCATAGTAATGGTGTACATGCTGAGGGTTATACTCCAGGCTGCAGCATAGTAATGGTGTACATACTGAGGGTTATACTCCGGGGCTGCGGAATAGTAATGGTGTACATGCTGAGGGCTATACTCCGGGCCTCAGCATAGTAATGGTGTACATGCTGAGGGTTATACTCCGGGCTGCGGCATAGTAATGGTGTACATGCTGAGGGTTATACTCCAGGCTGCAGCATAGTAATGGTGTACATGCTGAGGGTTATACTCCAGACTGCGGCATAGTAATGGTGTACATGCTGAGGGTTATACTCCAGGCTGCAGCATAGTAATGGTGTACATGCTGAGGGTTATACTCCAGACTGCAGCATAGTAATGGTGTACATGCTGAGGGTTATACTCCAGACTGCAGCATAGTAATGGTGTACATGCTGAGGGTTATACTCCAGACTGCAGCATAGTAATGGTGTACATGCTGAGGGTTATACTCCAGGCTGCAGCATAGTAATGGTGTACATGCTGAGGGTTATACTCCAGACTGCAGCATAGTAATGGTGTACATGCTGAGGGTTATACTCCAGACTGCAGCATAGTAATGGTGTACATGCTGAGGGTTATACTCCAGGCTGCAGCATAGTAATGGTGTACATACTGAGGGTTATACTCCGGGCTGCGGAATAGTAATGGTGTACATGCTGAGGGCTATACTCCGGGCCTCAGCATAGTAATGGTGTACATGCTGAGGGTTATACTCCAGGCTTCAGCATAGTAATGGTGTACATGCTGAGGTTTATACTCCAGACTGCGGCATAGTAATGGTGTACATGCTGAGGGTTATACTCCAGGCTGCGGCATAGTAATGGTGTACATGCTGAGGGTTATACTCCAGGCTGCAGCATAGTAATGGTGTACATGCTGAGGGTTATACTCCAGACTGCAGCATAGTAATGGTGTACATGCTGAGGGTTATACTCCAGACTGCAGCATAGTAATGGTGTACATGCTGAGGGTTATACTCCAGACTGCAGCATAGTAATGGTGTACATGCTGAGGGTTATACTCCAGACTGCAGCATAGTAATGGTGTACATGCTGAGGGTTATACTCCAGGCTGCAGCATAGTAATGGTGTACATGCTGAGGGTTATACTCCAGACTGCGGCATAGTAATGGTGTACATGCTGAGGGTTATACTCCAGGCTGCAGCAGTGTCCTCCCAGCTCATAGTAAACAGCCCCCTGTCTCTGCTGCATTAGATCCTTTATGGCCCCCTAGTGGACCGTCTGCAAATTGCACTTTGTTTTTCTGCAAAAAAAAAAAAAAAAAACCTACAGTGGGTGCATTCTGTGAGCAAATCGCTGTGCGGTGACAACCATGACTTCATTGTCTCATCCTTTGTTCCGTCTCTATGTATTACCAAAGCTGGGCACCAGCAGACAAAGGGTTAAATGTAGCTGAATTCAGCCCCTGGCTAATATAATAATATAATGTAGAATATATATTGATTTTTCTGCATAAATTGAAGGCAAAGATACATACATACTTAGGAGTAGTAGCAGTGGTGGTATTAGTAGCAGTGGTGGTATTAGTAGTAGTGGTGGCAGTGGTAGTAGTAGTGGTGGTTGCAGGGCTAGTAGTAGTAGTAGTAGTGGTGGTGGTCTTAGGAGTAGTAGTGGTGGTGGTAGGGGTAGTAGTTGTAGTAGTGGTGCTGGTGGTAGGGGTAGTAGCTGTAGGAGTAGTACTAGTTGTGGTGGTAGGATTAGTAGTAGTGGTGGTGGGGTAGTAGCTGTAGGAGTAGTAGTTGTGGTGGTAGGATTAGTAGTAGTGATGGTAGGAGTAGTAGTGTGGTGGTGGCAGGGGTAGAAGTAGTAGTGGTGGTTGTGGTTGGAGTAGTAGTAGCAGTGGTGGTGATAGGAGCAGTAGTGATGGTGGTGGTAGTAGTCGTAGTAATCATGGTAGTAGTGGTGGTAGGGGTAGTAATTGTAGGAGTAGTAGTGGTGGTGGCAGTAGTAGTGGTGGTAGGGGTAGTAGCTGTAGGAGTAGTAGTGGTGGTGGCAGTAGTAGTAGTGGTGGTAGGGGTAGTAGCTGTAGGAGTAGTAGTGGTGGCAGGAGTAGTAGTGGTGGTGGTAGGAGTAGTAGAGGTGGTGGTGGGGTAGTAGCTGTAGGAGTAGTGGTGGTTGTGGTAGAAGTAGTAGAGGTGGTGGTGGGGTAGTAGTGATGTAGGAGTTATAGTGTGGTCGCGGCAGGGGTAGTAGTGGTGGTGGTAGGAGTAGTAGTAGTGGTGATGTGGTAGTAGTGATGGTAGAAGTAGTAGTGTGTTGGTGGCAGGGATAGTAGTAGTGGTGGTTGTGGTAGGAGAAGTAGAGGTGGTGGTGGTAGAAGTAGTAGAGGTGGTGGTGGTAGAAGGGGTAGTAGTGATGTAGGAGTTATAGTGTGGTGGCGGCAGGGGTAGTAGTAGTGGTGGCAGTAGTAGTAGTGGTGGTGGTAGGAGTAGTAGTAGTGGTGCTGGTGGTAAGAGCAGTAGCTGTAGGAGTAGTACTAGTTGTGGTGGTAGGATTAGTAGTAGTGGTGGTGGGGTAGTAGCTGTAGGAGTAGTAGTTGTGGTGGTAGGATTAGTAGTAGTGGTGGTGTGGTAGTAGTGATGGTAGAAGTAGTAGTGTGGTGGCGGCAGGGGTAGTAGTAGTGGTGGCAGTAGTAGTAGTGGTGGTGGTAGGAGTAGTAGTAGTGGTGGTGGTAAGAGCAGTAGCTGTAGGAGTAGTACTAGTTGTGGTGGTAGGATTAGTAGTAGTGGTGGTGGGGTAGTAGTGATGGTAGAAGTAGTAGTGTGTTGGTGGCAGGGATAGTAGTAGTAGTGGTGGTTGTGGTTGGAGTAGTAGTAGCAGTGGTGGTGACAGGAGCAGTAGTGATGATGGTGGTAGTAGTCGTAGTAATCATGGTAGTAGTGGTGGTAGGGGTAGTAATTGTAGGAGTAGTAGTAGTGGTGGTGGTAGGGGTAGTAGCTGTAGGAGTAGTGGTGGTGGTAGGAGTAGTAGAGGTGGTGGTAGAAGTAGTAGAGGTGGTGGTGGGGTAGTAGCTGTAGGAGTAGTAGTGGTGGCAGGAGTAGTGGTGGTTGTGGTAGGAGAAGTAGAGGTGGTGGTGGTGGTAGAAGTAGTAGAGGTGGTGGTGGGGTAGTAGTGATGTAGGAGTTATAGTGTGGTGGCGGCAGGGGTAGTAGTAGTAGTGGTGGTGGCAGTAGTAGTAGTGGTGGTGGTAGGGGTAGTAGCTGTAGGAGTAGTAGTGGTGGCAGTAGTAGTAGTGGTGGTGGTAGGAGTAGTAGTAGTGGTGATGTGGTAGTAGTGATGGTAGAAGTAGTAGTGTGTTGGTGGCAGGGATAGTAGTAGAGGTGGTGGTGGTGGTAGAAGTAGTAGAGGTGGTGGTGGGGTAGTAGTGATGTAGGAGTTATAGTGTGGTGGCGGCAGGGGTAGTAGTAGTAGTAGTGGTGGCAGTAGTAGTAGTGGTGGTGGTAGGAGTAGTAGTAGTGGTGGTGATGATGTGGTAGTAGTGATGGTAGAAGTAGTAGTGTGTTGGTGGCAGGGATAGTAGTAGAGGTGGTGGTGGTGGTAGAAGTAGTAGAGGTGGTGGTGGGGTAGTAGTGATGTAGGAGTTATAGTGTGGTGGCGGCAGGGGTAGTAGTAGTAGTAGTGGTGGCAGTAGTAGTAGTGGTGGTGGTAGGAGTAGTAGTAGTGGTGGTGATGATGTGGTAGTAGTGATGGTAGAAGTAGTAGTGTGTTGGTGGCAGGGATAGTAGTAGAGGTGGTGGTGGTGGTAGAAGTAGTAGAGGTGGTGGTGGGGTAGTAGTGATGTAGGAGTTATAGTGTGGTGGCGGCAGGGGTAGTAGTAGTAGTAGTGGTGGCAGTAGTAGTAGTGGTGGTGGTAGGAGTAGTAGTAGTGGTGGTGATGTGGTAGTAGTGATGGTAGAAGTAGTAGTGTGTTGGTGGCAGGGATAGTAGTAGTGGTGGTTGTGGTAGGAGAAGTAGAGGTGGTGGTGGTAGAAGTAGTAGAGGTGGTGGTGGGGTAGTAGTGATGTAGGAGTTATAGTGTGGTCGCGGCAGGGGTAGTAGTAGTAGTGGTGGTAGGAGCAGTAGTTGTAGGAGTAATAGTGGTGGTGGTAGGAGTAGTTGTGGTGGTAGTAGTACTGATGGTGGTAAGGGTAGTAGTGGTGGTAGTAGGGGTAGTAGTTGTAGGAGTGGTGGTGGTGGTGGTGGCAGTACTAGTCACTCCAGGTCCATTCACTCACTGGTCTGATCTGTGGTGCACACAGCTGATGGGCTGTTACAATGTGTAAGGGGAGGTATAAGCTACCAGCATGGAGTCCAGAACCCCAGAACTGACTGCACACACCGGGGTAGCCACAGATCAGATGGCACGGGCTTGCATCACCATATTTCCGTGGGAAATATCCGGAGCCGTCCGCACCCTTTAAGTAAGTTAGGGATTAAAACATATTTATAGAAGCGGCGGAGCATGGCGACAAACAGAGAGGGAAACATATGGGAACAGGTGCCATGTCAGAGACGCTGAGGGCGTCGTGCCAGGCAACCGTACTGAGGTGAACAAAGCCGCCACCGGGAGAATGCCACCAGGAAAGACACCGCCTCTAATTACTGAAATCATTCATAGCCTTGTGTAGGGGTGTAAACGGCAACTGCACGCTGTGTCGCCTGGCAACACCACACTTCCTGTATCAGTGACTACCTCATCAGGACACCAAGAGGCTTCACCACACTTCCTGTATCAGTGACTACCTCATCAGGACACCAAGAGGCTTCACCACACTTCTATCCTAGACGGTCAAACTCCAACCATGGAGCGACCTCAGGGCTGAAACATTACCATAGGACTCTCTTATACAGCGGAACTCTGACCATAGTGACATCCCTATAGGACTATTCTAGACAGTGACTCTCTGACCGTAGTGACATCCCTATAGGACTATTCTAGACAGTGACTCTCTGACCATAGTGACATCCCTATAGGACTATTCTAGACAGTGACTCTCTGACCATAGTGACATCTTAGACACTGAAACCATCTTAGAAAAGGAAACACTGATCACTGGAACCCTCACAATAGCCCCAGTATATACAGTGGAACTCATAGGACTATCATACACACTAGTACATCACCATAGGACTATCATAGACACTAGTACATCACCATAGGACTATCATAGACACTAGTACATCACCATAGGGCTATCATAGACACTAGTACATCACCATAGGACTATCATAGACACTAGTACATCCCCATAGGACTATCATAGACACTAGTACATCACCATAGGACTATCATAGACACTAGTACATCACCATAGGACTATCATAGACACTAGTACATCCCCATAGGACTATCATAGACACTAGTACATCACCATAGGGCTATCATAGACACTAGTACATCCCCATAGGACTATCATAGACACTAGTACATCCCCATAGGACTATCATAGACACTAGTACATCGCCATAGGACTATCATAGACACTAGTACATCCCCATAGGACTATCATAGACACTAGTACATCGCCATAGGACTATCATAGACACTAGTACATCCCCATAGGACTATCATAGACACTAGTACATCACCATAGGGCTATCATAGACACTAGTACATCCCCATAGGACTATCATAGACACTAGTACATCGCCATAGGACTATCATAGACACTAGTACATCCCCATAGGACTATCATAGACACTAGTACATCACCATAGGACTATCATAGACACTAGTACATCCCCATAGGACTATCATAGACACTAGTACATCACCATAGGACTATCATAGACACTAGTACATCGCCATAGGACTATCATAGACACTAGTACATCCCCATAGGACTATCATAGACACTAGTACATCCCCATAGGACTATCATAGACACTAGTACATCACCATAGGGCTATCATAGACACTAGTACATCACCATAGGACTATCATAGACACTAGTACATCCCCATAGGACTATCATAGACACTAGTACATCACCATAGGGCTATCATAGACACTAGTACATCCCCATAGGACTATCATAGACACTAGTACATCCCCATAGGACTATCATAGACACTAGTACATCGCCATAGGACTATCATAGACACTAGTACATCCCCATAGGACTATCATAGACACTAGTACATCGCCATAGGACTATCATAGACACTAGTACATCCCCATAGGACTATCATAGACACTAGTACATCACCATAGGGCTATCATAGACACTAGTACATCCCCATAGGACTATCATAGACACTAGTACATCGCCATAGGACTATCATAGACACTAGTACATCCCCATAGGACTATCATAGACACTAGTACATCACCATAGGACTATCATAGACACTAGTACATCCCCATAGGACTATCATAGACACTAGTACATCACCATAGGACTATCATAGACACTAGTACATCGCCATAGGACTATCATAGACACTAGTACATCCCCATAGGACTATCATAGACACTAGTACATCCCCATAGGACTATCATAGACACTAGTACATCACCATAGGACTATCATAGACACTAGTACATCCCCATAGGACTATCATAGACACTAGTACATCCCCATAGGACTATCATAGACACTAGTACATCACCATAGGACTATCATAGACACTAGTACATCCCCATAGGACTATCATAGACACTAGTACATCGCCATAGGACTATCATAGACACTAGTACATCACCATAGGACTATCATAGACACTAGTACATCCCCATAGGACTATCATAGACACTAGTACATCACCATAGGACTATCATAGACACTAGTACATCCCCATAGGACTATCATAGACACTAGTACATCCCCATAGGACTATCATAGACACTAGTACATCCCCATAGGACTATCATAGACAGTGGAACTCAAACCCAGACTACCTGAAATCCTCACTATAGCATCATTGAACTCTTACCACTCTGACCATGTAGCCATGTTAGACCCTTGAACTCTTACCACAGGACCATCTTAGACACTGGAACCCTTACTACATCACCATCTTGTACACTTTAACCCTTTTATAGGACCGTTTTCACCATACTGCCATCTTAGACACTTTATCCCTAACTATAGACGTTAAAGGGGTACCCCGGCAACTGGTGTCAGAAAGTTATATAGATTTGTAATTTACTTCTATTAAAAAATTCTCCAGTCTTCTAGTACTTATCAGCTGCTGTATGTCCTGCAGGAAGTGGTGTATTCTCTCCGGTCTGACACAGTGCTCTCTGCTGCCACCTCTGTCCATGTCAGGAACTGTCCAGAGCAGGAGAGGTTTTCTATGGGGATTTGCTGCTGCTCTGGACAGTTCCTGACATGGACAGAGGTGGCAGCAGAGAGCACTGTGTCAGACTGGAGAGAATACACCACTTCCTGCAGGACATACATCAGCTGATTAGTACTGGAAGACTGGAGATATTTTTTTTATAGAAGTAAAGTACAAATCCATTGACACTGGATGCTCCGCAGTGACTTTAGCAACTATTGGCTTCCATACTGCACTGTAGATGGCTGGGACCCCATAATTAGGACGCTGTTTCTTTAAGAAAGCGCAATCTTGGCGGCTGACGTTCCCTTATTTGCAGACTTGAATCTGACATAAGAATATGGTGATTAGAGGTGAAATTCAATCACTACAGAGCGGAGAACAATGCGGCGCGCAGCCTGAGAAAGCCCGAGGTGACTACAAATACCCGGGCCAAATAAATAGTAACTGTGACAATGGCCGCCGCGCCAACGCAAACACCACCAGCGCCCGCACCGCACCCCCTCCCCCCCCCCAGTCACACGCTACCTGGTACCAAGACCTATGCAAAAACAACCACCTCCTGTATTGTGTGATTGGTAAACGATGCCTAATGTATCCCTGGTCTATGCAAAGCAGGAGCCGCCATTGTGCAGAACCCAGAACGTGCGGCCTGAATCCTGTCATTTAAAGGGGAACTCCATAGGAATGTGTTTAGGCCCCGGCTTGGCCGCCCTCTAATGGTGCATTTACACAGAGAGCTTTATCTGACAGATCTTTGAAGCCAAAGCCAGGAACAGACTATAAACAGGGAACGGGTCATAAAGGAAAGACTGAGATTTCTCCTCTTCTCAAATCCTTTCCTGGCTTTGGCTTAAAAAGTCTGTCAGATAAATCTGTGTGTGTAAACGTTCCATAAGATCTAAGTCACGAGGGTCAGGGAAAGAGCAACATGGCCGCACTCACAGTGTTTATGGGCAGTAAGAAGGAACTACAGAGCAGTGGGCTCCATCCTGTGACCCTCCAGTTGTTGCAGAACTACAACTCCCAGCATGCAAGGACAGGCCCTCATACAGTGGTCTCTAATCTGTGACCCTCCAGCTGTTGCAGAACTACAACTCCCAGCATGCCAGGACAGGCCCTCATACAGTGGTCTCTAATCTGTGACCCTCCAGCTGTTGCAGAACTACAACTCCCAGCATGCCTGAGTAGACAAAGCTTTAACATTGGCTGTCCAGGCATGCTGGGAGTTGTAGTTCTGCAACAGCTGGAGAGTCACAGGTTGGGAATTGCTCCTATAGGGGATGTAAAGCTCGCAGGCCCTGCTGCCTGAGGGGGTCCAGAAGCCCCTCTGCCACTAAGCAGGTAGCGGTATCATGAGATGCACGTTGCAGGTAGGTGTCCCGGAAAAGATTTTGCATTGTAGCCAATCACCTACCAGTCCTACACCTGCACACCTGGAAGCCACCCCTACCTGCACACCTGGAAGCCGCCCCTACCTGCACACCTGGAAGCCGCCCCTACCTGCACACCAGGAAGCCGCCCCTACCTGCACACCAGGAAGCCACCCCTACCTGCACACCTGGAAGCCGCCCCTACCTGCACACCTGGAAGCCGCCCCTACCTGCACACCTGGAAGCCACCCCTACCTGCACACCTGGAAGCCACCCCTACCTGCACACCAGGAATCCGCCCCTACTTGTACAACTGGAATCCGCACCCTACCTTCACACCTGTAATCCGCTTCTACCTGCACACCTCTAATCCGCACCCTACCTGCACATGTGGAATACACTCCTACCTGCACACCTGGAATACGCTCCTACCTGCACACCTGGAATACGCTCCTACCTGCACACCTGGAAGCCGCCCCTACCTGCACACCTGGATCCGCAACCTACCTTCACACCTGGATTCCGCACCCTACCTGCACACCTGTAATCCACACCTAGCTGCCCACCTGGAATCCACCCCTACCTGCACACCTGTAATCCACACCTAGCTGCCCACCTGGAATCCACCCCTACCTGCACACCTGAAATCTGCCCCTACCTGCACACCTGGAATCCGCTCCTACCTGCACACGTGGAATCCGCACCCTATCTGCACACCTGGAGGAGTTGTGGAATTCGTTCAAGATTGGTTGGACTCAGTGTTGAGTTCAAAAGAGCATCAAATAAAATATAATATAGAAAGAGCACATAGGGTCCCTGCCAAGCCCCCACCTCCTGGAGGGCATCCACGCACGCTCCTTATTAAGTTTCTCTCCTTTCAGGTTAAGGAATTGGTGCTAAGGAGGGTTAGGGAGGCAGGAGAGATTAAGTTCAATGGGAATAGAGTGTTCTTTTTCCGGACTACGCATATGATACACAAAAAAAAAGGGCAGAATTTATTCAAGTTAAAAAGAGGTTGCAACAAAACAACATTAAGTATTCGCTCATTTTCCCAGCTAAGCTGAGAATCCAGTATGAGGATAAGGCCTGGTTTTTCTCCTCTCCCGCTGAGGCCACCGCATGGTTGACTCACAAGGGACTATGATGAGTTAATTTGTAGTCAGAGGTAACCTGGAGATTGCTCAGGTAGAGAGGCCCTTGGTTATACCTCGGGCTATATGGGGGGTGTGGGGGTGGGGGGGGGGGGGGGTGGGGGGGGTGGTCGGGGGTGGTCGGGGGAGGGGGGGGGGAAGGGGGGGGGTAGGTTAATAGGTGGATGGGTGTCTGGGGGATTGGGGGGGTGGGTAAGTGAGGGCATGCAAGTAGTTCCTTTTCCCTTTTTTTTTTTTTTTTTTTTTTTTTTCCGCTCCATTTCTTTCTTCTGTCTTCTATCTCTCTCCCCCTCTATCCTCCCCTGTTTTTTTTTTTTTGTTTGTTTTTTTTGGGTAAAAGTCTATGGTTCGTATATTGACCTGGAATATTAGAGGATTAGGGGAGAAGTGTAAAAGACTGGCGATTACGAATGTGATCAAGAACTACCAACCTTGTATTGTCGGTCTTCTTGAAACACATTTGGTTGGAGAAACAGTGGCCAAAGTGCATAGACCCTGCTGGGGGGCACAGTACCACGCGACTTTCTCCAACTATGCCAGAGGGGTATCGGTCTTAGTCCATAGGCGAATTAAATGGGTGTTGCTGGATCAGTTGGTGGATAGAGAGGGGAGATTCATCTGCCTGCACTGTCAGGTCGAGGGGTTGGAGTGCACCCTGGCGTTTGTATATATCCCTCCTCCCTTTAGATCAGAGGTCCTTGAACTAGTTTCCGCGTTTGCCAATAGATTTGGTGGTTGCCCGCTGCTGATCTCTGGTGACCTTAATGTAGTCGCCTGTGAGGAGGCTGACCGCTTCCGGGTCTCTGTCCCTGTCCGGGGCGTGGGTCGGTCCCCTCTCCCCATTTTGCTTCGGGAGCTGGGCCTGACCGACGTCTGGCGGGCGAGACATCCGGACGCGCGGGCCTTCTCTTGTTGGAACAGATCGAGTAACACGCAGTCCAGGATTGATATGGCCTTGGTTAACACTGAAATGTTTAAATGGGTTCACGATATAAAATATCTGCCTCGCTGCCTTTCAGATCATGGTCCGATTTTGGTGGATCTTGATGGGCAGAGACGCAGTCTTAGTCGCACTTTTAAGATTAATGCACATTGGTTACAATTAATAGAGATATCACCTGAATTGGATGTTGAGTTAGAGGAAATTTGGAGGGCTAATATTGGTAGTGCCCCCTTAAATATTGTTTGGGACGCTTTTAAAGCTATTATCAGGGGAAAATATTTTAGTTTAATTCACGGGAAGAAGGCACAATTTAGGAAAGAAGAAACAGAACTTAAAGATAATGTTAAATCTTTGGAAGAGATATTTAGAGGGGATCCGTCACCGGTGGCACAGTATAATTTAGCTCAGGGCCAGGAAAAGTTGGATAGCTATCTGTTGGAGAAGGCACGGTCTCAAATGGGGTTCGCGGCCAGGAAAAATTATCTTGAGTCTGGAACCCTTAATAAGGGGCTTATGGGGGTCATCAGGAATCAGAGAGATAGTGGGGAAGTCCATGCCCTGCGGCTGCCTGATAAGTCTGTTGTGAACTCCTCGGGGGATATCTTGAAGGCATTTGGGAGCTATTTCCAGGACATATATAGTTCCAGTGGTGAAGTGCAGGATGAGCATCTAGAGGAATTACTCGAGTCTGCTCTCCTGCCTAGGTTAACACAGGATCAAGGTGAAATGTTAGGGGCCCCTATTTCGCTGGAGGAGCTGGAGGGTGTCTTGACGAAGTCTCCGAATGGGTCCTCTCCAGGTCAGGATGGCATCCCATTTGAAGTTTATAAAAGGCATAGAAAGGTCCTGCTTCCCGCGCTCCTTCAGGTTTTGGGGGGTTCGATTTCCGGGGGGTCACTCCCCAGGTCCATGAGTGAGGCTGAAATCATATTGATTTTAAAGGAGGGGAAGGACCCCCTGGAGAGAGAATCCTACAGGCCGATATCTCTACTTAATGTAGATGTGAAGCTTTTTGCTGGAGTGTTGGCCGCACGGCTTAATAAAGTAATGGGGGGTCTGATCGGGGAAGACCAGACTGGTTTCATACCAGGGCGCCAGATTAAGTCCAACTTGAGGAGATTATTTGTAAATATGCAGCTAGCGGACGGGGAGGGTCCCCACTCCATCTTGTCATTGGATGCGGTTAAAGCCTTTGATAGGGTGGAGTGGGGATACCTCTGGGCAGTGATGGAGAGGTTTGGTCTGGGGAGGGGGTTTATTGAGTTGGTCAAACTGCTATATGGAGATGCGAGGGCGACGGTCCGGTTAACGGATTGCACTCTGCCGTTTTTGAGCTGGGTAGGGGGACTAGGCAAGGTTGCCCTCTCTCCCCCTCACTCTTCGCCCTTAGTATAGAGCCAGTAGCCAATTTAATTAGATTAGATCAGAGAATAGTTGGCTTTGGGGCGAGGGGTGAGGGGGACAGGGTGTCCCTCTACGCAGATGATATGCTTTTGTTTTTACGGGACCCCGTAACGGCTGTCCCAAGAGTCATCGAGTTGATACAGCAGGTGGGGAAGTACTCGGGCCTTGGGATTAATTGGAAAAAATCGGTGCTAATGCCACTGGCCTTGGAGGGCGAGCTGTCCTTTCCACAGTTGCAGGTCCTGGGAAAGGGTGAATCCTTTAGATATTTGGGAATACGGATCTGTCAGAATTTGGCAGCCTTCAGTGACCTTAATCTAGTTCCGCTGATTAGAGAGACAGAGGATAAGGTGAAGGTATGGCATAATTTGCCCCTCTCTAGGGCGGACCGGTTGGTGTTACTGAAGGCGGTCCTGCTCCCCAAATTTTTGTATATTTTTGGGGCTGCCCCGGTTTGGGTAGGCCAGAAGATCTTTAAGAGGATAAGGAATATTTGGAACTTTTTGATTTGGGGGCGCAAACGTGTTCGTATCAAACTAGAACTATTGACAGCACCTAAAAATAGGGGTGGGCTTGGCCTTCCGTCTATGGAGCTGTATTCATTAGCCTCCCAGGCCTTCTGGCTTCTGAACTGGAAAGATAATCCTTTCTTTTCCCTATTAGGAGAGGGGGCAAGAGATGTCTCTTTAGATATCTTTCAGATCCTTGATGCCGGAATATTGGAGAGGGGAGCAAGAGCTGACTGGCCGATGGTGGTCGCCTTGGTTAGAACTTGGCGGGAAATAAAAAAATGTCTGGGGCTGGAGGGTTTCTTGAATTTCTCCCCTCTTTGGGATCATCGGGAGCTGCTGGAGGTTAAGAAGCTAGAGGATCTTTATGGAGTATTTGGGCGCGACCTGAGGTTGATAACTGATGTAGTGGTTATGGGGCAGATTAAATCTTGGGAGCAAGTTAGGGCAGAGTATGGTTTCGCAGACTCCCGTTGGTTTGATTATTTGCGTTTTTCTAGGGCGCTAAGGATGGATCTCAGAAGGACGGAGTACAGGCTTGGAGCAAATATAATGCTGGATAAGTTAAGAGGGCTGGGTAGTAGATCTAAAGGGGTCTCAATATTGTATAAATGCTTTCTGCTAGAAAAAGAATGGGTTTTTGGGAGCCAGAGCGCCTGGGAAAGGGATGTTGGGATGAAGGTGAACTGGCCATCAGTTTATAGGAACATCAAAAAAGCTGCCCCCTCGGTGAATCATCAACTTATCCAGTTTAATATTGTCCATAGATTATATTACTTTCCTTAGTAAAATTAAAAAAAGAACTAATAATCTTTGTCCTAGATGTAAAAAGGAGGTGGGAGATTTGGTGCATATGCTCTGGTCGTGTGAGCAGCTGGGTCAGCTTTGGTCCGGTGTTTCTCGGGAGATAACTAAGGCTGTGGGCCTGCCCATAGGGGAGGACCTTCGTTTGTTTGTTCTGGGGGATACATCGGGATTACCTGTGGGGACAAATAGGAAGCAGAGGATATGTGTGTTGAAAATGCTGTTCTGTGCGAAATTACTGATCATGAGAAGGTGGATATCCTCTCAGCCACCCAGTCTAGTGGAATGGGATCAATGTGTGAAGCGATATGAGTGTGTAAAGTAAGAGGATGTGGTTTTTTTTTTTTTTTTTTTTGTTTTTTTTTTCTCTCCCTAGTTCTTTTTCTGTGCATGTTCTCGAGTGGGACGGGGAGGGGATGGGGAGGGAAGGAAGGGACTATATAGGGAACATATAAATAACTTTGTCCTTTTGAGGATGTGTAAGGAATGTTTCTTTTCTCCCTATTTCTTTTTCTGTGCATGTTCTCTGGTGGGATGGGAAGGGGTTGGGGAGGGAAGGTGGGGATTATATAGGGAATATATAAATAACTCTGTCTTTTTGAGGATGTGTAAGGAATGTAATCTGTGAGGTACCTTCAGGGCGCCCGGTGGATATAGTATTATAGTGGATGTCTGGTGTGTGCGAATGGGGTGGCGGGGTGGCTGCGCGCTTGCCGGGCTGGGGGGGGGGGGGGGGGGGGGGGCGGGCGGCCTTGGGCGCACCGGCCCGCCGACATAGTGTTTGGAGACAGAACGGCCAGGGAAGTCGGCCGTGAGAGGGTCGAGTGAACAGGCTGGAATTTATTCGGACCACTGACCACGGTTAAGTTACCATTTAACGTTTGAATGGGAAGTATATGAAATGAACCCGGTCGTTTGATGGGGACCGCAGCTCATAATAGATGGACTGTGGAAGCCGTTGGATTGGACAGGGCAGTTGTCCATAGGACCCGGCGCGCAGGGTCCGTGGATAGCTGGTATGAATGGGGTCTATGGGTTTTTTTTTTTTTTTTTTTCTCTTCTTTCTCCCTTTTTCTCTCTTCCGTCTATGGCCAGTGTAGTCCTCAACGGGGCTGGACTGGCAGGACAGGGAGCTGAGTTTGGTTGTGGTTTCCTGAGTAAGTTGTTGTCTGCAGCCGGCACTGTGTAGAGGTGGGAGGGGTGGGCTCTGGGCCTGTTTGCCCGTCTCCCCTGGCCTTGGCGCGGCGGGGGTGTGGCTACTCCGCAGCCTGGTGGGATGAGTGTTTTAAAGTAAGTGTAGGATGGGTGGTGGGCTAGGTAGGATAGGTGTAGAGAACAAAGGGGCGCCCTGCAGGTTTTACCGCATGGAGGAAAGGGTAAAATCTGTATTTCATGAGGAATGTTTTGTAACTGTATACACAGATTAGGATTGTGGTTCTTTAGTGTTTTAATGAGACTGTGGGGGTGGGATGGGGGGGGGGCTTGGGTTTGTTTGTGTTAAATAATATTAAAATATTATAAATAAAAAAAAAACCTACCTTCACACCTGGATTCCGCACCCTACCTGCACACCTGTAATCCACACCTAGCTGCCCACCTGGAATCCACCCCTACCTGCACACCTGTAATCCACACCTAGCTGCCCACCTGGAATCCACCCCTACCTGCACACCTGAAATCTGCCCCTACCTGCACACCTGGAATCCGCTCCTACCTGCACACGTGTAATCCGCACCCTATCTGCACACCTGGAATCCGCCCCTACCTGCACACCTGGAATCTGCTCCTACCTGCACACCTGGAATCCGCTCCCTACCTGCACACCTGGAATACGCTCCTACCTGCACACCTGGAATCTGCCCCTACCTGCACACCTATAATCCGCACCCTACCTGCACACCTGGAAGCCTCCCCTACCTGCACACCAGGAATCCGCTCCTACCTGCACACCTCTAATCAGCACCCTATCTGCACACCTGGAATCCTCACCCTACCTGCACATGTGGAATACACTCCTACCTGCACACCTGGAATACGCTCCTACCAGCACACCTGGAAGCCGCCCCTAATTGCACACCTGGAATCTGCCCCTACCTGCACACCTATAATCCGCACCCTACCTGCACACCTGGAAGCCGCTCCTACCTGCACACCTGGAATCCGCTCCTACCTGCACACCTGGAATCCGCACCCTACCTGCACACCAGGAATCCGCCCCTACTTGTACAACTGGAATCCGCACCCTACCTGCACACCTGGAATCTGCCCCTACTTGTACAACTGTAATCCGCACCCTACCTTCACACCTGTAATCCGCTCCTACCTGCACACCTCTAATCAGCACCCTACCTGCACACCTGGAATCCTCACCCTACCTGCACATGTGGAATACACTCCTACCTGCACACCTGGAATACGCTCCTACCAGCACACCTGGAATCTGCCCCTACCTGCACACCTGTAATCCGCACCCTATCTGCACACCTGGAAGCCGCCCCTACCTGCACACCTGGAAGCCGCCCCTACCTGCACACCTGGAAGCCGCCCCTACCTGCACACCTGTAATCCGCACCCTACCTGCACACCTGGAATCCGCTCCTACCTGCACACCTGGAATTCCCACCGTACCTTCACACCTGGAAGCCGCCCCTACCTGCACACCTGGAATCCGCACCCTACCTGCACACCTGGAATACGCTCCTACCTGCACACCTGGAATCCGCTCCTACCTGCACACCTGGAATCCGCACCCTACCTGCACACCTGTAATCCACACCTAGCTGCCCACCTGGAATCCACCCCTACCTGCACACCTGAAATCTGCCCCTACCTGCACACCTGGAATCCGCTCCTACCTGCACACGTGGAATCCGCACCCTATCTGCACACCTGGAATCCGCCCCTACCTGCACACCTGGAATCTGCTCCTACCTGCACACCTGGAATCCGCTCCCTACCTGCACACCTGGAATACGCTCCTACCTGCACACCTGGAATCTGCCCCTACCTGCACACCTATAATCCGCACCCTACCTGCACACCTGGAAGCCTCCCCTACCTGCACACCAGGAATCCGCTCCTACCTGCACACCTCTAATCAGCACCCTATCTGCACACCTGGAATCCTCACCCTACCTGCACATGTGGAATACACTCCTACCTGCACACCTGGAATACGCTCCTACCAGCACACCTGGAAGCCGCCCCTAATTGCACACCTGGAATCTGCCCCTACCTGCACACCTATAATCCGCACCCTACCTGCACACCTGGAAGCCGCTCCTACCTGCACACCTGGAATCCGCTCCTACCTGCACACCTGGAATCCGCACCCTACCTGCACACCAGGAATCCGCCCCTACTTGTACAACTGGAATCCGCACCCTACCTGCACACCTGGAATCTGCCCCTACTTGTACAACTGTAATCCGCACCCTACCTTCACACCTGTAATCCGCTCCTACCTGCACACCTCTAATCAGCACCCTACCTGCACACCTGGAATCCTCACCCTACCTGCACATGTGGAATACACTCCTACCTGCACACCTGGAATACGCTCCTACCAGCACACCTGGAATCTGCCCCCACCTGCACACCTGTAATCCGCACCCTATCTGCACACCTGGAAGCCGCCCCTACCTGCACACCTGGAAGTCGCCCCTACCTGCACACCTGGAAGCCGCCCCTACCTGCACACCTGTAATCCGCACCCTACCTGCACACCTGGAATCCGCTCCTACCTGCACACCTGGAATTCCCACCGTACCTTCACACCTGGAAGCCGCCCCTACCTGCACACCTGGAATCCGCACCCTACCTGCACACCTGGAATACGCTCCTACCTGCACACCTGGAATCCGCTCCTACCTGCACACCTGGAATCCGCACCCTACCTGCACACGTGGAATACGCTCCTACCTGCACACGTGGAATACGCTCCTACCTGCACACCTGGAATACGCTCCTACCAGCACACCTGGAAGCCGCCCCTAATTGCACACCTGGAAGCCACCCCTACCTGCACACCTGGAAGCCACGCCTACCTGCACACCTGGAAGCCTCCCCTACCTGCACACCAGGAATCCGCCCCTACTTGTACAACTGGAATCCGCACCCTACCTGCACACCTGGAATCCGCCCCTACTTGTACAACTGTAATCCGCACCCTACCTTCACACCTGTAATCCGCTCCTACCTGTACACCTCTAATCAGCACCCTACCTGCACACCTGGAATCCTCACCCTACCTGCACATGTGGAATACGCTCCTACCTGCACACCTGGAATACGCTCCTACTAGCACACCTGGAAGCCGCCCCTAATTGCACACCTGGAATCTGCCCCTACCTGCACACCTGTATTCCGCACCCTACCTGCACACCTGGAATCCGCTCCTACCTGCACACCTGGAATTCCCACCCTACCTGCACACCTGGAAGCCGCCCCTACCTGCACACCTGTAATCCACACCTAGCTGCCCACCTGGAATCCGCACCCTACCTGCACATCTGTAATCCACACCTAGCTGCCCACCTGGAATCCGCCCCTACCTGCACACCTGGAATCCACACCTAGCTGCCCACCTGGAATCCGCACCCTACCTGCACACCTGTAATCCACACCTAGCTGCCCACCTGGAATCCGCCCCTACCTGCACACCTGGAATCCACACCTAGCTGCCCACCTGGAATCCGCACCCTACCTGCACACCTGTAATCCACACCTAGCTGCCCACCTGGAATCCGCAACCTACCTGCACAACTGTAATCCACACCTTGCTGTCCACCTGGAATCCGCACCCTACCTGCACACCTGGAATCTGCTCCTACCTGCACACCTGGAATCCGCTCCTACCTGCGCACCTGAAATCTGCCCCTACCTGCACACCTGGAATCCGCTCCTACCTGTGCACCTGAAATCTGCCCCTACCTGCACACCTGGAATCCGCTCCTACCTGCACACCTGGAATCCGCCCCTAATTGCACACCTTCAATCTGCCCCCACCTGTAGTGTCAGTAAATACTGGAGTTCTGACATTCTGTCCATGAACCAGGAGGCTCAGGATGAACTATTACTATACCACATTGCCATCCTGTTCATACAGAAAAAGATAGAATTCTCCCCAGCTCCTTGGCGAATGCTGCTGCTGATGATGATGATGATGATGGGAGTTATACTCCACCGCCTTTGTCTCTCATCCCTCCCTTTGAGGTGTCATACACAATAGAGGGTTTGTATCTGACATTATGCAAAGTGGCCTGGAAGCTGATAATTCACCAGTTCTCTCATGCAAAGCAGAGCTGACTGTGCGCAGATAGCAAACACTGAGGGGGGGGGGGGGGGGGGCCCTGGGGTGGGGGCCCCTCCTGGTACACCGCAGCTGGCGCCTTCTGGGGGACGCTTCAGGTCACCGTTCTGTAAATAAGCAATGGGGGGGGGGGGGGGTGTACAGATATAACAGTCTCAGAGAGTCTGTGGATGGCCAGGTATCATTGAGCAGGTTCATACATGTCAAACTGTTACACTTCTCCATCTTATCTAGAAAAGACAAGTGGCGGAGCTGTCATTACACAATGCTGCAGGCTTCAGAGCTGAAATCTCCCAGAATTCCCTGCTTGTTCAGGTCTCCTAGTTTACATTCTGAGATGTGTCCACCAGGCACCACCTACTGCCCATACCTAAGCTAAGGGAGGCGTCCATTAACAAGCTAGCTGACAGTCTCTATTAATGACCAGCAGAACTGTGAATACAGCTCTGAGGCTATGTTCACACGTCAGTATATTCTCTAGGATAATATTCGTGATCAGCATTTTTTTTCTCTGGATTCTGTAAAATATCATCCGTAGTGCATAAAATGATGTCACTGGCTGTCCCAACCAGCTGGGCGGAGCTTAACTGGTGATGTCATAGAATTGTGGAGCACCATAGGG
Organism: Dendropsophus ebraccatus; assembly: GCF_027789765.1. Taxonomy (NCBI): domain Eukaryota; kingdom Metazoa; phylum Chordata; class Amphibia; order Anura; family Hylidae; genus Dendropsophus; species Dendropsophus ebraccatus. The sequence continues at coordinate 7,242,477 of NC_091463.1, forward strand.
ATGGTTTTACAGAATGCTTAGGTAGTCTCTGCAAAATGCGGAGGTCCCCCTAGACTTTATAGTGGTGTCCGTATCACAATTGCGGACCGCATTACAACGAGTCCTTTTTTCGTTTTGCGGATCCACAAAAACATGTGGAAGTTACCCCATAGAAATGAATGGGTTGAAAAGCCCCCAGTATTTACAGATCTACAAATACTTTTTTATTATTATTATTATTATTATTATTATTATTATTATTATTATTATTATTATTATTATTTTTAAACCCCTCCCCCCCCCCCTCATTCCAGAGCGCTATACAAGTGATAGGAATTAAAAAACAGGAACATTACAAGATCAAAACACATTGAAGGCAAATGGCCGACGGGTACTTGATGAGAGAGGACCTTGCCTGCGAGGGCTTACACTATTTGCATACAGTGGTCCAGAGTGGCTCTCCAGCTGTTACGAGACTACAACTCCTATCCTGCCCCAACAGGTGACATCTCCAGCTGTTGTAAAACTAAACTACCTTCATAGCTGTAGTATTGTGCACCTACCACCAGATGGCGCTGTGTGAACACAAGATTTAGCTGTACTGTTGTGCATCCACCACCAGATGGCGCTGTGTGAACACAAGATTTAGCTGTACTGTTGTGCATCCACCACCAGATGGCGCTGTGTAAACACAAGATTCAGCTGTACTGTTGTGCATGCACCACCAGATGGCGCTGAGTGAACACAAGATTCGCCTCCCTTCTCTGTACTGTGAGGCCACCATAAGACTTCCCTCACACACAACTTTTGCGCTGCGGTTTTCTGGACTGAAAAACAAAACACAAAATGTGGCAGCTGTTTTTCCTGTTTTTTTTTTCTTTTTCTTTTTCTCTGATGTTTTCTTATTTTAGTGTTATTACTAAGGGTGCCCTTACTCTTGTTTGTTTTTTTGTGGCAATTTTCCGGCCTCCCAGAAAACACCAGAAAAACCGACCAGTTCAGCCCATGATGTGTTTTTATTGCATTTTTTCTGGCGTTTCTGTGTAAATAATCTTTTTTTTGTGTTTTAGGCGCTTTTGTGTGCACCAAGATGGCTGAACTTCCTTTTCCTCTGTCATCACAGGTACAAAATGTAAGAAAAAAACACCATGGCTGTCTGTGTAATAGGAACACCATGGCTGTCTATGGGACGGGACACCATGACTGTCTATTGGACGAGACACCATGGCTGTCTATGGGACGGGACACCATGGCTGTCTATGGGACGGGACACTATGGCTGTCTGTGTAATAGGAACACCATGGCTGTCTATGGAACGGGACACAATGGCTGTCTATGGGACGGGACACTATGGCTGTCTGTGTAATAGGAACACCATGGCTGTCTATGGAACGGGACACAATGGCTGTCTATGGGACGGGACACCATGGCTGTCTATGGGAAGGAACAACAGGGCTGTCTATGCGACGAGACACCATGACTGTCTATTGGACGAGACACCATGGCTGTCTATGGGAAGGAACACCATGGCTGTCTATGGGACGAGACACCATGGCTGTCTATGGGACGGGACACCATGGCTGTCTGTGTATTAGGAACACCATGGCTGTCTGTGTAATAGGAACACCATGGCTGTCTATGGGACGGGACAGCATGGCTGTCTATGGGACGGGACACTATGGCTGTCTATGGGACGGAACACCATGGCTGTCTATGGGACGGAACACCATGGCTGTCTATGTAATAGGAACACCATTGCTGTCTATGGTACGGGTCACCATGGCTGTCTATGGAACGGGACACAATGGCTGTCTATGGAACGAGACACCATGGCTGTTTATGTAATAGGAACACTGTGGCTGTTTATGGAACGGGACACCATGGCTGTCTATGGGACGGAACACCATGGCTGTCTATGGGACGGAACACCATGGCTGTCTATGGGACAGGACACCATGGCTGTCTATGGAACGGACACCATGGCTGTCTATGGGACGGAACACCATGGCTGTCTATGGGACGGAACACCATGGCTGTCTATGGGACGGGACACCATGGCTGTCTATGGGACGGAACACCATGGCTGTCTATGTAATAAGAACACCATGGCTGTCTATAGGACAGGACACCATGGCTGTCTATTGGACGAGACACCATGGCTGTCTAATGGATAGGGCACCATGGCTGTCTATAGGACGGGACACCATGGCTGTCTATGGGACGGGACACCATTGCTGTCTATGTAATAGAAACACCATGGCTGTCTATGGGATGAGACACCATGGCTGTCTATGGGACAGGACACCATGGCTGTCTATGGGAAGGAACACCATGGCTGTCTATGGGACGAGACACCATGGCTGTCTATGGGACGGGACACCATGGCTGTCTGTGTATTAGGAACACCATGGCTGTCTATAGGACAGGACACCATGGCTGTCTATTGGACGAGACACCATGGCTGTCTAATGGACAGGGCAGCATGGCTGTCTATAGGACGGGACACCATGGCTGTCTATGGGACGGGACACCATGGCTGTCTATGTAATAGGAACACCATGGCTGTCTATGGAATGAGACACCATGGCTGTCTATGGGACAGGACACCATGGCTGTCTATGGGAAGGAACACCATGGCTGTCTATGGGACGAGACACCATGGCTGTCTATGGGACGAGACACCATGGCTGTCTATGGGACTGGACACCATGGCTGTCTGTGTATTAGGAACACCATGGCTGTCTATAGAACAGGACACCATGGCTGTATATTGGACGAGACACCATGGCTGTCTAATGGACAGGGCACCATGGCTTTCTATAGGACGGAACACCATGGCTGTCTATGGGACGGGACACCATGGCTGTCTATGTAATAGGAACACCATGGCTGTCTATGGGATGAGACACCATGGCTGTCTATGGGACAGGACACCATGGCTGTCTATGGGAAAGAACACCATGGCTGTCTATGGGACGAGACACCATGGCTGTCTATGGGACGGGACACCATGGCTGTCTATGGGACGGGACACCATGGCTATCTATGGGATGGGACACCATGACTGTCTATGGGACGGGACACCATGGCTGTCTATGGGACAGGACACCATGGCTGTCTGTGTAATAAGGACACCATGGCTGTCTATGGGATGGAACACCATGGCTGTCTATGTAATAGGAACACCATGGCTGTCTATGGGATAGGGCACCATGGCTGTCTGTGGAACGGGATACCATGGCTGTCTATGTAATAGGAACACCATGGCTGTCTATGGGATGGGACACCATGACTGTCTATGTAATAGGGACACCATTGCTGTCTATGGGACGGGACACCATGGCTGTCTATGGGATGGGACACCATGGCTGTCTATGGGACGGGACACCATGGCTGTCTATGGGACAGGACACCATGGCTGTCTGTGTAATAGGGACACCATGGCTGTCTATGGGACGGAACACCATGGCTGTCTATGTAATAGGAACACCGTGGCTGTCTATGGAACGGGACACCATGGCTGTCTATGGGACGAAACACCATGGCTGTTTATGTAATAGGGACACCATGGCTGTCTATGGGACAGGACACCATGGCTGTCTATGTAATAAGAACACCATGGCTGTCTATAGGACAGGACACCATGGCTGTCTATGGGACGAGACACCATGGTTGTCTATGGGACAGGACACCATGGCTGTCTACAGGACGGGACACCATGGCCGTCTATGGGATAAGGCACCATGGTAGTCTATGGGACGAGACACCATGGCTGTCTATGGGACAGGACACCATGGCTGTCTATAGGACAGGACACCATGGTTGTCTATGTAATAGGGGCACCATGGCTGTCTATGTAATAGGAACACCATGGCTTTCTATGGGATGGGACACCATGGCTGTCTATGGGACGGGACACCATGGCTGTCTATGGGGCCGGGCACCATGGCTGTCTATGTAATAGGAACACCATTGCTGTCTATGGGACGGGACACAATGGCTGTCTATGTAATAGGGACACCATGGCTGTCTATCTGGCGGGTCACCATGGCTGTCTAAGTTATAGGGACACCAGGACTGTCTATGGGACAGGACACCATGGCTATCTATGGGAAGGAACACCATGGCTGTCTATGGGACGAGACACCATGGCTGTCTATGGGACGGGACACCATGGCTGTCTGTGTATTAGGAACACCATGGCTGTCTATGGGACGGGACACCATGGCTGTCTATGGGACCGGACACCATGGCTATCTATGGGATGGGACACCATGACTGTCTATGGGACGGGACACCATGGCTGTCTATGGGACAGGACACCATGGCTGTCTGTGTAATAAGGACACCATGGCTGTCTATGGGATGGAACACCATGGCTGTCTATGTAATAGGAACACCATGGCTGTCTATGGGATAGGGCACCATGGCTGTCTGTGGAACGGGATACCATGGCTGTCTATGTAATAGGAACACCATGGCTGTCTATGGGATGGGACACCATGACTGTCTATGTAATAGGGACACCATTGCTGTCTATGGGACGGGACACCATGGCTGTCTATGGGACGGGACACCATGGCTGTCTATGGGACGAGACACCATGGCTGTCTATGGGACAGGACACCATGGCTGTCTGTGTAATAGGGACACCATGGCTGTCTATGGGACGGAACACCATGGCTGTCTATGTAATAGGAACACCGTGGCTGTCTATGGAACGGGACACCATGGCTGTCTATGGGACGAAACACCATGGCTGTTTATGTAATAGGGACACCATGGCTGTCTATGGGACAGGACACCATGGCTGTCTATGTAATAAGAACACCATGGCTGTCTATAGGACAGGACACCATGGCTGTCTATGGGATGAGACACCATGGTTGTCTATGGGACAGGACACCATGGCTGTCTACAGGACGGGACACCATGGCCGTCTATGGGATAAGGCACCATGGTAGTCTATGGGACGAGACACCATGGCTGTCTATGGGACAGGACACCATGGCTGTCTATAGGACAGGACACCATGGCTGTCTATGTAATAGGGGCACCATGGCTGTCTATGTAATAGGAACACCATGGCTTTCTATGGGATGGGACACCATGGCTGTCTATGGGACGGGACACCATGGCTGTCTATGGGACGGGACACCATGGCTGTCTATGGGGCCGGACACCATGGCTGTCTATGTAATAGGAACACCATTGCTGTCTATGGGACGGGACACAATGGCTGTCTATGTAATAGGGACACCATGGCTGTCTATCTGGCGGGTCACCATGGCTGTCTATGTTATAGGGACACCAGGGCTGTCTATGGGACAGGACACCATGGCTGTCTATGGGACAGGACACCATGGCTGTCTATGGGGCGGGACACCATGGCTGTCTATGGGACGGGACACCATGGCTGTCTATGGGGCGGGACACCATTGCTGTCTATGGGGCGGGACACCTTACTGTGAATGGGGACACTATATCACAGTATAGCCGCACAAAGTTGTTGTTATGGGTAACTTGTTGTGTCTGGGTACATTGGCAGGCACTGTTATGTGGACACTGTGAATGGCACTGTTATGTGGGCACTGTGGATGGCACTGTTATGTGGGTACTGTATATAACAATGTTATGTGGGCACTGTGGATGGCACTGTTATGTGGGTACTGTATATAACAATGTTATGTGGGCACTGTGGATGGCACTGTTATGTGGGTACTGTATATGACAATGTTATGTGGGCACTGTGGATGGCATTGTTATGTGGGCAATGTGGATGGCACTATTATGTGGGCACTGTGGATGGCACTATTATGTGGGCACTGTGGATGGCACTATTATGTGGGCACTGTTGATGGCACTATTATGTGGGCACTGTGGATCGCACTGTTATGTGGGTACTGTGGATGGCACTGTTATGTGGGTACTGTGGATGGCACTATTATGTGGGCACTGTGGATGGCACTGTTATGTGGGTACTGTGGATGGCACTGTTATGTGGGTACTGTGGATGGCACTGTTATGTGGGCACTGTGGATGGCACTGTTATGTGAGTACTGTATCTGACAATGTTATGTGGGCACTGTGGATGGCACTGTTATGTGGGCACTGTGGATGGCACTGTTATGTGGGTACTGTATCTGACAATGTTATGTGGGCACTGTGGATGGCACTGTTATGTGGGTACTGTACATGACCATGTTATATGGGCACTGTGGATGGCACTGTTATGTGGGCACTGTGGATGGCTGTGTTACGTGGGCACTGTGGATGGCACTGTTATGTGGGTACTGTGGATGGCACTGCTATGTGGGCACTGTGGATGGCACTGTTATGTGGGTACTGTATATGACAATGTTATGTGGGCACTGTGGATGGCACTGTTATGTGGGCACTGTGGATGGCTGTGTTACGTGGGCACTGTGGATGGCACTGTTATGTGGGTACTGTGGATGGCACTGCTATGTGGGCACTGTGGATGGCACTGTTATGTGGGTACTGTGGATGGCACTGTTATGTGGGTACTGTATATGACAATGTTATGTGGGCACTGTGGATGACACTGTTATGTGGGCACTGTGGATGGCTGTGTTATGTGGGCACTGTGGATGGCACTGTTATGTGGGCACTGTGGATGGCACTGTTATGGGTTAATAGCACTGTTATTGAGCCTGTGGCTGCCACTGACGGCTCTGTGGCTATTAAAGAGACTTTAAGCTGGCACTGTTATAGGGACACTGAAGCTGGCACTGTTATGGGGACACTGAAGCTGGCACTGTTATGGGGACACTGAAGCTGGCACTGTAATAGAGACACTGAAGCTGGCACTGTTATGGGGACACTGAAGCTGGCACTGTTATGGGGACACTGAAGCTGGCACTGTTATGGGGACACTGAAGCTGGCACTGTTATGGGGACACTGAAGCTGGCACTGTTATAGGGACACTGAAGCTGGCACTGTAATAGGGACACTGAAGCTGGCACTGTTATAGGGACACTGAAGCTGGCATGGAGGCATTGTAGATGAAACTTACAATGGCTTCATTAATAGTGTAATAGTGACTCTGTATCTGGTATTGTTATATGGGCATTGTACTGCCATTGTTGTAGTGACTGTCTAGGCACTGGTATGAGGGGCAGTATGTCTGGGCCCTGGTATGGGGGGCAGTATCCCTGGGCACTGGTATGGGGGGCAGTATCCCTGGGCACTGGTATGAGGGGCAGTATGTCTGGGCACTGGTATGAGGACAGTATCCCTGGGCACTGGTATGGGGGGCAGTATCCCTGGGCACTGGTATGAGGGGCAGTATGTCTGGGCACTGGTATGAGAGGCAGTATCCCTGGGCACTGGTATGGGGGGCAGTATCCCTGGGCACTGGTATGAGGACAGTATCCCTGGGCACTGGTGTGAGGGGCAGTATGTCTGGGCACTGGTATGAGAGGCAGTATCCCTGGGCACTGGTATGGGGGGCAGTATCCCTGGGCACTGGTATGGGGGGCAGTATGTCTGGGCCCTGGTATGGGGGGCAGTATCCCTGGGCCCTGGTATGGGGGGCAGTATCCCGGGGCACTGGTATGGGGGGCAGTATGTCTGGGCACTGGTATGGGGGGCAGTATCCCTGGGCACTGGTATGAGGGGCAGTATGTCTGGGCACTGGTATGGGGGGCAGTATGTCTGGGCACTGGTATGGGGGGCAGTATCCCTGGGCACTGGTATGAGGGGCAGTATGTCTGGGCACTGGTATGGGGGGCAGTATCCCTGGGCACTGGTATGAGGGGCAGTATCCCTGGGCACTGGTATGGGGGGCAGTATGTCTGGGCACTGGTATGGGGGGCAGTATCCCTGGGCCCTGGTATGGGGGGCAGTATACCTGGGCACTGGTATGAGGACAGTATCCCTGGGCACTGGTATGAGGGGCAGTATGTCTGGGCACTGGTATGAGGGGCAGTATGTCTGGGCACTGGTATGAGGACAGTATCCCTGGGCACTGGTATGGGGGGCAGTATCCCTGGGCACTGGTATGAGGGGCAGTATGTCTGGGCACTGGTATGAGGACAGTATCCCTGGGCACTGGTATGAGGGGCAGTATGTCTGGGCACTGGTATGGGGGGCAGTATGTCTGGGCACTGGTATGAGAGGCAGTATGCCTGGGCACTGGTATGGGGGGCAGTATCCCTGGGCACTGGTATGAGGGGCAGTATCCCTGGGCACTGGTATGAGGGCAGTATCCCTGGGCACTGGTATGGGGGGCAGTATCCCTGGGCACTGGTATGGGGGGCAGTATCCCTGGGCACTGGTATGAGGGGCAGTATCCCTGGGCACTGGTATGAGGGCAGTATCCCTGGGCACTGGTATGGGGGGCAGTATCCCTGGGCACTGGTATGGGGGGCAGTATCCCTGGGCACTGGTATGAGGGCAGTATCCCTGGGCACTGGTATGAGGGCAGTATCCCGGGGCACTGGTATGGGGGGCAGTATCCCTGGGCACTGGTGTGAGGGGCAGTATCCCTGGGCACTGGTATGGGGGGCAGTATCCCTGGGCACTGGTATGAGGGCAGTATCCCTGGGCACTGGTATGAGGGCAGTATCCCGGGGCACTGGTATGGGGGGCAGTATCCCTGGGCACTGGTGTGAGGGGCAGTATCCCTGGGCACTGGTAAGGGGGCAGTATGTCTGGGCACTGGTATGGGGGGCAGTATGTCTGGGCACTGGTATGGGGGGCAGTATCCCTGGGCACTGGTATGGGGGGCAGTATCCCTGGGCACTGGTATGGGGGGCAGTATCCCTGGGCACTGGTATGGGGGGCAGTATCCCTGGGCACTGGTATGGGGGGCAGTATCCCTGGGCACTGGTAAGGGGGCGCTCTGCCTGGCACCATAATGGGGGCACTTTTCCCCCTGTAGAGCCAGCACACTGCCGGTGCCCGCCCCTGTGGGGGTCACTTCCTGCCCTGCTGCACGATGTGGCAGATTAGATATGCCCCATATCAGGGCGGGGAGGGAGGATTCTCAGCTTGTGGTTTGGTGACTTTTTCCTCATTGTCTCCTCACTGATTGTCGCTGACTACTGCACAGACTGCATGGGAAACCATCAGCAGGACCACCCTGCAGGAAGGGGCCCCAGCAGCACAGAGGATTTCAGGAGAAGGGTATAGTGGGAGGAGCAGGGTCCACAGCAGCACAGAGGATTTCAGGAGAAGGATATGATGGAAGGAGCAGGGTCCCCAGCAGCACAGAGGATTTCAGGAGAAGGGTATAGTGGGAGGAGCAGAGTCCACAGCAGCACAGAGGATTTCAGGAGAAAAGTATAGTGGGAGGAGCAGGGTCCACAGCAGCACAGAGGATTTCAGGAGAAGGGTAGGATGGAAGGAGCAGGGTCCACAGCAGCACAGAGAATTTCAGGAGAAGGGTATAGTGGGAGGAGCAGGGTCCACAGCAGCACAGAGGATTTCAGGAGAAGGGTATAGTGGGAGGAGCAGGAGCCCTAGCAGCACAGAGGATTTCAGGAGAAGGGTATAGTGGGAGGAGCAGGGGCCCTAGCAGCACAGAGGATTTAAGGCGAAGGGCATAGTAGGAGGAGCAGGGGCCCCAGCAGCACAGAGAATTTCAGGCGAAGGGTATGATGGAAGGAGCAGGGTCCACAGCAGCACAGAGGATTTCAGGAGAAGGGTATAGTGGGAGGAGCAGGGTCCACAGCAGCACAGAGGATTTCAGGAGAAGGATATGATGGAAGGAGCAGGGTCCCCAGCAGCACAGAGGATTTCAGGCGAAGGGTATGATGGAAGGAGCAGGGTCCACAGCAGCACAGAGGATTTCAGGAGAAGGGTATAGTGGGAGGAGCAAGGTCCACAGCAGCACAGAGGATTTCAGGAGAAGGATATAGTGGGAGGCGCAGGGTCCACAGCAGCACAGAGGATTTCAGGAGAAGGATATAGTGGGAGGAGCAGGGGCCCCAGCAGCACAGAGGATTTCAGGAGAAGGATATAGTGGATGGAGCAGGGCCCACAGCAGCACAGAGGATTTTTTGGCGAGCAGTCATGAACAGTGATTCTCAGCCTGCACTGATACCCTGCAATGATATGTCACCAGCTCTGAGTTCTAGAAGTTTCTGGAAGGTCGGTGACAACCAGCCAGTGCCGCTCCTGTGGGCTCCCAGCTTTCCCAGAGCACTGACATCCCAGCAGGTGATTCAGGAGCCCTGGAGAGCTGGGTGGCAGCCCCTGTACCGCGCCCCCTGGTGGTTGTCACCCAGATCTCCAGTCACGGAGCGCAAACACAGAACACAGACAAACCGCAGCGACCAATAACCGCAGTGTGAGCACCGAGGCTGCACCGGGGGTCACCACGTGCTGGGGGATACAGGGGGTCCCACAGGCCAGACAGACAGATACAGGGGGTCCCAGAGGTCAGACAGACAGATACAGGGGGTCCCACAGGCCAGACAGACAGATACAGGGGGTCCCACAGGCCAGACAGACAGATACAGGGGGTCCCACAGGCCAGACAGACGGATACAGGGGGTCCCACAGGCCAGACAGACAGATACAGGGGGTCCCACAGGTCAGACGGATACAGGGGGTCCCACAGGCCAGACAGACGGATACAGGGGGTCCCACAGGCCAGACAGACGGATACAGGGGGTCCCACAGGCCAGACAGACCGATACAGGGGGTCCCACAGGCCAGACAGACGGATACAGGGGGTCCCACAGGCCAGACAGACAGATACAGGGGGTCCCACAGGCCAGACAGACAGATACAGGGGGTCCCACAGGTCAGACAGACAGATACAGGGGGTCCCACAGGCCAGACAGACAGATACAGGGGGTCCCACAGGTCAGACAGACAGATACAGGGGTCCCACAGGCCAGACAGACGGATACAGGGGGTCCCACAGGTCAGACAGACAGATACAGGGGGTCCCAGAGGTCAGACAGACAGATACAGGGGGTCCCACAGGTCAGACAGACAGATACAGGGGGTCCCACAGGCCAGACAGACAGATACAGGGGGTCCCACAGGCCAGACAGACAGATACAGGGGGTCCCACAGGCCAGACAGACAGATACAGGGGGTCCCACAGGTCAGACAGACAGATACAGGGGGTCCCACAGGCCAGACAGACAGATACAGGGGGTCCCACAGGTCAGACAGACAGATACAGGGGGTCCCACAGGTCAGACAGATACAGGGGGTCCCACAGGCCAGACAGACAGATACAGGGGGTCCCACAGGCCAGACAGACAGATACAGGGGGTCCCACAGGCCAGACAGACAGATACAGGGGGTCCCACAGGTCAGACAGACGGATACAGGGGGTCCCAGAGGTCAGACAGACAGATACAGGGGGTCCCAGAGGTCAGACAGACAGATACAGGGGGTCCCACAGGTCAGACAGACAGATACAGGGGGTCCCAGAGGTCAGACAGACAGATACAGGGGGTCCCAGAGGTCAGACAGACAGATACAGGGGCTGCACTTTATTCCCAGAAAGTTTGGCATGAAATGTCGCACGTTTTGCCGGCGGGGCTAAAGTTTAGAGAGTTCCCAGCAAGTCTCCGGGACGGTGATGGAGCCGAGCGGGGGAGCTGCGGGACACTCTTCAAGGGCTGCTCCACTTCTGAGGAGCAAATATTGTCTCTCCCAGCCGCCTCCCCATTGGCTGCTCACACTACAGATTTTGACACAAGTAATCAGATTGGAAAATCAGGGCGGGGGGAGAGGCCGGAGGCGAGTGTGCAAAGTGTCGCATCAGGGTCGCATCAGAGTCACACCAGTGCCACACCAGCCGGGGAGCCGATCATCTGCTGACTACTCCTACAGGTAACAGTGCCGGTATATATGTGTGTAGTATAGTGATACCACAGTGCCGGTATATATGTGTGTAGTATAGTGATACCACAGTGCCAGTATATATGTGTAGTATAGTGATACCACAGTGCCAGTATATATATATGTGTGTAGTATAGTGATACCACAGTGCCAGTATATATATGTGTAGTATAGTGATACCACAGTGCCAGTATATATATGTGTGTAGTATAGTGATACCACAGTGCCAGTATATATGTGTGTAGTATAGTGATACCACAGTGCCGGTATATATGTGTGTAGTATAGTGATACCACAGTGCCAGTATATATGTGTGTAGTATAGTGATACCACAGTGCCGGTATATATATATATATGTGTGTAGTATAGTGATACCACAGTGCCAGTATATATATGTGTGTAGTATAGTGATACCACAGTGCCAGTATATATATGTGTGTAGTATAGTGATACCACAGTGCCGGTATATATATATATATGTGTGTAGTATAGTGATACCACAGTGCCAGTATATATATGTGTAGTATAGTGATACCACAGTGCCAGTATATATATATGTGTGTAGTATAGTGATACCACAGTGCCAGTATATATATGTGTGTAGTATAGTGATACCACAGTGCCAGTATATATATATGTGTGTAGTATAGTGATACCACAGTGCCAGTATATATATATATGTGTGTAGTATAGTGATACCACAGTGCCAGTATATATATATATATGTGTGTAGTATAGTGATACCACAGTGCCGGTATATATATGTGTGTAGTATAGTGATACCACAGTGCCAGTATATATATGTGTGTAGTATAGTGATACCACAGTGCCAGTATATATATATGTGTGTAGTATAGTGATACCACAGTGCCGGTATATATATATATATATATATATATATATATATATATATATATATATATGTGTAGTATAGTGATACCACAGTGCCAGTATATATGTGTGTAGTATGTGATACCACAGTGCCAGTATATATATATGTGTATAGTATAGTGATACCACAGTGCCAGTATATATATATATATGTGTGTAGTATAGTGATACCACAGTGCCAGTATATATATGTGTGTAGTATAGTGATACCACAGTGCCAGTATATATATGTGTGTAGTATAGTGATACCACAGTGCCAGTATATATGTGTAGTATAGTGATACCACAGTGCCAGTATATATATGTGTGTAGTATAATGATACCACAGTGCCAGTATATATATGTGTGTAGTATAGTGATACCACAGTGCCAGTATATATATGTGTGTAGTATAGTGATACCACAGTGCCAGTATATATATATGTGTGTAGTATAGTGATACCACAGTGCCAGTATATATGTGTGTAGTATAGTGATACCACAGTGCCAGTATATATGTGTGTAGTATAGTGATACCACAGTGCCAGTATATATATGTGTAGTATAGTGATACCACAGTGCCAGTATATATATGTGTGTAGTATAGTGATACCACAGTGCCAGTATATATATATGTGTGTAGTATAGTGATACCACAGTGCCAGTATATATGTGTGTAGTATAGTGATACCACAGTGCCAGTATATATATATGTGTGTAGTATAGTGATACCACAGTGCCAGTATATATGTGTGTAGTATAGTGATACCACAGTGCCAGTATATATGTGTGTAGTATAGTGATACCACAGTGCCAGTATATATGTGTGTAGTATAGTGATACCACAGTGCCAGTATATATATATGTGTGTAGTATAGTGATACCACAGTGTCAGTATATATATGTGTAGTATAGTGATACCACAGTGCCAGTATATATATGTGTAGTATAGTGATACCACAGTGCCAGTATATATGTGTGTAGTATAGTGATACCACAGTGCCAGTATATATATGTGTAGTATAGTGATACCACAGTGCCAGTATATATATGTGTGTAGTATAGTGATACCACAGTGCCAGTATATATGTGTGTAGTATAGTGATACCACAGTGCCAGTATATATGTGTGTAGTATAGTGATACCACAGTGCCAGTATATATGTGTGTAGTATAGTGATACCACAGTGCCGGTATATATGTGTGTAGTATAGTGATACCACAGTGCCAGTATATATGTGTGTAGTATAGTGATACCACAGTGCCAGTATATATATATATGTGTGTAGTATAGTGATACCACAGTGCCAGTATATATATGTGTGTAGTATAGTGATACCACAGTGCCAGTATATATATGTGTGTAGTATAGTGATACCACAGTGCCAGTATATATGTGTGTAGTATGTGATACCACAGTGCCGGTATATATGTGTGTAGTATAGTGATACCACAGTGCCAGTATATATGTGTGTAGTATGTGATACCACAGTGCCAGTATATATATGTGTGTGTGTGTAGTATAGTGATACCACAGTGCCAGTATATATATATGTGTGTAGTATAGTGATACCACAGTGCCAGTATATATATGTGTGTAGTATAGTGATACCACAGTGCCGGTATATATGTGTGTAGTATAGTGATACCACAGTGCCAGTATATATATGTGTGTAGTATAGTGATACCACAGTGCCAGTATATATATATGTGTGTAGTATAGTGATACCACAGTGCCGGTATATATGTGTGTAGTATAGTGATACCACAGTGCCAGTATATATATATGTGTAGTATAGTGATACCACAGTGCCAGTATATATATGTGTAGTATAGTGATACCACAGTGCCAGTATATATGTGTAGTATAGTGATACCACAGTGCCAGTATATATGTGTAGTATAGTGATACCACAGTGCCAGTATATATATATGTGTGTAGTATAGTGATACCACAGTGCCAGTATATATATGTGTGTAGTATAGTGATACCACAGTGCCAGTATATATATGTGTGTAGTATAGTGATACCACAGTGCCAGTATATATATATGTGTGTAGTATAGTGATACCACAGTGCCAGTATATATATGTGTAGTATAGTGATACCACAGTGCCAGTATATATATGTGTGTAGTATAGTGATACCACAGTGCCAGGTAACAGTGCCAGTATAAATATGTGTGTAGTATAGTGATACCACAGTGCCAGTATATATATGTGTGTAGTATAGTGATACCACAGTGCCAGTATATATGTGTGTAGTATAGTGATACCACAGTGCCAGTATATATATGTGTAGTATAGTGATACCACAGTGCCAGTATATATATGTGTGTAGTATAGTGATACCACAGTGCCAGTATATATATGTGTGTAGTATAGTGATACCACAGTGCCAGTATATATGTGTGTAGTATAGAGATACCACAGTGCCAGGTAACAGTGCCAGTATATATATGTGTGTAGTATAGTGATACCACAGTGCCAGTATATATGTGTGTAGTATAGAGATACCACAGTGCCAGTATATATATGTGTGTAGTATAGTGATACCACAGTGCCAGTATATATATATGTGTGTAGTATAGTGATACCACAGTGCCAGTATATATATGTGTAGCATAGTGATACCACAGTGCCAGTATATATATGTGTAGCATAGTGATACCACAGTGCCGGTATATATATATATATATGTGTGTAGTATAGTGATACCACAGTGTCAGTATATATATGTGTAGTATAGTGATACCACAGTGCCAGTATATATATGTGTAGTATAGTGATACCACAGTGCCAGGTAACAGTGCCAGTATATATGTGTGTGTGTGCTATAGTGATACCACAGTGCCAGTATATGTGTGTGCTATAGGAATCCTAATCTTAGTGCCCTCCCGGTATTAGTGCCTGGGCACACACCATGCACCCTGCGCCTATTTACACCCTTAGCTGAGTTCACACTACATATATTTCAGTCAGTATTGTGGTCCTCATATTGCAACCAAAACCAGGAGTGGATTAAAAACACAGAAAGGATCTGTTCACACAATGATGAAATTTAGTGGATGGCCGTCATGTAATGGCAAATATTTGCTGTTATTTTAAAACAACGGCTGTTATATTGAAATAATGTCCGTTATTTACTGTTATATGGCAGCCATCCACTCAATTTCAACATTGTGTGGACAGAGCCTTTCTGTGTTTTTAATCCACTCCTGGTTTTGGTTGCAATACTGACTGAAATATACTGACTGAAATATACGTAGTGTGAACCCAGCCTTTACCTTCACTAAATATTTACCTTTAATATCTATTTTTAGAATTTTAAATAAAAAATATTTAAAATTCAACTTTTTGTGCGGAGTTTCTGGAGTTTATTTTATCCTTTTTTTAATTACATGGAGCAGTATAATAATTGTACATTTCACCTGTATAATGAGGAGTATTACATGGAGCGGTATAATAATTGTACATATCACCTTTATAGAGAGGAGTATTACATGGGGTGGTATAATAATTGTGGATATCACCTGTATAGAGATGAGTATTACATGGGGCAGTATAATAATTGTACATATCACCTGTATAATGAGAAGTATTACATGAAGCGGTATAATAATTCTAGATATCACCTGTATAGAGATGAGTATTACATGGGGTGGTATAATAATTATACATATCAGCTGTATATAAATGAGTATTACATGGGCCGTATAATAATTGTACATGTCACCTGTATAGAGATGAGTATTACATGGAGCGGTATAATAATTGTAGATATCACCAGTATAGAGATGAGTATTACATGGAGCGGTATAATAATTGTAGATATTACCTGTATAGAGATGAGTATTACATGGGGCGGTATAATAATTGTACATATCACGTGTATAATGGGAAGTATTACATGGAGTGGTATAATAATTGTAGATATCACCTGTATAGAGATGAGTATTACATGGAGCGGTATAGTAATTGTACATATCACATGTAGAGAGATGAGTATTACATGGAGCGGTATAATAATTGTAGATATCACCTGTATAATGAGGAGTATTACATAGGGCGGTATAATAATTGTTGATATCACCTGAATAGTGATGAGTATTACATGGAGCGGTATAATAATTGTACATGTCACCTGAATAGTGATGAGTATTACATGGAGCGGTATAATAATTGTACATGTCACCTGTTTAATAAGGAGTATTATATGGAGCGGTATAATAATTGTAGATATCACCTGTATAGAGATGGGTATTACATGGGGCAGTATAATAATTGTACATATCATGTGTATAATGAGAAGTATTACATGGAGCGGTAAAATAATTGTACATGTCACCTGTATAGAGATGAGTATTACATGGGGCGGTATAATAATTGTACAAATCACGTGTATAATGAGAAGTATTACATGGAGCGGTATAATAATTGTAGATATCACTTGTATAGAGATGAGTATTACATGGAGCGGTATAATAAATGTAGATATCATCTGTGTGAGGAGTATTACATGGAGCGGTATAATAATTATACATGTCACCTGTATAATGAGGAGTATTATATGGAGCGGTATAATAAATGTAGATATCACCTGTATAGAGATGAGTATTACATGGGGCGGTATAATAATTGTACATATCACGTGTATAATGGGATGTATTACATGGAGTGGTATAATAATTGTAGATATCACCTGTATAGAGATGAGTATTACATGGAGCGGTATAGTAATTGTACATATCACATGTAGAGAGATGAGTATTACATGGAGCGGTATAATAATTGTAGATATCACCTGTATAATGAGGAGTATTACATGGGGCGGTATAATAATTGTTGATATCACCTGAATAGTGATGAGTATTACATGGAGCGGTATAATAATTGTACATGTCACCTGTTTAATAAGGAGTATTATATGGAGTGGTATAATAATTGTAGATATCACCTGTATAGAGATGGGTATTACATGGGGCAGTATAATAATTGTACATATCATGTGTATAATGAGAAGTATTACATGGAGCGGTATAATAATTGTACATGTCACCTGTATAGAGATGAGTATTACATGGGGCGGTATAATAATTGTACAAATCACGTGTATAATGAGAAGTATTACATGGAGCGGTATAATAATTGTAGATATCACTTGTATAGAGATGAGTATTACATGGAGCGGTATAATAAATGTAGATATCATCTGTGTGAGGAGTATTACATGGAGCGGTATAATAATTATACATGTCACCTGTATAATGAGGAGTATTATATGGAGCGGTATAATAAATGTAGATATCACCTGTATAGAGATGAGTATTACATGGGGCGGTATAATAATTGTACATATCACGTGTATAATGGGAAGTATTACATGGAGTGGTATAATAATTGTAGATATCACCTGTATAGAGATGAGTATTACATGGAGCGGTATAGTAATTGTACATATCACATGTAGAGAGATGAGTATTACATGGAGCGGTATAATAATTGTAGATATCACCTGTATAGAGATGAGTATTACATGGAGCGGTATAATAATTGTACATATCACCTGTGTGAGGAGAGGGCAGCCATGTTTTTCATATTACAGGCATAAGTAGTTGCAATAGCAGACACACGCCATAAGCGAGAGGGTGGCGCTGTTTGTGGCCTTGTTGGGAGCCTGGTTGGTTAGAGGGGATTAGACTTGCGCAGAGGCCTGGACCCCCTCCCATGTGCTGGGATATTACGGGCAGGGGCTCTGGGGGCACGCATCCAGGTAGGGCCCCCATGCTGACATTTGCTATGGGGCCCCGACTCCTGTATTTGAATTTTTCAAACATTGGGATAAAGAGTGAGTAATGAGACAAATAACAGGTTAGTCGGGCGCGATGCCAGCCTCCTCCCTGCAGATGAATGGCAGCCTGTGTCTCATTAGGACACCACTAAATCCTGGCAGGACAAATGCAAATGCCAAGCAAATGACCCCCATCTGATGCCAGGAGAGATCAGTTGTATGCTGATGTGGATACCAGAGGCACTACAACTCCCAGCATGCACAGGGCGGGACTCTCTCAACTGGTATCAGAAAGTTATATAGATTTGTAATTTACTTCCATTAAAAAAAATCCAGAGCAGGAGAGGTTTTCTATGGGGATTTGCTGCTGCTCTGGGCAGTTCCTGACATGGACAGAGGTGGCAGCAAAGAGCACTGTGTCAGACTGGAGAGAATACACCACTTCCTGCAGGACATACAGCAGCTAATAAGTACTGAAAGGCTATATATTTTTAAATAGAAGTAATATACAAATCTATATAACTTTCTGAAACCAGTTGATTTAAAAGAAGCTGGAGTACCCCTTTAACTGTGCTGCCAGGGAGAGCTGTCACAGGGAGTTACGTTGCATCGGCATCATACGTAAGAGAAGTGATTTGTGTGAGAAGGGGAGGGCTGCGGTAGGTATGGAGCAGCTCTTGGTGATGCCAGGGGAAGTGCCAGGGTGGGACACTGTTGGAGAGCTCCTGTTAGTGGTAGGGGAGGGCTGCGGTAGGTATGGAACAGCTCTTGGTGACGCCAGGGGCAGTGCCAGGGTGGGACACTGTTGGAGAGCTCCTGTTAGTGGTAGGGGAGGGCTGCGGTAGGTATGGAGCAGCTCTTGGTGATGCCAGGGGCAGTGCCAGGGTGGGACACTGTTGGAGAGCTCCTGTTAGTGGTAGGGGAGGGCTGCGGTAGGTATGGAACAGCTCTTGGTGACGCCAGGGGCAGTGCCAGGGTGGGACACTGTTGGAGAGCTCCTGTTAGTGGTAGGGGAGGGCTGCGGTAGGTATGGAGCAGCTCTTGGTGATGCCAGGGGCAGTGCCAGGGTGGGACACTGTTGGAGAGCTCCTGTTCCATCATCAATTCTGCATCATCCTGCCAGGGAGAGCTATCATAGGGATTTGACCTCCCTGCAGCAGCTCTCCTCTATTGCTCCAATACAGGAAACAGTTACATTTCATACCCACATTGACCACTATGTACAGATCCTTAAAGGAGTAAAAAAAAAAACCTAGCTGCACTAAAAACAAACAGCGCCCCACTGTCCTCAGGTGTTGTGTGGTAGTGCAGCTTTGCTCTATTTACTTCAATGGAACTGAGCTTCAATACTGCAAACAAACTGAGGACAAGAGGGGCACCTTTTCTGGAAGAAACCCCTGTCATGTAGGACAGCATGGACACCTGTCGTTGGGGCTGAGATGGTTGGTGCTCAGATGATCTATATATATATATATACACGTCGGGCATTAGGGGACATGTAAATTCCGCCCTATCTTGTTTTGGATCTTAGAGGAAACCGTAGACACGTAAGAGCACACAATAATAGCGGTATTATGTCCTGGGGGGGATCAGCTTTCTCTTCTCCATGCAAATCCCGCTCAGCTCCAGGGCCATGCAAATCTGCAGACACCTCCCTGAGGCGGCGCGGCCCCGGTCTCCGCACTTGTGATTTATCTCACCTGTTCAGATTTCCAGATCTCAGAGGATAAAAAAATTAGTGATGTCAGTGATGTCTGTGATGTCAGTGGTGTCATTGATGTCTGTGATGTCTGTAATGTCGGTGATGTCTGTGATGTCGGTGATGTCTGTGATGTCGGTGATGTCTGTGCTGTCAGTGATGTCGGTGATGTCAGTGATGTCAGTGATATCTGTGATGTCGGTGATGTCTGTGATGTCAGTGATGTCGGTGATCAGTTGATTATATTAGTAACTGATTATCTCCTGATTACCGGTATACACCCGGCTTTATGGCAGCAGCCGGACATTAGTGGCGGTGTCCTTCCTATCGAGTGACTGATCCTGACTCCTGTATACACACAGCGATCAGCACAATATGGACCGGATCATGTCAGGCGACTATCTATTGTGATGGGGGCAACTACAGTATAGTGACAACCCGGGAAAATAAGCTTTAGTACCCCTCCCTTCCTGTCAGAAGAGGAGGGGGTCTCAGGCACAGGCGTTTACTACTCTCCATTGTTTCCCGGCTGTCACTACTCTCCATTGTTTCCAGGCTGTCACTACTCTCCATTGTTTCCAGGCTGTCACTACTCTCCATTGTTTCCAGGCTGTCACTACTCTCCATTGTTTCCAGGCTGTCACTACTCTCCATTGTTTCCCGGCTGTCACTACTCTCCATTGTTTCCCGGCTGTCACTACTCTCCATTGTTTCCAGGCTGTCACTACTCTCCATTGTTTCCAGGCTGTCACTACTCTCCATTGTTTCCAGGCTGTCACTACTTTCCATTGTTTCCCGGCTGTCACTACTCTCCATTGTTTCCAGGCTGTCACTACTCTCCATTGTTTCCCGGCTGTCACTACTCTCCATTGTTTCCAGGCTGTCACTACTCTCCATTGTTTCCCGGCTGTCACTACTCTCCATTGTTTCCAGGCTGTCACTACTCTCCATTGTTTCCCGGCTGTCACTACTCTCCATTGTTTCCAGGCTGTCACTACTCTCCATTGTTTCCAGGCTGTCACTACTCTCCATTGTTTCCCGGCTGTCACTACTCTCCATTGTTTCCAGGCTGTCACTACTCTCCATTTTTTCCAGGCTGTCACTACTCTCCATTGTTTCTCGGCTGTCACTACTCTCCATTGTTTCCAGGCTGTCACTACTCTCCATTGTTTCCAGGCTGTCACTACTCTCCATTGTTTCCCGGCTGTCACTACTCTCCATTGTTTCCAGGCTGTCACTACTCTCCATTGTTTCTCGGCTGTCACTACTCTCCATTGTTTCCCGGCTATCACTACTCTCCATTGTTTCCAGGCTGTCACTACTCTCCATTGTTTCCAGGCTGTCACTACTCTCCATTGTTTCCAGGCTGTCACTACTCTCCATTGTTTCCCGGCTGTCACTACTCTCCATTGTTTCCAGGCTGTCACTACTCTCCATTGTTTCTCGGCTGTCACTACTCTCCATTGTTTCCAGGCTGTGACTACTCTCCATTGTTTCTCGGCTTTGACTACTCTCCATTGTTTCCAGGCTGTCACTACTCTCCATTGTTTCCCGGCTGTCACTACTCTCCATTGTTTCTCGGCTGTCACTACTCTCCATTGTTTCCAGGCTGTCACTACTCTCCATTGTTTCTCGGCTTTGACTACTCTCCATTGTTTCCAGGCTGTCACTACTCTCCATTGTTTCTCGGCTGTCACTACTCTCCATTGTTTCCTGGGATTCCTCTGCCGGTGTCCACCACCCATAGTCCTCTACTGGGTCCTCTTGCTTCCCTCTATGTCTCCATCACATCTGGTCACAATTTGCCTCCTTTTGCAGGAAATGCCGCGCTCCTTTTTGGTAAAAACCAAGAAAACTCACAGTTACCATGAGCGACGCTACTCAGAAGATGGCGGTATACCCGTGGAGGAGCCCCTCACTGCATTACATCATGGTAGGTGGACGAACCTGACACGTGTCACAGCTGAGGGTTTGTTACAGTTGTATCCAGTTTATAGTCTGTTACAATTTATCAGTGCCGGTACAGCGGTACCTTGGTGTAAGAGTAACTTGGATTGAGAGCGCATTGCAAGAAGAGATCACAGTTTTTCAGAACTGTGACTTGGTGTAAGAGCATTGCTTTGGTGTAAGAGCTCCCTGTACTGGGTGGGAGGGGGAGTGGAGGAGGGGCAGGGTCTACATAGCGGGGTCTGCAGTCCTGTACTCTGACCCAGGAAGTCTTCTTCACCTTCCAAATATAGCAGATACACTTCAGGCTGGGGCTTACATCAGGGTACAGGACTGTGGAGGTAATCTCTCCATAGCTGTAACCCCTCGCTCCCCGGACAGAGAGTGCTGCTATACTGTGCTCACCCTATACCCTGCTCATTCCTTCATGCTCCTTGCAGTCTCTGTCCGCCCTTGTGTTTCCCATCCTCTCCATTCCTGCTATAATCTGCCTGCACTTTCACTCAGCTATACACAATGCTGCTATATTGTGCCTGCACTCACACTCAGCTATACACAATGCTGCTATAATGTGCCTGCACTCATACTCAGCTTTACACACTGCTATAATGTGCCTGCACTCATACTCAGCTTTACACACTGCTATAATGTGCCTGCACTCACACTCAGCTATACACACTGCTATTATGGTCCTGCACTCACACTCCGCCAGTCACACTGCTGTATATAAAAGTTTCTGTCTCTTTCCTGCACAACTCTGTGATTCTCACTTTCTGATTGGTCCATGCTGAACAACCCCCTTCCCCATTGCTGTCATGTGACCACATAGACCTTTGACAGCAGCCCTGATTCTCTATTCTAACCTATTGTACTAGGCTACTGCATTATGGGGATCTGCAGTTCTATCCTGTATCTACAACCTGCTGCTGTGTTATCAGGGTTATACAGTTACTATACATTATACACCACATGCTGATTGCTATACTGTACAGTAACTTATATATCACATATCCAGCTGCTGTGTTATCAGGGTTATGCAGTTATTATACATTATACACCACATGCTGCTATACTGTACAGTAACTTATATATCACATATTCAGCTGCTGTGTTATCAGGGTTATGCAGTTACTATACATTATATACCACATGCTGCTATACTGTACAGTAACTTATATATCACATATCCAGCTGCTGTGTTATCAGGGTTATGCAGTTACTATACATTATACACCACATGCTGATTGCTATACTGTACAGTAACTTATATATCACATATCCAGCTGCTGCTGTGTTATCAGGGTTATACAGTTACTATACATTATACACCACATGCTGCTATACTGTACAGTAACTTATATATCACATATCCAGCTGCTGTGTTATCAGGGTTATACAGTTACTATACATTATATACCACATGCTGCTATACTGTACAGTAACTTATATATCACATATCCAGCTGCTGTGTTATCAGGGTTATACAGTTACTATACATTATACACCACATGCTGCTATACTGTACAGTAACTTATATATCACATATCCAGCTGCTGTGTTATCAGGGTTATACAGTTACTATACATTATACACCACATGCTGCTATACTGTACAGTAACTTATATATCACATATCCAGCTGCAGTGTTATCAGGGTTATACAGTTACTATACATTATACACCACATGCTGCTATACTGTACAGTAACTTATATATCACATATCCAGCTGCTGTGTTATCAGGGTTATACAGTTACTATACATTATACACCACATGCTGCTATACTGTACAGTAACTTATATATCACATATCCAGCTGCTGTGTTATCAGGGTTATACAGTTACTATACATTATACACCACATGCTGATTGCTATACTGTACAGTAACTTAAAGTCAGAATAATAAATCATTATTTTTGGGGTGTGGAACCAATAGTCTGCATATCAATGATTTCTTATGGGAAAAGTTGCTTTGGTTTAAGAGTGGATTTGGATTACAAGCGCCATCCAGGAACATATTATACTCGTAATCCAAGGCACCACTGTATATGTAGAGTCCAGGCTGTGGTGTCCGGACTGGATACAACTGTAACAAACCCTCAGCTGTGACAGCTATCAGGTCAGTATGTAAATAGGATTGCTCCAATTCACTGACAACAAGCAGAGCCTGGTCAGAGAGGAGTCTGACTACAGCATTGTCTATTAACCGACTCTGTGTAAACAGGGAAGCAATTGTATCCCGTTTCCTCTTCCGAAACATTGTCCATAATGTGATTTATAAACATCTATTATGAGTTCCCTGTTTATATAACACCAGACAATAAAAAGCAAAAACATGAGAAAAAATTGCGCCACGTGTGACTGAAGGAAGCGCTGTGCCCTCATCCCTTCACTAGGCACAGCGCCATGTATACTGTGTGGCTGTGATTGGTACTGCAGCCTCATCTAGATGTATAGTATAGTGCTTCCCTCATCCCTCCACTAGGCACAGCGCCATGTATACTGTGTGGCTGTGATTGGTACTGCAGCCTCATCTAGATGTATAGTATAGTGCTTCCCTCATCCCTCCACTAGGCACAGCGCCATGTATACTGTGTGGCTGTGATTGGTACTGCAGCCTCATCTAGATGTATAGTATAGTGCTTCCCTCATCCCTCCACTAGGCACAGCGCCATGTATACTGTGTGGCTGTGATGGGTACTGCAGCCACCTCTAGATGTATAGTATAGTGCTGCGTCCTCATCCCTTCTCTAGGCACAGCGCCATGTATACTGTGTGGCTGTGATGGGTACTGCAGCCACCTCTAGATGTATAGTATAGTGCTGCGTCCTCATCCCTTCTCTAGGTACTGCGCCATGTATACTGTGTGGCTGTGATTGGTACTGCAGCCTCATCTAGATGTATAGTATAGTGCTTCCCTCATCCCTCCACTAGGCACAGCGCCATGTATACTGTGTGGCTGTGATTGGTACTGCAGCCTCATCTAGATGTATAGTATAGTGCTTCCCTCATCCCTCCACTAGGCACAGCGCCATGTATACTGTGTGGCTGTGATTGGTACTGCAGCCTCATCTAGATGTATAGTATAGTGCTTCCCTCATCCCTCCACTAGACACAGCGCCATGTATACTATGTGGCTGTGATTGGTACTGCAGCCACCTCTAGATGTATAGTATAGTGCTGCGTCCTCATCCCTTCTCTAGGTACTGCGCCATGTATACTGTGTGGTTGTGATTGGTACTGCAGCCTCATCTAGATGTATAGTATAGTGCTTCCCTCATCCCTTCTCTAGGTACTGCGCCATGTATACTGTGTGGTTGTGATTGGTACTGCAGCCTCATCTAGATGTATAGTATAGTGCTTCCCTCATCCCTCCACTAGGCACAGCGCCATGTATACTGTGTGGCTGTGATTGGTGCTGCAGCCTCATCTAGATGTATAGTATAGTGCTTCCCTCATCCCTCCACTAGGCACAGCGCCATGTATACTGTGTGGCTGTGATTGGTACTGCAGCCACCTCTAGATGTATAGTATAGTGCTGCGTCCTCATCCCTTCTCTAGGCACTGCGCCATGGTGGGTGGGTACTATCTACTAATGCAATAATGTTAGCGAGCACAAGGCTGATTGTGAATAAAGACATCAGAGATGAATGATTACTTGGTAGGAGGGGCTCCAGCAGCACAAAGTATTTAAGGAATGGAGTTTGCTGATCCTGTGAGAAGTCACAGGCTGAGAGTTACTTGCTGGAAAGTACTGGGTCCACCGTGATCTGCGTATGGAAGTAGGGACCCCCAGCAGTACAGAGTATTTCAGGAGAATAGTAATAACCTGTCCTGCAGGGGGCACCCTCTTGCATCGTCCCCTGTCCAATTGTGTTGCTCTTTCCTGAGAAACGTCTCTTCTCCGGAAAGAGGAAAAAAGCTTCATATGAAACAGACATCATCTCATTATCATGTTAATGAGCTACACTCAGTGCATGTATCTAAGCGTATCTAAGCCCTTCATATGCAAGTTCTGGAGGGACAGTCCTATAATTCTACCCAAATCCCCTAAATCAGCTCATCACACTTCTAGCCAGGAGTATCACACACGAGAGGCTTAGATACATCAGCTGACACAATGAGACAGGGCAGGTTTAGATGCAGCAGCTCATCAGCCAGTATCACACGGACAGGCTTAGATACACCAGCCTGGGAATTCTGTAGAGGTCCTGATCGGAGATTCGTTGTGTGTCTGACAAGGATGTCCCGCTAGGATCTGTTTTCTTAATTCAATCAGAGCCGGATTTCAAACATACAAGAATTGGCTCCGTGTCTGAGCAAACATTGTGGTTACTGTCACACACACTGCGTCAACACGTTCAGCTCTGCCGAGCCGGGCGAGTTATGTACCCGCACCCACCTGGCCGATTATATACCCGCACCCACCTGGCCGATTATATACCCGCACCCACCTGGCCGATTATATACCCAGACCCACCTGGCCGATTATATACCCGCACCCACCTGGCCGATTATATACCCGCACCCACCTGGCCGATTATATACCCTGACCCACCTGGCCGATTATATACCCGCACCCACCTGGCCGATTATATACCCAGACCCACCTGGCCGATTATATACCCGCACCCACCTGGCCGATTATATACCCGCACCCACCTGGCCGATTATATACCCAGACCCACCTGGCCGATTATATACCCAGACCCACCTGGCCGATTATATACCCAAACCCACCTGGCCGATTATATACCCAGACCCACCTGGCCGATTATATACCCGCACCCACCTGGCCGATTATATACCCGCATCCACCTGGCCGATTATATACCCGCATCCACCTGGACGATTATGTACCCGCACCCACCTGGCCGATTATATACCCAGACCCACCTGGCCGATTATATACCCAGACCCACCTGGCCGATTATATACCCAGACCCACCTCGCCGATTATATACCCAGACCCACCTGGCCGATTATATACCCAGACCCACCTGGCCGATTATATACCCAAACCCACCTGGCCGATTATATACCCGCACCCACCTGGCCGATTATATACCCGCACCCACCTGGCCGATTATATACTCGCACCCACCTGGCCGATTATATACCCGCACCCACCTGGCCGATTATATACCCGCACCCACCTGGCCGATTATATACCCGCACCCACCTGGCAGATTATATACCCGCACCCACCTGGCCGATTATATACCCGCACCCACCTGGCCGATTATATACCCGCACCCACCTGGCCGATTATATACCCGCACCCACCTGGCAGATTATATACCCGCACCCACCTGGCTGATTATATACCCGCACCCACCTGGCCAATTATATACCCGCATCCACCTGGAAGATTATATACCCGCACCCACCTGGCCGATTATATACCCGCACCCACCTGGCCGATTATATACCCGCACCCACCTGGCATGTTAGGTACCCGCACCCACCTGGAAGATTATGTACCCGCACCCACCTGGCCGATTATATACCCACACCCACCTGGCATGTTAGGTACCCGCACCCACCTGGCCGATTATATACCCACATCCACCTGGCCGATTATATACCCGCACCCACCTGGCCGATTTTACACCCGCACCCACCTGGCATGTTAGGTACCCGCACCCACCTGGCATGTTAGGTACCCGCACCCACCTGGCATGTTAGGTACCCGCACCCACCTGGCATGTTAGGTACCCGCACCCACCTGGCCGATTATATAACCGCACCCACCTGGCCCATTATATACCCACACCCACCTGGCCCATTATATACCCGCACCCAGCTGGTGAGTTATGTAACCGCACCCACCTGGCATGTTAGGTACCCCCACCCACCTGGCCAATTATATACCCACACAACTGGCCAATTAGATACCAGCACCCACCTGGCATGTTAGGTACCCACACCCACCTGGCATGTTAGGTACCCGCACCCACCTGGCCGATTATATAACCGCACCCACCTTGCCGATTATATACCCACACCAACCTGGCCGATTATATACCCGCACCCACCTGGTGAGTTATATAACCGCACCCACCTGGCATGTTAGGTACCCGCACCCACTTGGCCGATTATATACCCGCACCCACCTGGCCGACTATATACCCGCACCCACCTGGTGAGTTATGTAACCGCACCCACCTGGCCGATTATATACCCGCACCCACCTGGCCGATTATATACCCGCACCCAGCAGGTGAGTTATGTAACCGCACCCACCTGGCATGTTAGGTACCCGCACCCACCTGGCATGTTAGGTACCCGCACCCACCTGGCCGATTATATACCCGCACCCACCTGGCCGACTATATACCCGCACCCACCTGGTGAGTTTTGTAACCGCACCCACCTGGCCGATTATATACCCGCACCCACCTGGCCGATTATATACCCGCACCCAGCTGGTGAGTTATGTAACCGCACCCATCTGGCATGTTAGGTACCCACACCCACCTGGCCGATTATATACCCGCACCCACAAGGCCGATTATATACCCACACAACTGGCCAATTAGATACCAGCACCCTCCTGGCATGTTAGGTACCCGCACCCACCTGGCTGATTATATAACCACACCCACCTGGCCGATTATATACCCGCACCCACCTGGCAGATTATATACCCGCACCCACCTGGATAATTATATACCCGCACCCACCTGGCCGATTATACACCCGCACCCACCTGGCTGATTATATACCCGCACCCACCTGGCCGATTATATACCCGCACCCACCTGGCAGATTATATACCCGCACCCACCTGGCCGATTATATACGCGCACCCACCTGGCCGATTATACACCCGCGCCCACCTGGCCGATTATTTACCTGCACTTACCTGGCCGATTATATGCCCGCACCCACCTGGACGATTATATACCCGCACCCACCTGGACGATTATGTAACCGGACCTCCCTGGACGATTATATAACCGGACCTCCCTGGACGATTATATACCCGCACCCCCCTGGTCGATTATATACCCGCACCCACCTGGCCGATTATATACCCGGACCCACCTGGATAATTATATACCCGCACCCACCTGGCCGAGTATACACCCGCACCCACCTGGCTGATTATATACCCGCACCCACCTGGCCGATTATATACCCGCACCCACCTGGCCGATTATATACCCGCACCCACTTTGCAGATTATATACCCGCACCCACCTGGCCGATTATATACCCAAACCCACCTGGCCGATTATACACCCACGCCCACCTAGCTGATTATATAACCGCATCCACTTGGCCGATTATACACCCGCACCCACCTGGCCGATTATATACCTGTACCCACCTGGCCGATTATATACCCGCACCCACCTGGACGATTATATACCCGGACCTCCCTGGACGATTATATACCCGCACCCCCCTGGTCGATTATATACCCGCACCCACCTGGACGATTATATACCCGGACCCACCTGGATAATTATATACCCGCACCCACCTGGCCGATTATATACCCGCACCCACCTGGCCGATTATACACCCACGCTCACCTGGCTAATTATATAACCGCATCCACTTGGCCGATTATACACCCGCACCCACCTGGCCAATTATTTACTCGTACCCACCTGGCCGATTATTTACCCGCACCCACCTGGACGATTATATACCCGCACCCACCTGGACGATTATATACCCTGACCTACCTGGACGATTATATACCCGCACCCACCTGGACGATTATATACCCGCACCCACCTGGACGATTATATACCCGCACCCACCTGGCCGATTATTTACTCGTACCCACCTGGCCGATTATTTACCCGCACCCACCTGGACGATTATATACCCTGACCTACCTGGACGATTATATACCCGCACCCACCTGGACGATTATATACCCGCACCCACCTGGACGATTATATACCCGCACCCACCTGGCCGATTATATACCCGCACCCACCTGGCCGATTATATACCCGCACCCAGCTGGTGAGTTATGTAACCGCACCCATCTGGCATGTTAGGTACCCACACCCACCTGGCCGATTATATACCCGCACCCACAAGGCCGATTATATACCCACACAACTGGCCAATTAGATACCAGCACCCTCCTGGCATGTTAGGTACCCGCACCCACCTGGCTGATTATATAACCACACCCACCTGGCCGATTATATACCCGCACCCACCTGGCAGATTATATACCCGCACCCACCTGGATAATTATATACCCGCACCCACCTGGCCGATTATAAACCCGCACCCACCTGGCCGATTATACACCCGCACCCACCTGGCTGATTATATACCCGCACCCACCTGGCCGATTATATACCCGCACCCACCTGGCAGATTATATACCCGCACCCACCTGGCAGATTATATACCCGCACCCACCTGGCCGATTATACACCCGCGCCCACCTGGCCGATTATTTACCTGCACTCACCTGGCTGATTATATGCCCGCACCCACCTGGACGATTATATACCCGCACCCACCTGGACGATTATGTAACCGGACCTCCCTGGACGATTATATAACCGGACCTCCCTGGACGATTATATACCCGCACCCCCCTGGTCGATTATATACCCGCACCCACCTGGCCGATTATATACCCGGACCCACCTGGATAATTATATACCCGCACCCACCTGGCCGAGTATACACCCGCACCTACCTGGCTGATTATATACCCGCACCCACCTGGCCGATTATATACCCGCACCCACCTGGCCGATTATATACCCGCACCCACTTGGCAGATTATATACCCGCACCCACCTGGCCGATTATATATCCGCACCCACCTGGCCGATTATACACCCACGCCCACCTGGCTGATTATATAACCGCATCCACTTGGCCGATTATACACCCGCACCCACCTGGCCGATTATTTACCTGCAGTCACCTGGCCGATTATATACCCGCACCCACCTGGACGATTATATACCCGCACCCACCTGGCCGATTATATACCCGCACCCACCTGGACGATTATATACCCGGACCTCCCTGGACGATTATATACCCGCACCCCCCTGGTCGATTATATACCCGCACCCACCTGGACGATTATATACCCGGACCCACCTGGATAATTATATACCCGCACCCACCTGGCCGATTATATACCCGCACCCACCTGGCCGATTATACACCCACGCCCACCTGGCTGATTATATAACCGCATCCACTTGGCCGATTATACACCCGCACCCACCTGGCCAATTATTTACTCGTACCCACCTGGCCGATTATTTACCCGCACCCACCTGGACGATTATATACCCGCACCCACCTGGACGATTATATACCCTGACCTACCTGGACGATTATATACCCGCACCCCCCTGGTCGATTATATACCCGCACCCACCTGGCCGATTATATACCCGGACCCACCTGGATAATTATATACCCGCACCCACCTGGACGATTATATACCCGCACCCACCTGGCCGATTATTTACCTGCACCCACCTTGCCGATTATATACCCGGACCTACCTGGACGATTATATACCCGCACCCCCCTGGTTGATTATATACCCGCACCCACCTGGCCGATTATATACCCGGACCCCCCTGGATAATTATATACCCGCACCCACCTGACCGATTATATACCCGCACCCACCTGGCCGATTATATACCCGCACCCACCTGGCCGATTATATACCCGTACCCACATGGCCGATTATTTACCTGCACCCACCTTGGCAATTATATACCCGCACCCTCCTGGTCGATTATATACCCGCACCCACCTGGCCGATTATATACCCGCACCCACCTGGCCGATTATATACCCGCACCCACCTGGCCGATTATATACCCGCACCCACCTGGCCGATTATATACCCAGACCCACCTGGATAATTATATACCCGCACCCACCTGGCCGATTATATACCCGCACCCCCCTGGTTGATTATATACCCGAACCCACCTGGTTGATTATATACCCGCACCCACCTGGCCGATTATATACCCGCACCCCCCTGGTCGATTATATACCCGCACCCACCTGGCCGATTATAACCACCACAGGAGGTGACCATAGCCTCCAATTCATGTTTCCACCATCTCCCCAACCTTCCCAGAGGGGAGAAGACCACCATGATCCTTTACCCCCTCGCCACTCTGGGGTGTGGGGATCACCCGCGTTTCGCCCTGATTTTTCTAGTTCCGCTACTACGCTGCAGCTTTATAATTTTTGTCCTGTTTTTTTTTATACACTAGATCCTCAGGACCGGGATCCGTCCGTCAGGGTTCTTGAAGAATATACACCGCAGTATCTGGGCAAGAGCGCTAACGTCCATCCAGAAGACGACGCGGAGAAACCTCTTTATGTGAATGGAGGCTCCACTGCGGCCTCAGGCCCAGGTAATGTACTACAACCCCCATCATCTCAGTGAATGAATATTCATGTGACTTGACCAGTAACCAGATGTTGTGATTCCCTCTTCAGGGATCCCCTTGTCTTTGCTCCCCATAAAGTCGTATCCATCCATCGCCCTCTCGGCCTTCTACAAGCAGAGGCTTTCCTGGGACTCTCTGCATTCTGCCTACAGCTTTAAGCAGGTGCCGTCCCATCTGCACCCCTCCATGTTGCAGAGTTCTGTTGGGTTATACAGCAGCCCCCCAACAGCCACAGAGTCCGAATATGATCGCCCCATAAACTACAGCCTGGGATTCTCCTCTTCAATGGACGACTACCATTGTGTCAAGTGCAGCAAGGTAAAGAGGGGGCAATGGAGGAGGAGGGGGGATACAGGACACTGATCTATTACATTACAGCCAGATAAACTCTCCTGTCTTGCAGGTTTTCTCTACGTCTCATGGATTGGAGGTTCACGTCCGGAGATCCCACAGCGGAACCCGACCCTTTGTCTGTGATACTTGTGGGAAATCCTTTGGCCATGCCGTCAGTCTAGAGCAGCATCTCAATGTTCACTCACAGGTGAGGTCCTTGGTGTACGGTACACTGCCGATATGATGTATCAAACACTGTACTGACTGCTGAGTGTATCTAATCTCATGTAATATTTATCTAATCCTATATGTGATACAGCCTCATAGAACAACATAACAATATAACCGCTATGTATAATGTTACTAAACTTGGAACTATGTGAAATAACAAATTATATTCTACAGGAAAGGAACTTTGAGTGCAAGATGTGCGGCAAGACTTTTAAGAGATCGTCTACGTTATCAACCCACCTCCTCATCCACTCAGACACCCGGCCCTATCCATGTCAGTTCTGTGGAAAGAGTTTCCATCAAAAGTCTGACATGAAGAAACATACGTACATCCACACTGGTGAGTTATACTGCCCTATATCTACTATAATACTGCCTCCTATATACAAGAATATAACTACTATAATACTGCCCCTATATACAGGAATATAACTACTATAATACTGCTCCTATATACAGGAATCTAACTACTATAATACTGCTCCTATATACAGGAATATAACTACTATAATACTGCTCCTATATACAGGAATATAACTACTATAATACTGCTCCTATATACAGGAATATAACTACTATAATACTGCTCCTATATACAAGAATATAACTACTATAATACTGCTACCTATATACAGGAATATAACTACTATAATACTGCTCCTATATACAGGAATATAACTACTATAATACTGCTCCTATATACAGGGATATAATTATTATAATACTGCTCCTATATACAAGAATATAACTACTATAATACTGCTCCTATATACAGGGATATAACTACTATAATACTGCTCCTATATACAGGAATATAACTACTATAATACTGCTCCTATATACAGGAATATAACTACTATAGTACTGCCTCCTATATACAGGAATATAACTACTATAATACTGCCCCCTATATACAAGAATATAACTACTATAATACTGCCCCCTATATACAAGAATATAACTACTATAATACCGCCCCCTATATACAAGAATATAAGTACTATAATACTGCTCCTATATACAGGAATATAATTATTATAATACTGCTCCTATATACAAGAATATAACTACTATAATACTGCTCCTATATACAAGAATATAACTACTATAATACTGCTCCTATATACAGGAATATAACTACTATAATACCGCTCCTATATACAAGAATATAACTACTATAATACTGCTCCCTATATACAGGAATATACCTACTATAATACTGCTCCTATATACAAGAATATAACTACTATAATCAGTGGCGGATTAAATGTACTCTGGGCCCCGGGCTGTCCACCCAACCTGGGCCCCCCCCCCCCCCCCGCCCAGTCAATTCGCCCACATTATAATCTGCTACTGCCCCCCCCCCCCCCCCACTGTCCCCAATAAACACTGCCTGCCTGCCTCCCCTCCCTGCTGGCCCCAATAAACATAATGTTTGGTCCCTTGCTGCTACCCCCAGTAAGCATTGCCCACCCCACCTCCACTGCCCCCAATAAACATATCGCCACCTCACCTGGTCCCCTGCTGTTGCCCCCCCCCAAGGTCACAGCAGCACAGAGGATGTCAGGAGAGGAGGGTGCTGATCTTATAGGAGAGGACCGAGCAGCACAGAGGATGTCAGGAGAGGAGGGTGTTGATCTATAGGGGAGGTCCCAGCAGCACAGAGGATGTCAGGAGAGGAGGGTGCTAATCCTATAGGAGATAGTCCCCCTTTATAGATGGTCTCCCTCTTTCCCCCTCTATAGATGGTCCCCCCTCTTTCCCCCCTCTTATAGATGGTCCCCCTCTTTCCCCCCTTATAGATGGTCCCCCTCTTTCCCCCCTTATAGATGGTCCCCCTCTTCCCCCCCTTATAGATGGTCCCCCTCTTTCCCCCCTTATAGATGGTCCCCCTCTTTCCCCCCTTATAGATGGTCCCCCTCTTCCCCCCCTTATAGATGGTCCCCCTCTTTCCCCCTCTATAGATGGTCCCCCTTTTTCCCCCCTTATAGATGGTCCCCCTCTTCCCCCCTCTATAGATGGTCCCCCTCTTTCCCCCTCTAAAGATGGTCCCCCTCTTTCCCCCCTTATAGATGGTCCCCCTCTTCCCTCTCCCCCCTTCTAGCTGGTCCTCTTTCCCCCCCTTATAGCTGGTCCCCCTCTTTCCCCCCTTATAGCTGGTCCCCCTTTCCCCCCTTATAGCTGGTCCTCCTTTCCCCCCTTATAGATGGTCCCCCTCTTTCCCCCTTTATAGATGGTCCCCCTCTTTCCCCCTTTATAGATGGCCCCCCTCTTCCCCCCTTATAGATGGTCCCCCTCTTCCCCCCTTATAGATGGTCCCCCTCTTCCCCCCTTATAGATGGTCCCCCTCTTTCCCCCCTTATAGATGGTCCCCCTCTTTCCCCTTTTATAGATGGTCCCCCTCTTTCCCCCCTTATAGATGGTCCCCCTCTTTCCCCCTTTATAGATGGCCCCCCTCTTTCCCCCCTTATAGATGGTCCCCCTCTTCCCCCCTTATAGATGGTCCCCCTCTTCCCCCCTTATAGATGGTCCCCCTCTCCCCCCTTATGGATAGTCCCCCTCTCCCCCCTCCATTTATAGATGGTCCCCCTCTTTCCCCCCCTTTATAGCTGCCCCCCCTTTCCCCCCCTTTATAGATGCCCCCCCAGTGAGCAAATAACACAAAAATAACAAAATATAACTCACCTACCCTGCGTTCCCCCGTCGATCCTCTCTCCGGCTGCCTCCGTCTGATGCGTGGCTGCCGGGGGTGTCCGGTCCTCTCCCCGGCAGCGCGCGCATCACACAGCTCCTAGTGCCGCCTGGGCCCTGACTTCCGGTACGTGCGCTCCCAGTACCGTAAGTCAGGGCCCCAGGCGGCACTAGGAGCTGTGTGATGCGCGCGCTGCCGGGGAGAGGACCGGACACCCCCGGCAGCCGCGCATCAGACGGAGGCAGCCGGAGACTCTTGTGACCGCAAGCGAAACAATGCTTGCGGTCACAAGAGTGCAGTGGCGAGGGGGCCTCCCGGGCGGCATTATAATGTGGGCGGCAAGGCATGGGCCCCCCCGGAGCCTCGGGCCCCGGGCGGCCGCCCAAACCGCCTACATTATAATCCGCCATTGACTATAATACTGTTCCTATATACAGGGATATAACTACTATAATACTGCTCCTATATACAGGAATATAACTACTATAAATCACGAACTGGAGAGAATGGAACCGCTGCACATCCCATCTATGGCTGATACTAATGCCGCTAGGCCTATATTAAAAATCAACACCAGAGTGTCTGTATATGAATTGATCAAGCCATATTGCCCCGTGTACCACCGCGCAGGTACTCTGGTCCACACGGGTCCCTACGCTAACTCCACACCGTGTCGGTCAGCGACCGCCAACCCCGCATAGCGTGCACGTGCAGGGAAGGGAGGCCATGGAACGGCCCTGCAACCCCAATGTCACAGGACCAGACCCAAAAAGCCCCACCAAAACCCAGCCAGCACCACCGGCGGGGAAGGCTGCCCCCAAACGACACAAGTATGGATATGGTATTACACTTACCATTGATGCTCTCACAGAATGGGGAAAACATAGGGTCCAGACATGTGAGCACAGGCATATCCTGCTAATTTTGGTCATGTGGGTCTTATAAAGGAGTGCTAGCTGGTGGCGCCTGCGGGGAACTTGGGGGCCCTTTAGGGTCTGGTCCTGTGACAATGGGGTTGCAGGGCCATTCCGTGGCCCCCCTTCTCTGCTTGCGCACGATTTGCGGGGATTGTGGTCACTGAACGGCACAGTGATGTGTTTTGGTTAGGGACTTGTGTGTATCAGAAGACCTGCACGTGGTACATGAGGCAATATGGTTTGGCCAAATTATATACTAACTTCTGATGTTGGTTTTAAATGTAGCTGAATAAGCTTTCGTGTCAGCCATGGGTGCGATGTGCAGCCATTTCTGTCTTTTTGGCTTGTGCATATAACTACTATAATACTGCTCCTATATACAGGAATATACTACTATAATACTGCTCCTATATACAGGAATATACTACTATAATACTGCTCCTATATACAGGAATATAACTACTAGAATACTGCTCTTATATACAGGAATATAACTACTATAATACTGCTCCTATATACAAGAATATAACTACTATAATACTGTCTCCTATATACAGGGATATACTACTATAATACTGCTCCTATATACAGGAATATAACTACTATAATACTGCTCCTATATACAGGGATATAACTACTATAATACAGCCCCCTATATACAGGAATATACTACTATAATACTGCTCCTATATACAGGAATATAACTACTATAATACTGCTCCTATATACAGGGATATAACTACTATAATACAGCCCCCTATATACAGGAATATACTACTATAATACTGCTCCTATATACAGGAATATAACTACTATAATACTGCTCCTGTATACAGGAATATAACTACTATAATACTGCTCCTATATACAGGGATATAACTACTATATTACAGCCCCCATGTTATAATGAATATTTCCTCTCCTTGTATTAGGTGAGAAGCCGCACAAGTGTCAGGTTTGTGGAAAAGCCTTCAGTCAGAGCTCGAACCTCATCACGCACAGCCGCAAGCACACGGGTTTTAAGCCGTTTACATGTGACCTGTGCAGTAAAGGCTTCCAGCGTAAGGTGGACCTGAGGAGACACAGAGAGAACCAGCATGGGCTGAAGTGATCAGACACCACCATTACCATACAGTGCTGGTCACCAGTCCTGGTTTCCTCCGTGGATGCGGCACATGGACGACGTCTTTGCAGTCATCACTATGAGCAGAGGAGGGTCCAGGCTTTATAACAGGTTCCTGTCGTGACTCCATTGAAGCTATTGGCTTTGTATGACTTACAAGGCGCCATCCTGATGTCTGTCAGAACTGCTCGTTTCTGAACTGAAATTTTTTTTTTAAATAAACTTTATTTCAGGCGATTAGATCTTAAATTTTTGTAAAAGAAAAAAACTCTCCAGGCGCCATGTTTAACCTCTCACAGCCTTTCTTTACGGGACACCACACGTTCTAGACACTTCTAATAACTGTGATAATGTATTACTGCTTGGAATAAATCTTTTTATACCTCGTGAATTACTCGCTGCCAATAACTATCAGGAGTGTAACGTGAGGAAAACAACGGCCCTCTGTCCATGGCAACCAATGGGGACGCAGCTTTATATTAGTTAAGAGCTGGAATCTGATTGGTTGCTATGGGCTCTATAAGAAGAAAGGACAACCAATCAGCTCAGTACTAGCAGAATGAAACATGAACATGATTGGTTGCTATGGGTTCTATAAGGAGAGAGGACAACCACTTAGCCCAGTACTAGCAGAATCTGATTGGTTGCTATGGGTACTATAGGAAAAAAGGACAACCAATCATCTCAGTACTAGCAGAATGAAACAAGAATCTCATTGCCCCCTCTTGTGTCCGGCGCACTCATTGTTATAGGCGCAGTGCCTGACGAACACACAAGGGCGATGTTCACGGCACACACGTCCACGTCCGAAGATCTCAGGGGCCTTGTGTGAGATAAATGAAAGGAGGAAGTCGATTGGTTGCTATAGGCTCTCCAAGAAATATGGTGGCAGAACAATAACCAATCAATTCTGCTAGCAGCATAATAGGAGAAATGTGATTGGTTGCTATGGGCTTTCCAGAGGTGGAACATCCAATCAGATCACTGCTTGCATAATGAAAGGAGAAATATGATTGGTTGCTATGGAAGACCATCCAATCAGATCACTGCTTGCATAATGAAAGGAGAAATATGATTGGTTGCTATGGAAGACCATCCAATCAGATGACTACTAGTAAAATAAAATGAGGAATTAGATTGGTGGCTTTTCTCAAAGAGAGTAACCAATCGAATGAAAGCAATCATTTCTGTAATTAAATTAGAAGGTTCCAGACCTACAATGCTCTGTGTATAATTATGGTCAATCAGAGGAGGCCGCAGCTTCTCCCCCTCCCCCTGTATTTGTGTATATGGCGTCCTCAGCATAATAAAAGTCAGATTAGTTTTTACCGTCCCTCAGATTTGCATTGTTCAGGCCTGGAGGATGAATGGGGCCATTTTACCCGGTCGCTCCAGTCTCGCTTACATTTGTTTAGCAGATCAGATTCTTCCTCTTACAAGACGGTCCTTACAATCACTCGTTCCTGTTAACTCCTGGTGAATCAGGGCGTAGTGCGAGATGGGAACTCTATGTCAGTGTATCAGTGTATGACTCCCATCACTGGTCAGAGGTCAGAGGGAAGCAATGTCCGCACACAAGGTACTGTCATAGGGAGCAGCCTGTCTGATGGAGTCACAGATTATAAATCATTGCAGGGATTAGTCCTTAGTCACATCAGGTTTCTGGACCATCTCACTGGTGGTATACATTCATATACATAGTCACTGGTGGTATACATTCATATACATAGTCACTGGTGGTATACATTCATATACATAGTCACTGGTGGTATACATTCATATACATAGTCACTGGTGGTATATATTCATATACATAGTCACTGGTGGTATACATTCATATACATAGTCACTGGTGGTATATATTCATATACATAGTCACTGGTATACAATGATATACATAGTCACTGGTGGTATACATTCATATACATAGTCACTGGTATACAATGATATACATAGTCACTGGTATACATTTATATACATAGTCCCTGGTATACCTCTGTATACATAGTCCCTGGTATATGTTTATATACATAGTCACTGGTATACATTTATATATACATAGTCACTGGTATACATTTATATATACATAGTCCCTGGTAAATGTTTATATACATAGTCAATGGTATACAATTATATACATAGTCACTGGTATACAATTATATACATAGTCAATGGTATACAATTATATACATAGTCACTGGTATACATTTATATATACATATTCACTGTTATACAATTATATACATAGTCACTGTTATACAATTATATACATAGTCACTGGTATACAATTATATACATAGTCACTGGTATACAATTATATACATAGTCACTGGTATACACTCACATACATAGTCACTGGTGGTATACATTGATATACATAGTCACTGGTATATGTTTTGTATCCATAGTCACCAGTAGACTACATTTGATGGTGG
This sequence comes from Dendropsophus ebraccatus, assembly GCF_027789765.1. NCBI lineage: Eukaryota > Metazoa > Chordata > Amphibia > Anura > Hylidae > Dendropsophus > Dendropsophus ebraccatus. The sequence continues at coordinate 7,282,758 of NC_091463.1, forward strand.
CACAGCAGGTACACTGCGGTATACGTAAAAAAAAGGTTTTGTCTGAGACCTAAAACCTCTCTTTAGCAGAGCTCTATGTCTGAAGCCTGTGTGACAGAGCACAGTCCCTATGGTCCTATGTTACATTAGACACCAATGGGGAGATTTATCATGCCTGTGCCTGGCGAATACTTGAAAGTACTGTAATCACAAGTTTTTGAACAGAGCGGCCTTTCTGCGCAAAAATCTGTGAAAAGTATTTGAAAGTATTCCCCAGGCATGGCCCCATGCGGCTAAGGGCGGACGGTCGGGTGTGTGTGTCTGTTAAGGTCGGAAGGAGGAGCGGACTCCTCCTCCGCCAAATTTACTACAATTTACACCTGCTTACGTAGATCCAGCGCAGCGCATGTGATCCCATACAATGCCTATGTGGCACCATAATATGAGCACATCCTTCCTTATAGCTTTGTAATATGGCACCACCTATTGGAACAAATAGAGTAAACATCCACAGTGCAGGGAGAAAAAAGATGTGAACCCTTTGGAATAACCTGGATGTTGGCATTGATTAGTAATATAATGTATTCTGATTGTTGTCCAATTAGTAATGAGTGGAGCAATGAGTGGAGTCATCACTGCTCCTCCCAAACCTCTAGATTTCTGAGACAACTCACCAGACGTCCAGTATATCCTTACACTGCACCAAGACAGTATATAGATCTGTGAAAGCTGGGTGACCACCAATATGACCGTATGTGGCTTGCTCAAGATAGAACGTACTTGTATGTATGTGGCCTCCTCCAGTGATTCCTTATAGAATTTGATCTGATTGTTCTCACAACATAACTAAACTAATAATAGGTAGATGGTTGTAATGTTTGTGTATAATACTGAGCACATGGAGTAAACATCCACAGTGCAGGGGGAAAAGGAAGTGAACCCTTTGGAATGACCTGAATCTCGGCATTGATTACTAATATAATGTATTCTGATTGTTGTCCAAGTCACAAGTATAGACAAACACAATGTAACTAAACTAATAACCCATAGGAAGCAGTACAGTTCGTGTATATAACTGAGCATGTTAAAGTGGATGTACCTCATTTACTAAGTGATTTTTTTTCAGCGCCGGCACGGAGATCGTGGTGACGCCGTCCATTTTTCATAAGGCCGCTAGATTTTCACGCATTGTGTTTGTCTATACTTGTGACTTGGACAACAATCAGAATACATTATATTAGTAATCAATGCCGAGATCCAGGTAATTCCAAAGGGTTCACTTCCTTTTCCCCCTGCACTGTGGATGTTTACTCCATGTGCTCAGTATTATACACGAACATTACAACCATCTACCTATTATTAGTTTAGTTATGTTGTGAGAACAATCAGATCACATTCTATAAGGAATCACTGGAGGAGGCCACATACATACAAGTACGTTCTATCTTGAGCAAGCCACATACGGCCATATTGGCTGTCACCCAGCTTTGACAGATCTATATATATTGTCTTGGTGCAGTGTAAGGATATACTGGACGTCTGGTGAGTTGTCTCAGAAATCTGGAGGTTTGGGAGGAGCAGTGATGACTCCACTCATTGCTGCTCTGTGATATCCTTATCTGTTCTCACCGCCTGCTAACTGCCAGCGGGTAAAGAAGGGGGATGTGCCATGACCGGAGGAGGCATCAACACATCGAGAAAGTCAAACCGACTGACTCCTCCGCATCAAATATAGAGATTTGGGATTGTAATGAAGAAAAAAAGCAGCACTGACATTATCACCCAGCTTTTCTGGGGTCCAGAATGACAAATCTCCCTATACATGACAGAAACCTTTATATATGTTACAGGAGGAAGAAGGGAAAGGGAGGACATGATAGAAATCTTTATATATGTTACAGGAGGAAGAAGGAAAAGGGGGGGAGGACATGATGGAAACCTTTATATATGTTACAGGAGGAAGAAGGGAAAGGGGGGACATGTTGGAAACCTTTATATATGTTACAGGAGGAAGAAGGGAAAGGGGGGACATGTTGGAAACCTTTATATATGTTACAGGAGGAAGAAGGGAAAGGGAGGACATGATGGAAACCTTTATATATGTTACAGGAGGAAGAAGGGAAATGGAGGACATGATGGAAACCTTTATATATGTTACAGGAGGAAGAAGGAAAAGGGGGGGAGGACATGATGGAAACCTTTATATATGTTACAGGAGGAAGAAGGGAAAGGGAGGACATGATGGAAACCTTTATATATGTTACAGGAGGAAGAAGGGAAAGGGAGGACATGATGGAAACCTTTATATATGTTACAGGAGGAAGAAGGAAAAGGGGGGGGGCATGATATAAACCTTTTTATATGTTACAGGAGGAAGAAGGAAAAGGGAGGACATGATGGAAACCTTTATATATGTTACAGGAGGAAGAAGGGAAAGGGAGGACATGATGGAAACCTTTATATATGTTACAGGAGGAAGAAGGGAAAGGGAGGACATGATGGAAACCTTTATATATGTTACAGGAGGAAGAAGGGAAAGGGGGGACATGATGGAAACCTTTATATATGTTACAGGAGGAAGAAGGGAAAGGGAGGACAAGATGGAAACCTTTATTTATGTTATAGGAGGAAGAAGGGAAAGAGAGGACATGATGGAAACCTTTATATATGTTACAGGAGGAAGAAGGGAAAGGTAGGACAGAATGGAAACCTTTATATATGTTACAGGAGGAAGAAGGGAAAGTGGGGACATGATGGAAACCTTTATAGATGTTACAGGAGGGAAGAAGGGAAAGGAAGGACATGATGGAAACCTTTATATATGTTACAGGAGGAAGAAGGGAAAGGGAGGACATGATGGAAACCTTTATACATTTTACAGGAGGAAGAAGGGAAAGGGAGGACATGATGGAAACCTTTATTTATGTTATAGGAGGAAGAAGGAAAAGGAGGACATGATGGAAACCTTTATATATGTTACAGGAGGAAGAAGGGAAAGGGGGACATGATGGAAACCTTTATATATGTTATAGGAGGAAGAAGGGAAAGTGGGGACATGATGGAAACCTTTATATATGTTACAGGAGGGAAGAAGGGAAAGGGAGGACATGATGGAAACCTTTATATATGTTACAGGAGGAAGAAGGGAAAGGGAGGACAAGATGAAAACCTTTATAGATGTTACAGGAGGAAGAAGGGAAAGAGAGGACATGATGGAAACCTTTATATATGTTACAGGAGGAAGAAGGGAAAGGTAGGACAGAATGGAAACCTTTATATATGTTACAGGAGGAAGAAGGGAAAGTGGGGACATGATGGAAACCTTTATATATGTTACAGGGGGAAGAAGGGAAAGGGAGGACATGATGGAAACCTTTATAGATGTTACAGGAAGAAGAAGGGAAAGGGAGGACATGATGGAAACCTTTATATATGTTACAGGAGGAAGGGAAAGGGGGGACATGATGGAAACCTTTATATATGTTACAGGAGGAAGAAGGGAAAGGGGGACATGATGGAAACCTTTATATATGTTACAGGAGGAAGAAGGGAAAGGGGGACATGATGGAAACCTTTATATATGTTACTGGAGGAAGAAGGGAAAGTGGGGACATGATGGAAACCTTTATTTATGTTACAGGAGGAAGAAGGAAAAGGAGGACATGATGGAAACCTTTATATATGTTACAGGAAGAAGAAGGGAAAGGGAGGACATGATGGAAACCTTTATATATGTTACAGGAGGGAAGAAGGGAAAGGGAGGACATGATGGAAACCTTTATATATGTTACAGGAGGAAGAAGGGAAAAGGAGGACAGGATGGAAACCTTTATATATGTTATAAGAGGAAGAAGGGAAAGGGAGGACATGATAGGAAACCTTTATATATGTTACAGGAGGAAGAAGGGAAAGGGAGGACATGATGGAAACCTTTATATATGTTACAGGAGGAAGAAGGGAAAGGGAGGACATGATGGAAACCTTTATTTATGTTATAGGAGGAAGAAGGAAAAGGAGGACATGATGGAAACCTTTATATATGTTACAGGAAGAAGAAGGGAAAGGGAGGACATGATGGAAACCTTTATATATGTTACAGGAGGGAAGAAGGGAAAGGGAGGACATGATGGAAACCTTTATATATGTTACAGGAGGAAGAAGGGAAAAGGAGGACAGGATGGAAACCTTTATATATGTTATAAGTGGAAGAAGGGAAAGGGAGGACATGATAGGAAACCTTTATATATGTTACAGGAGGAAGAAGGGAAAGGGAGGACATGATGGAAACCTTTATATATGTTACAGGAGGAAGAAGGGAAAGGGAGGACATGATGGAAACCTTTATATATGTTACAGGAGGAAGAAGGGAAAGGTAGGACAGAATGGAAACCTTTATATATGTTACAGGAGGAAGAAGGGAAAGTGGGGACATGATGGAAACCTTTATATATGTTACAGGGGGAAGAAGGGAAAGGGAGGACATGATGGAAACCTTTATAGATGTTACAGGAGGGAAGAAGGGAAAGGAAGGACATGATGGAAACCTTTATATATGTTACAGGAGGAAGAAGGGAAAGGGAGGACATGATGGAAACCTTTATATATTTTACAGGAGGAAGAAGGGAAAGGGAGGACATGATGGAAACCTTTATTTATGTTATAGGAGGAAGAAGGAAAAGGAGGACATGATGGAAACCTTTATATATGTTACAGGAAGAAGAAGGGAAAGGGAGGACATGATGGAAACCTTTATATATGTTACAGGAGGGAAGAAGGGAAAGGGAGGACATGATGGAAACCTTTATATATGTTACAGGAGGAAGAAGGGAAAAGGAGGACAGGATGGAAACCTTTATATATGTTATAAGAGGAAGAAGGGAAAGGGAGGACATGATAGGAAACCTTTATATATGTTACAGGAGGAAGAAGGGAAAGGGAGGACATGATGGAAACCTTTATATATGTTACAGGGGGAAGAAGGGAAAGGGGGGACATGATGGAAACCTTTATATATGTTACAGGAGGAAGAAGGGAAAGTGGGGACATGATGGAAACCTTTATTTATGTTACAGGAGGAAGAAGGGAAAGGGAGGACATGATGGAAACCTTTATATATGTTACAGGAGGGAAGAAGGGAAAGGGAGGACATGATGGAAACCTTTATATATGTTACAGGAGGAAGAAGGGAAAGTGGGGACATGATGGAAACCTTTATATATGTTACAGGAGGAAGAAGGGAAAGTGGGGACATGATGGAAACCTTTATATATGTTACAGGAGGAAGAAGGGAAAGGTAGGAAAGAATGGAAACCTTTATATATGTTACAGGAGGGAAGAAGGGAAAGGGGGGACATGATGGAAACCTTTATATATGTTACAGGAAGAAGAAGGGAAAGGGAGGACATGATGGAAACCTTTATATATGTTACAGGGGGAAGAAGGGAAAGGGAGGACATGATGGAAACCTTTATATATGTTACAGGAGGAAGAAGGGAAAGGGAGGACATGATGGAAACCTTTATATATGTTACAGGAGGAAGAAGGGAAAGTGGGGACATGATGGAAACCTTTATATATGTTACAGGAGGAAGAAGGGAAAGTGGGGACATGATGGAAACCTTTATATATGTTACAGGAGGAAGAAGGGAAAGTGGGGACATGATGGAAACCTTTATATATGTTTACAGGAGGAAGAAGGGAAAGTGGGGACATGATGGAAACCTTTATATATGTTACAGGAGGAAGAAGGGAAAGGGAGGACATGATGGAAACCTTTATATATGTTACAGGAGGAAGAAGGGAAAGTGGGGACATGATGGAAACCTTTATATATGTTTACAGGAGGAAGAAGGGAAAGTGGGGACATGATGAAAACCTTTATATATGTTACAGGAGGAAGAAGGGAAAGTGGGGACATGATGGAAACCTTTATATATGTTACAGGAGGAAGAAGGGAAAGTGGGGACATGATGGAAACCTTTATTTATGTTACAGGAGGAAGAAGGGAAAGGGAGGACATGATGGAAACCTTTATATATGTTACAGGAGGGAAGAAGGGAAAGGGAGGACATGATGGAAACCTTTATATATGTTACAGGAGGAAGAAGGGAAAGTGGGGACATGATGGAAACCTTTATTTATGTTACAGGAGGAAGAAGGGAAAGGGAGGACATGATGGAAACCTTTATATATGTTACAGGAGGGAAGAAGGGAAAGGGAGGACATGATGGAAACCTTTATATATGTTACAGGAGGAAGAAGGGAAAGTGGGGACATGATGGAAACCTTTATATATGTTACAGGAGGAAGAAGGGAAAGTGGGGACATGATGGAAACCTTTATATATGTTACAGGAGGAAGAAGGGAAAGGTAGGAAAGAATGGAAACCTTTATATATGTTACAGGAGGGAAGAAGGGAAAGGGGGGACATGATGGAAACCTTTATATATGTTACAGGAAGAAGAAGGGAAAGGGAGGACATGATGGAAACCTTTATATATGTTACAGGGGGAAGAAGGGAAAGGGAGGACATGATGGAAACCTTTATATATGTTACAGGAGGAAGAAGGGAAAGGGAGGACATGATGGAAACCTTTATATATGTTACAGGAGGAAGAAGGGAAAGTGGGGACATGATGGAAACCTTTATATATGTTACAGGAGGAAGAAGGGAAAGTGGGGACATGATGGAAACCTTTATATATGTTACAGGAGGAAGAAGGGAAAGTGGGGACATGATGGAAACCTTTATATATGTTTACAGGAGGAAGAAGGGAAAGTGGGGACATGATGGAAACCTTTATATATGTTACAGGAGGAAGAAGGGAAAGGGAGGACATGATGGAAACCTTTATATATGTTACAGGAGGAAGAAGGGAAAGTGGGGACATGATGGAAACCTTTATATATGTTTACAGGAGGAAGAAGGGAAAGTGGGGACATGATGAAAACCTTTATATATGTTACAGGAGGAAGAAGGGAAAGTGGGGACATGATGGAAACCTTTATATATGTTACAGGAGGAAGAAGGGAAAGTGGGGACATGATGGAAACCTTTATTTATGTTACAGGAGGAAGAAGGGAAAGGGAGGACATGATGGAAACCTTTATATATGTTACAGGAGGGAAGAAGGGAAAGGGAGGACATGATGGAAACCTTTATATATGTTACAGGAGGAAGAAGGGAAAGTGGGGACATGATGGAAACCTTTATATATGTTACAGGAGGAAGAAGGGAAAGTGGGGACATGATGGAAACCTTTATATATGTTACAGGAGGAAGAAGGGAAAGGTAGGAAAGAATGGAAACCTTTATATATGTTACAGGAGGGAAGAAGGGAAAGGGGGGACATGATGGAAACCTTTATATATGTTACAGGAAGAAGAAGGGAAAGGGAGGACATGATGGAAACCTTTATATATGTTACAGGAGGAAGAAGGGAAAGGGAGGACATGATGGAAACCTTTATATATGTTACAGGAGGAAGAAGGGAAAGTGGGGACATGATGGAAACCTTTATATATGTTACAGGAGGAAGAAGAGAAAGTGGGGACATGATGGAAACCTTTATATATGTTACAGGAGGAAGAAGGGAAAGTGGGGACATGATGGAAACCTTTATATATGTTTACAGGAGGAAGAAGGGAAAGTGGGGACATGATGGAAACCTTTATATATGTTACAGGAGGAAGAAGGGAAAGGGAGGACATGATGGAAACCTTTATATATGTTACAGGAGGAAGAAGGGAAAGTGGGGACATGATGGAAACCTTTATATATGTTACAGGAGGAAGAAGGGAAAGTGGGGACATGATGAAAACCTTTATATATGTTACAGGAGGAAGAAGGGAAAGTGGGGACATGATGGAAACCTTTATATATGTTTACAGGAGGAAGAAGGGAAAGTGGGGACATGATGGAAACCTTTATATATGTTACAGGAGGAAGAAGGGAAAAGGAGGACAGGATGGAAACCTTTATATATGTTATAAGAGGAAGAAGGGAAAGTGGGGACATGATGGAAACCTTTATATATGTTTACAGGAGGAAGAAGGGAAAGGGAGGACATGATGGAAACCTTTATATATGTTACAGGAGGAAGAAGGGAAAGGGAGGACATTATGGAAACCTTTATATATGTTAAAGGCTTAAATTAGGTTTAGGAGCGAAGAAACTAAACTCAAGAACATTGGGACAAAATCTGAGGTTATTAGGGAAAGATCAGAAGCACCGTGAGAAAATATTATTTTACTGAAAGAGTAGTAGAAGCTTGGAGGAAATGTCCAGCAGATGTGGTTGACAAATCTATAGTAAGTGCCTGGGATAAACATATATCTATAACATAGGAAATAATATAAGGATGACTAGATGGAGCAGGGGGTCTGCTGGTATGTACATATACGTACAGCTCGTATCTCCTGTATATAATTATATATGTACAGCTGGTATAACCTGGGTATATACTGTATATTATATATGTACAGCTGGTATAACCTGGGTATCTCCTGTATATAATTATATATGTACAGCTGGTATAACCTGTGCACATACTGTATATAATTATATATGTACAGCTGGTATAACCTGGGCATATACTGTATATAATTATATATGTACAGCTGGTATAACCTGGGCATATACTGTATATAATTATATATGTACAGCTGGTATAACCTAGGGATCTCCTGTATATAATGATATATGTACAGCTGGTATAACCTGGATATATACTGTATATAATTATAGATGTATAGCTGATATAACCTGGGTATATATACTGTATATAGTGATATACGTACAGCTGGTATAACCTGTGCATATACTGTATATAATTATATATGTACAGCTGGTATAACCTGGGCATATACTGTATATAATTATATATGTACAGCTGGTATAACCTGGGCATATACTGTATATAATTATATATGTACAGCTGGTATAACCTGGGCATATACTGTATATAATTATATATGTACAGCTGGTATAACCTGGGGATCTCCTGTATATAATTATATATGTACAGCTGGTATAACCTAGGGATCTCCTGTATATAATTATATATGTACAGCTGGTATAACCTGTGCATATACTGTATATAATTATATATGTACAGCTGGTATAACCTGGGCATATACTGTATATAATTATATATGTACAGCTGGTATAACCTGGGCATATACTGTATATAATTATACATGTACAGCCGGTATAACCTGGGCATCTCCTGTATATAAGCTGGTATAAGCTAGGGATGTGGCAGTAGGGATTGAGGCTGTGGTCTCAGCATTTATCAGTCAGTAACATGTGAGGAGTCTTGGAGGAGTCGGGGTATATGATGAATCGAGGGAAATAAAGAATCGCTGGACGCTGCAGATATTAACCATTTCCTGACTGCAAAAATAGGAAAGCTTAAAATATAAAACCACAGGGATGTGTGGAAATACGCAGTCAATCACTAGGTGTGTGTGGGGGGGGGGGGGACACAACATAGTATAGAGCAAAGCGGGAGATTCTGTATGTAGTGTATGTAGTTCTGTATGTAGTGTATGTAGCTATGTATGTATTGTATGTAGCTATGTATGTAGTGTATGTAGCTATGTATGTATTGTATGTATGTAGCTATGTATGTAGTGTATTGTAGTTCTGTATGTATTGTATGTAGTTCTGTCTAAGCCTACAGCAGTAAGCTGGATGCATCTTCACACAATTCATATAAATCTGGGTGACTAGTCCAGTGGCAGCCATATTGGTTGTCATCCATCTTTGAAGGTGGTCGCTATAACCATGAAAAGGTGAGCGGAGCAGAGCCTGAGCTGCTCTTACAGACCTAACTGATAGATGAAGAATACTGAATAGGGTCCTCCTCCGCCATGATGTCCTAATAGGAAACCCCTCTGCCATGATGTCCTAATAGGAGACCCCTTTGCCATGATGTCCTAATAGGAGACCCCTCTGCCATGATGTCCTAATAGGAGACCCCTCCGCCATGATGTCCTAATAGGAGACCCCTCCGCCATGATGTCCTAATAGGAGACCCCTCCGCCATGATGTCCTAATAGGAAACCCCTCCGCCATGATGTCCTAATAGGAAACCCCTCCATCATGGCGTCCTAATAGGAGACCCCTCTGCCATGATGTCCTAATAGGAGACCCCTCCGCCATGATGTCCTAATAGGAAACCCCTCCATCATGGCGTCCTAATAGGAAACCCCTCCGCCATGATGTCCTAATAGGAAACCCCTCCATCATGGCGTCCTAATAGGAAACCCCTCCATCATGGCGTCCTAATAGGAAACCCCTCCATCATGGCGTCCTAATAGGAAACCCCTCCATCACGGCGTCCTAATAGGAAACCCCTCCATCATGGCATCCTAATAGGAGACCCCTCCGCCATGATGTCCTAATAGGAGACCCCTCCGCCATGATGTCCTAATAGGAAACCCCTCCACCATGATGTCCTAATAGGAAACCCTTCCACCATGATGTCCTAATAGGAAACCCCTCCATCATGGCGTCCTAATAGGAAACCCCTCCATCATGGCGTCCTAATAGGAAACCCCTCCATCATGGCGTCCTAATAGGAAACCCCTCCATCATGGCGTCCTAATAGGAGACCCCTCCGCCATGATGTCCTAATAGGAAACCCCTCCATCATGATGTCCTAATAGGAAACCCCTCCACCATGATGTCCTAATAGGAAACCCCTCCACCATGATGTCCCAATAGGAGACTCCTCCACCATGATGTCCTAATAGGAGACCCCTCCATCATGGCGTCCTAATAGGAAACCCCTCCACCATGATGTCCTAATAGGAGACCCCTACACCATGATGTCCTAATAGGAGACCCCTCCATCATGGCGTCCTAATAGGAGACCCCTCCGCCATGATGTCCTAATAGGAGACCCCTCCGCCATGATGTCCTAATAGGAGACCCCTCCGCCATGATGTCCTAATAGGAGACCCCTCCGCCATGATGTCCTAATAGGAAACCCCTCCATCATGGCGTCCTAATAGGAGACCCCTCCGCCATGATGTCCTAATAGGAGACCCCTCCGCCATGATGTCCTAATAAGGGACATAGACATGAACCTATTTACAGAATAAGCCCCTCAGAGGTCTCGGTCCATAGGACATCCATTTTGGGGGTGCAGATACTAATCCCTTATGGCCATAGATTTTGCAGATGTCACTCCTGGCTGTGAGATTTCTCCAACCTTGTTTTTGCACTGAGAGCTGAGGCGGAGAAGTGCTGAGTAAGTGGGTGAGGGTGGGGTGTAGTCTCCTTATGGGATACTGTTAGGCATTGATAAAGAAAGCCGCTCGCCACCATCCAACACACGCTGAGCGCTTCTTCCTCCCCAGTACTTTGACATGTGTCAACAATTCTAAATGGTTCCTCAGCTTTTTTTAAGGGATTCCATCTTTACAGTCACTGTATTTCCAATCCTAGTATCAGAACAGAGTAAACACGCCGGTGACTAGTAAAGGCTTTCTTGCCTCCTTCTGACATTGTGTCATCATATAGCATAAGATGGCCAAAGTCACAGGCTATATATATGTTTTCCAGACGGGACTCAGGCTGTCTTCACCTTCCCCATGGATCAGAAAGACAGCGGGATCCAAATGCTGATGGTTGGGTTTGTATCGACCCAAGCCTCGCCCAGCGCGCTCATTACTACTGACCATCTCCTGCTGCCTCCATCTCTTTTCCGAATCTGCTCTTTTTTCACCCAACTCCACAAAACTGCTGGAACATGCTCTCATTATCTCCCGCTTGGACTACTGTAACATCCTCCTCTCTGGCCTCCATCTAACATCCTCGCTCCCCTTCTGTCTATCATTAACTCTGCTGCCCGACTGACTCACCTCTCCCCTCGCTCTGCCTCTCCCCTCTGCCGATCCCTTCACTGGCTTCCATTGCCCAATGAATTTACTTAACTGTTGACTATGACGTACAAGGCCATCCACAACCTGTCCCCTCCGTACATCTCTCACCTGAAATCAGGCTGCCGATATAACGCAACCTCTGATCCCCCAATGATCTCCACCTGTCCTCCCCCCTTGTTCGCACCTCACAAAACCACCTCCAATTGTTTCCCCATACTCTAAAACTCACTACCCTGACACAGCCGGCTCTCATCCACCATCAAGACCTTCAAAAGTAACCTGAAAACCCATCTCTTTATACTAGGCTATAACCCTAGGATAGTGACATAGGAGAAGGATTGGTAGGTAAGGATAGTGACATAGGAGAAGGTTTGGTGGGTAAGGATAGTGACACAGGAGAAGGGTTGGTAGGTAAGGATAGTGACATAGGAGAAGGGTTGGTAGGTAAGGATAGTGACATAGGAGAAGGTTTGGTAGGTAAGGATAGTGACATAGGAGAAGGGTTGGCAGGTAAGGATAGTGACACAGGAGAAGGGTTGGTAGGTAAGGATAGTGACACAGGAGAAGGGTTGGCAGGTAAGGATAGTGACACAGGAGAAGGGTTGGTAGGTAAGGATAGTGACACAGGAGAAGGGTTGGTAGGTAAGGATAGTGACATAGGAGTAGGGTTGGTAGGTAAGGATAGTGACATAGGAGAAGGTTTGGTAGGTAAGGATAGTGATATAGGAGAAGGTTTGGTAGGTAAGGATAGTGACATAGGAGAAGGGTTGGTAGGTAAGGATAGTGACATAGGAGAAGGGTTGGTAGGTAAGGATAGTGATATAGGAGAAGGTTTGGTAGGTAAGGATAGTGACATAGGAGAAGGTTTGGTAGGTAAGGATAGTGACATAGGAGAAGGTTTGGTAGGTAAGGATAGTGACATAGGAGAAGGTTTGTTAGGTAAGGATAGTGACATAGGAGAAGGTTTGGTAGGTAAGGATAGTGACATAGGAGAAGGGTTGGCAGGTAAGGATAGTGACATAGGAGAAGGTTTGGTAGGTAAGGATAGTGATATAGGAGAAGATTTGGTGGGTAAGGATAGTGATATAGGAGAAGGCTTGTTAGGTAAGGATAGTGACATAGGAGAAGGTTTGGTAGGTAAGGATAGTGACATAGGAGAAGATTTGGTAGGTAAGGATAGTGACATAGGAGAAGGTTTGGTAGGTAAGGATAGTGATATAGGAGAAGGGTTGGTAGGTATGGATAGTGACATAGGAGAAGGTTTGGTAGGTAAGGATAGTGATATAGGAGAAGGTTTGGTGGGAAAGGATAGTGATATAGGAGAAGGCTTGGTGGGTAAGGATAGTGATATAGGAGAAGGGTTGGTGGATAAGAATAGTTTTTTATACTCCATTTATACTCTGCTGCCTCAATCCCATGGTACGTCTGCCCCTAACCTTTAGTAGTCTCTAAGCTAGCAAAAATCTGCAATACACTGCAAAGTTAAGTTCATGAAGTGGAGGCAGCTGCAGAACTTCTTGTGGTGTACAGAGTATTCATGGCTTAGGCAATGGCGCCACCTCCTGGCTTTCTGCAGAAGTCATCAATAGCTGGAGAACAGAACTCTGGATTTGGATTGGCCCCTTCATTCTGATGATCATCACGGGTCCCAGAAGTCAGATTCCCTCTGATCAATCATCGGTGGTCTACACTAAGGGTGGGTCACCAAAGGTGTAGCCTCAGAGAGAGACATTTTAGAGAGGAGTGATTGCCTCTCAGCCAGGAATAGCCCTTAGTGTTAGTGGGAGTACTGATCGCTGGCACTTCGATCCTTGCCATTTAACCCTTTAAATGCAGTGGTAAATAGTGGGTTTAGTTATGTAATGCAATGTGACCGCAGGGTGCTGATTGATTAAAGGGGTAGTTCAGCAAAAATATTCTTTCAAATCAACTGGTGCCAGAAAGTGCCAGAGATTTGTAATTTACTTTTATTAGAAAATCTTCTGTCTTCTAGTACTTATCAGCTGCTGCAGATTTGTAATTTACTTCTATTAAAAAATTTCCAGTACTTATCAGCTGCTGTATGTCCTGCAGGAAGTGGTGTATTCTCTCTAGTCTGACACAGTGCGGCTCTCGGCTGCCACCTCTGTCCATGTCAGGAACTGTCCAGAGCAGCAGCAAATCCCCATAGAAAACCTCTCCTGCTCTGGCCAGTTCCTGACATGGACAGAGGTGGCGGCAGAGAGCAATCAGACTGGAGAGAATACACTGTTTCCTGCAGGACATACAGCTAATTTGGTGAACAACCCCTTTCACAAGGCAGCTAAAGCCCTGGTAAAGGCTCCTACACCATCTGTCTGCCATCTTAGTTCTCCTGATACATCCTGCTGAGGCCGGCGACTGGTTTCAGAGCAATACACTGCAATACAGAAGTAATCTAGATTATTGTAGGAGTGATCAAACAATTACTTGCTCAGTTCCCATGGGGGGGGGGGGGGGGGGAGGATGGACGAATCGGTCGGATATCTTAGCTATAACGCCCATATTGGCGGCTTCTGAGGCACATAGAATTTCCCAACTGTCCCTGGTTCCTGCATAGAATAGGGGTCCGTGCAGATTCTAAATGCCCACGGTGTCCTATGGATGACGTCCATCTTATCCATTTAATGTGGAACTGTGTGGAACTGGAAGGGTATTGGGCCTGATAAGGAGAGTCTATGGGATGGAAATTCCAGTGGAACCCTTGTGGTGTATTCTGGGGTTAGTGTGTGAGGCTGAACCCACCAGTATAGAATGGGCCATCTGCAGAATCCTACTCTATATCAAGGCCGCAAACTAATAGCCAGATATTGGCTTCAACCTACTGCGCCTACTATAGCAGAATTAATAGAATAAATGCTATTGTTTGCCTGGAAAAGGAGGGATACAAAAAGAGAAAAGCTATGAAAAAACTGGAGACCATTTGGGGCCCGTGGATTGACACTCCTGGGATACCCTTTAGATTTCTTCGGAGGACTCCTATGGAGGTTCTTCTCCCGCTGGTGAATCAACGTGCGAGCTCCGTACGGAGACAGAAGAGCGGAAACTTACTGGGGGATTGTACTCTGTAACTCTCTAGAGATGTCTGCTGCTGACCCACACACATGGACCTGGGCTCTCCGTCCGGGGAGCCCATAGTGGCAGTCGGCTGCCTCCTATTACACGTAACAACGGATCGTTGCTATTGTTGTCTCTGTTAAAAGAAAACGATCAGCCAACAATTGCACAAAGTGAATCGGCCGAATGCGGCCTTGTGTAACACATTTTGCGGACCTACGGACGTGAATGCCTGTCATGGATTGTTTCCCTGTCCGGCACGATGTAGCAACATCATGCGGGCAGTGGGGAAACGGTTTGAGTCTCCGCGGCACTGTAGTGACACAGCCTGATGCATAGGGAAAAACATGGCACAGGGATGGACATATATATATATATATATATATATATATATATATATATATATATATATCCATCCATCCCTGTGCCATGTTTTTCCCTATGCATCAGGCAGTATATGGTATACATCTGATTACACCCCCTTTAAATTGATGATCTAACTGGTTGCTATGGGTAACGCTTTATCAACCCACAGGCACAGTGGAGCAGTCACCCCTAGCAACCAGTCAGATTTTAGCTTTTTAAAAATAAAAATGTAAGCTGAAAACTGATAAGTTGCCATGGGCAACCTCCGAAGTGTATTATATATTGGTCTCTATGTCTCCTCTCATATTGGCCGGATGTATAGTAACGGGGAGGAACCATTGTGCTGCGGAACCTTATTGTGGCGTCGCCGAGCAGGGCGGCGGATAGAGAGTGACGGACCTGGCGGCGCAGACATGGAGGGCTCCGGTGTGGTGTCTCTTCCCCGGCAGCAGAAGCCCATGGTGTGCGTGGAGTACCCGGGACTTGTGCAGGACGTGGGGCGGATGCTGCGGACCCTGGGCGGGGAGGAAGGGGTGTCCCGGGTAAGAGCTCCGCCGCCGGTGTAACACACTATATGCTCCCCCAGTGGTTATATATACAGACAGGTGCAGCCATGCTTGTCCCACATCTCCCAGAATGCTCAGTCTAACGCACAAGGCATGCTGGCACTTGTGGTCCCACAACAAGAGCAGCATAGGCTAAGGAGCTGTTCACATTACACTTCTCTGTCTGGTGCCTGTATATAGGAGAATGGAGGCAGAGAGGGATTCCAGCCTATACTGTGGTGCACCCATAGGGCTCTATAGGCCAGGGGGCTGCGTGTAGTCTACTCACTCCTGTGTACAACTTATTGGTGGGATGTGTCATATATATATGTGTGTGTGTGTGTATATATATATATATATATATATGTGTATGTTACACTGGGGGGACACAGACCACATAGTAGACAATGTTTGGTCTAATACTTTAGGTACGCTACAGTCTATGCTGGAATACCTTGATGACTATACACCAGCACTGGTCAGCCAACATGTAATGTGAACAGACGCTTAGCCGTACAGTCCTGCCCGTCAGGAGCCCCAGATAGATCTCCTTACCTTACATTTATTAAAGGGGAACTCTGGAGACAAAAGTTGAATTTTTAATACATTGCTTTAGTAACGTTTTATAACTTTTTGTAAATAAATGTATTGTTTTTTTTCTATTTCCATATATACTAACGTAGAGTGTTATGCGGTTCCCTACACAAACCTTGGTGGCAGCAGAGGGGGCCGTGTCACTACTTACTGCCACCAGTCAGTGGAAGTGTGTATGAAAACAAAAAAAAACAATACTTTTTTCTATTAAAGCTTTATTACAAAGTAATGTAACTTTATTAAAGGAGAAGTCTGGCAAAATTTTTTCTTAAAGGGGTGCTCCAGCGTGGGGGCACTTTTTGGGGGGGACCGGGGAGGAGGTGGCTGAAATAAAAGACGTCCACTTACCTCCCCGGTTCCAGTGGCGGGTCCCACGTCACGGTGCCCGGTTCCCAGCCGCTTCCGGGTGTCTGACGCCGCTCGAGATGCTACGTCTCAGGGCTGCTCAGTCTCTCAGTGAAGGAGGAGGGATCCGTTTGAAGTTCACTCGGATTCCACCTCCTTCACTGAGTGGCTGAGCGGCCCTGAGACGTAGCGTCTTCGGCGGCGTCAGACACCCGGAAGCGGCTGGGAACCGGAGCGCCGTGATACGGGACCCGCCGCTGGAACCGGGGAGGTAAGTGGACGTCTTTTATTTCAGCCACCTCCTCCCCGGTCCCCCCAAAAAAGTGCCCCCACGCTGGAGCACCCCTTTAAAGTATTGTACCGCCCCCCAAAAGTTATACAAATCACCAATATACACTTATTACGGGAAATGCACATGACGTGCTTTTTTTTTTTCCTGCACTTATTACTGCATCAAGGTTTCACTTCCTGGATAACATGGTGATGTCACTTCCTGGATAACATGGTGATGTCACGACCCAACTCCCAGAGCTGTGCGGGCTTTGGCTCCTGGAGAGGATGATGGCAGGGGGACACTGAGGGACACTGGAGGGACACTGAACATCTGCCTCATCCTCTCCAGCAGTCACAGCCTGCACAGCTCTGGGAGTCGGGTCGTGACATCACCATGTTATCCAGGAAGTGACATCACCATGTTATCCAGGAAGTGAAACCTTAATGCAGTTGTAAGTGCAAGGAAAAAAGCACTTCATAAGCATTTCCCATAATAAGTGTATATTGGTGATTTGTATAACTTTTGGGGGGGCAATACAATACTTTAATAAAAAATTTTGCCGGACTTCTCCTTTAAACAATTTATTAGCAAACAAAAAAAAATTACTGGTCACTAAAGTGCCACGGCTTTTATCAGACTGCAGCTTTAGATATAAAGTGATGGACGCCATATGGAACCACATGTTAGTAAGGTACCAGTATACAGCATGTGAGGCTCAAGGAAAGCACGTCTGGTTAGCGATAAGAAGTGTGATGCTTAAAGGAAGGCAGATGAACTAGTAACTGAAATGCTGGACACAGCGGTGTATTACTTCCATCATTCTGTTTAGTTGTTCTCCTGATGTGCAGGGGGACGGGCTTTGTGCTGCACCTCTGACAGCTGATTGACAGCTGTCTGCATAGTCACTGTATGTACACACAGTATAGATCAGGAGCCATTGAGTAGAGGGAGCTGGTGCTCATGAATATCGATGACTGCTGAGCTTACACACATAATGGAGAGGACTATTGTGCAGTGCTCACTCAGACTCCTCATTATTCAGGAGGAGATCTCCAGATAAGCTGCACAGAACAATGTAAGTGATCCATCCGTCTGTTCAGCTTCTTGGTCAATAGTTTATGCCACCCATATATAGGGCAGAATAAACCTACTGACAAACACCAAGCGGATCAGAGTAATCGGTCATATAGGCTGTATCATTACAGGGAGACCTTATTATATATTCTATCCATAACAATACACTAGGGTGTCAGTGAACCCCAAAATCTCTCCTCCCCACATAAGGGCACGACACTGCACACTACAATACGTTTCTGGGTACATATACATACATACACGTGCCCACCAGGGCTACTCAATGTACAGACACCAAACCATGGAATATCATATAACCCTCTAGGCCTCTGATGCAATGGTCCAGGCATACAGCGCTTCACCTCCTATAAATGTTATAGGTTATAACGTCTTATGTTTGTCATCTGACAGGTGTACGCCGACCCCGCAAAGAGGCTCGAGCTGTATTTCCGGCCTAAGGATCCATACTGCCACCCGCTGTGTGCCAACCGCTTCCCCACCACCACCATGATCCTGCGGATAAAGAAGAAAACTCGCAAGAAAAAAACAACTGACCCTAGTACAGGAGAGCCGCCTCCAGAGGGGACAATTAGCATGGAGATCCTGGGAATAGTCGGCACAGTCTATAAGTTTCAAGGTTTGCAGGTTTTTATTTTGTATCTGTAGCGAGAACCAGGATCTGATAGTTCAGGCCATATGGGTCTCCAAACTGCGGCCCTCCAGCTGTTGCAATACTGCATTTCCCATCATGTCTGGACAGCCAAATCCAAAGCGGTCTTGCAACAGCTAGAGGGCTGCAGTTTGTAGTTCAGATAAGTGCTTTAAAGTGTCCTTAATATATCTGTGTGTGTGTGTGTGTGTGTGTGTATATATATATATATATATATATATATATATATTAGTGTGTGTATTTATATTTTTCATTGGTCAGTGTCTGAGTGGTCTGGCTCCCACCAATCACTAGATAAAGAATATGCACCTTACTCCCCATATCTCTGCTATTTTGTATTGCTGCACAAGATGAACTACATGTTTTATTTACTTTTATTATACTCCAGAGCTGCACTCACTATTCTGCTGGTGGGGTCACTGTGTACATACATTTCTGATCCTGAGTTACATCCTGTATTATACTCCAGAGCTGCACTCACTATTCTGCTGGTGAGGTCACTGTGTACATATATTTCTGATCCTGAGTTACATCCTGTATTATACTCCAGAGCTGCACTCACTATTCTGCTGGTGGGGTCACTGTGTACATACATTACTGATCCTGAGTGCCATCCTGTATTATACTCCAGAGCTGCACTCACTATTCTGCTGGTGGGGTCACTGTGTACATACATAACATTACTGATCCTGAGTTACATCCTGTATTATCCTCCAGAGCTGCACTTACTATTCTGCTGGTGAGGTCACTTTGTACATACATTTCTGATCCTGAGTTACATCCTGTATTATACTCCAGAGCTGCACTCACTATTCTGCTGGAGGGGTCACTGTGTACATAAATTACTGATCCTGAGTTACAACCTTTATTATACCTCAGAGCTGCACTCACTATTCTGCTGGTGGGGTCACTGTGTACATAAATTAATGATCCTGAGATAAATCCCTGTATTATACCCCAGAGCTGCACTCACTATTCTGCTTGTGTATTATTAAATATAGCACTTCCTAGTGTAACCTCTCTGCAGATACTGAACAAGCAGGGGATCCTGGGATACATCACATCTGCAGCTTCAGGATAGACTAAACAAATAATGACATCACTGATCCCTCGGATTTTTGGTTTCTTTCAGGAATGTCTGACTTCCAGTATTTGGCGTTCACCAAGGGCTCGGACGGGACTCAGACTTCTCTCTATGACAGAGTTTTACTGCAGAAACCAGAAAAGGAAGATTACTTCCACCAGGACATCAACCTGTACATCCCTCCACCCATCTTCTCCCGCCTGGACAACCCGGTGGACTATTATTATCGTCCTAACATCAATCACAGGTAGAACGTGGGACTCCTGAGGAGGGGAATGGGGCGCATTGGTTTTAATAATTTTGTGTAGCTTGTAGTCTGCAACCTGTTATCATACTACAACTCCTGTCATGCACTGAGGGAGTTTTATGGATGACACATTGGAGACTACTTATTTTCCGTGCTCCTTAAAGTGAACCAGTCTCTGTAATATCATAAAGGTACCTATACACTATAGCCTAAAGCTGATGGGACCCACCGACTGCCTAAAGTTTATGGGGGCCTCCTGCTTTCTCACGATGATGTCACAGAAAAGAAGGGTCATCAGTATTGTATTTGAGTCATGAACCATATGTTCTCAGAGAGATAAGCTGCCACCAGAGCTTCTTGACAGTGGCTTTCCCATCCTCCCTCCACTGATGAACATTTGTATTTGCTCATCTTTCATATGTATGGAGAGACTGGGAATGATGGCTGTCAGCCACCAGCTATTGAAAGTGTATGCCAGCACCCGAGTGGCCCTACAGTGATGTGATTGTATGATCCCTCTCACATGGTCAGTAACTCCTGGCTATGGGTTCTAGAGTGCAGGTCACATGGGTTTTTCAGAGCTGTTGACTGGCTGAGACAGATCACATGACGACATCACAGAACCAAACAGTGCCTTCTCTTCACCCTTGTTTCAGCTCCTTACTAGCCAGAGATTTGTAATTTACCTCTATTAAAAAAAATCTTCCAATGCTTATCAGCTGCTGTATGTCCTGCAGGAAGTGGCGTATTCTCTCCCATCTGACACAGTGTTGTCTGCTGCCACCTCTGTCCATGTCAGGAACTGTCCATAGAAGCAGCAAATCTCCATAGAAAACCTCTCCTGCTCTGGACAGTTCCTGACATGGACAGAGGTGGCAGCAGAGGGCACTAGTGTTAGAGTGGAGAGAATACACCACTTCCTGCAGGAGATACAGCAGCTGATGAGTACTGGAAGACTTAAGATTTTTTATTAGAAGGAATTTACAAATCTCTGGCACTTTGTGACACCAGTTGAATTGAAAGGATTTTTTTTTTGTGAACTACCCCTTTAAGAAAGCTGTAGTCGCCCGAATCAAGTGAATATGATCATGGTGTCCCTGTGCATAGAAACGCAGGGAACGGGATGCAGCAGTAAGTCATTCTCCAGCTCTGTGTCCATAGAGGCCAGGACTGTAAGTGATCGGATATAATCATCACAAGACTTATCAGTCATTCACCGGGGAGATTCTCCTTACAGATCATTGAAGGAATTTATGGGAAATAATGATTTCTCTGCTTCCTGTTTGCTATATAACGTTCAAGGTTATGTCCAGCAGGCGGATTGATTTGGCTCCGCTATTAATGGGATATATCAGTCAGCACAGCTGAGTCTTTCTCACCCATCTCAGCACGGCATTAATATGCCGCCTTATGCAAGCATTCTGTATTATTGCATGATCACAGCAGTGCCCTTCCCTGCAATACCCTCACTGCTCCCCAGGGGCAGGGTCATAGTTTACTTTACCTCTTGTGTATGGGGCACTTATAGAACCCCATTGCTTTCTCCCATATAAATTCCTGCATCTGCACAGCGCCATCTAGTGTTTCTATTCATCACTGCAGCATGTGATTTTTCTCTTTGTTTCTTCAGGGACGGTTATCAGCCTCCACATCTGTCCAGTGAGAATCTGATCGGGTTGAGCCGGGCCCGCAGGCCCCACAATGCCATATTCGTTTACTTTGAGGATGGAGAAGTGCCCAGTGAGCCTCACCCAGCTGCCATCAAGAAATGGAAGAAGCTGTGCACCAATTCTGTGGACAAGAAAGTAGAGCAGGATATGAAGAAGGTATGTGCCACACTGCTAATATATGCTTCTCTAGAATCGCCTTTGTAGAGTCCAGCAGCCTGCATGTATTACAGGCCACGGCACTCCTGATAAGGTCTGTCCTGTATAGACATTAGACCCATGACCACAGTCTAAAATTTATTGGTTAGTTTCAGTATAAATCCCTGTTAGATAGATTGTGATTGAAGTGACTTGGGTCATAGGGGTGAGACTAGCCAGGATAAGGATCTCAATGCCAACCATGTAGCAGTGTGGAGAGTATATGGAGAATAGTGTGATTGAGGAAAAATACCCAACGAGAGGGGATTCAGGTGGAAACTGCAGCTGAATAGAACACTGGTGTCTGACTAACATGTCTGAACCCACAACTCCCTGCTCTTGAGAACAGATGTGCCAGCAGATGACCAGCTCCATTGTGTGTAAGGAGAGGGGAGAGACTCCAGGGGCTAAAAAGCAGAAACCATCACTGAGCGAAGAGGAATCATGACCGGATCAGATGCATCCAGATCTCTGTGGACAAACATGGTCGGTCAGATGGATCCAGATCTCTGTGGACAAACATGGCCGGATCAGATGCATCCAGATCTCTGTGGAGAAACATGGCCGGTCAGATGGATCCAGATCTCTAAAGAGAAACGTGGCCGGTCAGATGGATCCAGATCTCTATAGAGAAACATGGTCGGTCAGATGGATCCAGATCTCTAAAGAGAAACATGGCCGGTCAGATGGATACAGATCTCTAAAGAGAAACGTGGCTGGTCAGATGGATACAGATCTCTATAGAGAAACATGGCCGGTCAGATGGATCCAGATATCTGTGGAGAAACATGGCCGGTCAGATGGATCCAGATCTCTAAAGAGAAACATGGCCGGTCAGATGGATCCAGATCTCTAAAGAGAAACATGGCCGGTCAGATGGATCCAGATCTCTATAGAGAAACATGGCCGGTCAGATGGATCCAGATCTCTATAGAGAAACATGGCCGGTCAGATGGATACAGATCTCTGTGGAGAAACATGGCCGGTCAGATGGATCCAGATCTCTGTGGAGAAACATGGTCGGTCAGATGGATCCAGATCTCTGTGGAGAAACATGGCCGGTCAGATGGATCCAGATCTCTGTGGAGAAACATGGTCGGTCAGATGGATCCAGATCTCTGTGGAGAAACATGGCCGGTCAGATGGATCCAGATCTCTGTGGAGAAACGTGGCTGGTCAGATGGATACAGATCTCTAAAGAGAAACGTGGCTGGTCAGATGGATACAGATCTCTATAGAGAAACATGGCCGGTCAGATGGATACAGATCTCTGTGATGAAACATGGCCGGTCAGATGGATCCAGATCCCTAGGGAGAAACGTGGCTGGTCAGATGGATACAGATCTCTAAAGAGAAACGTGGCTGGTCAGATGGATACAGATCTCTATAGAGAAACATGGCCGGTCAGATGGATACAGATCTCTGTGATGAAACATGACCTGTCAGATGGATACAGATCTCTGTGATGAAACATGGCCGGTCAGATGGATCCAGATCTCTGTAGGGAAACATGGCCGCTCAGATGGATCCAGAATTGTGTAGCGCCATGCTGATAAGGGTCACATGCTAATGAGTATGGCACAAGCAGCATGGATTGAGGTTCCCTTCTGAACAGGTGCGAACAGTTCCAGCTGATAGAGGAGATGTAATGGTGGGGGGAATGTTTTCTAATACCTGTGGATGGATGTGACAGTAGAGCTGATCTAAGCAATGCGGGAATCAAGATAATTTCTTCTTGGCAGCAGATAGACAGTCAGCAGGACAATGCCCCATCCACAAGGGTCATATAGTCATGGAGTGGCTCTAGGTACAGGACAGGAAGTTCTCTTCCTTCCCCAGCCTCACAGTCTCTAGATAAGGTAGAACGGGCTGTACAAAGCATGTCAGGACCTTCATCTAATGTGCATGGAGACCTGTAAGAAGTGATCCTGTCTAGATATTCCTGAAGTATGTCACCACTAGCTGGGATCTATGCTGCAGTGAATTGCTGCAATTCTTAATGCCAAAGGAGTGCCCAATGCACTACCAGATAGGGGCTGCGGGCATACTGCGTGTGTGAATTACCCAGATTGCTATAGCAGAACACTTGTCACCACCTATCTATCTGTATCTGAGTTTTCCAATATTATTATGTTCTTTCTTCAGCTTTTTAACCATCGCCCCATTTGGTCCCGGAATGCAATCAAAGCCAATATAAGCCTCCATCCTGACAAGCTCAAGCTGCTTCTGCCTTATTTTGCCTATTACATGGTGAGTGGTGGAAATATATCTGTATATAAGCTTTTTGCATAATGGTTTACAGGAAGGCGGTCAAACTTGTGGTCCTCCAGCTGCTGCAAAACTACAATTCCCATCATGCCTGGACAGCCAAAGCTTTAGCTCTCCAGATATAATGGGATTTGTAGCTTTGCAGCAGCTGGACGGCCGCCGTTTGAAATCCTTGGTTTGCAGAGATCTGGCAGCAGCTCTGGATGTGAGTTAAAATATACAAAATATATGCAAATCTGCTGATACACTCTCTGACCTGTCAGTATATAGCAGTCCTGGTCCTTGGGAACACAAATAATGGTTTGCACCTGCACCTGCCTTGTTTTTGTGTTTGTTCCTCATTGTAGTTGACTGGGCCGTGGAGAAGTCTTTGGGTGCGGTTTGGCTACGACCCCAGGAAAAATCCAGAAGCTAAAGTTTATCAAGTCCTTGATTTCCGGATCCGGTGCGGGATGAAGTACGGTAAGCGGCGGGGAAGGAGCACATTTTCTTATACACTCCAGTGAAGAAGTATTTACATTTCTCTCGTATCTGGAATATGAATTTACATTGTATATCCGGCTTGTTACATCAGTCTTAGATGTATTACTATTGACGGGACATAGGGCTGTATACGAGTGCATGGTGTCATACAGTGATAGCCTCTAACCACCTGATCTCTCTCGTACAGGGTACGCCCCTAATGAAATGCCAGTCAAAGCCAAGCGCAGCACTTACAACTACAGCTTGCCCATCACTTTGAAAAAGCCTGGTGAGTCATCTAGGTTAGTGCAATCATGGCCATTGGCGCAGTCAGACAAGTTGTCAAGCCACAACCCCAGTGCTTCTCAAGCTGTGGCTCCATATGTGTTACTCAGATTCCAGTATGGCCTATGGAGGACACATGACACTCTTAACTTTCTGTTTAGCTCATCTCATCCACCACCCATTATCTACAACGGCCTCTGTTTAACAGGTTCAACATATTGTAAAGATCATGATGTATCTGCTTAGTGGATGCATATGACATCAGTCACCAAAAGGTTAAAGGGGGTCCCGGTCTTCACCTATTTAATTTTTTTCTTTCAAATTAACTGGTGCCAGAAAGGTATATAGATATGTAATTTACTTATATTAAAAAAATCTCCTGTCTTTCAGTACTTAGCAACTGCTGTATGTCCTGCAGGAAGTGGTGTATTCTCTCCAGTCTGACACAGTGCTCTCTGCTGCCACCTCTGTCCATGTCAGGAACTGTCCAGAACAGCAACAAATCCCGATAGAAAACCTCTCCTGCTCTTGACAGTTCCTGACATGGACAGAGGTGGCAGCAGAGAGCACTGTGTCAGACTGGATAGAATACACCACTTCCTGCAGGACATACAGCAGCTGATAAGTACTGTAAGACTGGAGATTTTTTAATAAAAGTAAAATCTCCGGCACCAGTTAATTTAAAAGATTTTTTTTGTAAACTACTCCTTTTAATGTGATGTCTAGTGGATCCTTTTTTCCCCTCAGTATCTTATGTAGTCTGCTATGCTATTCCATCATTTATTTTTTGTGGTATACTAATGTATTGTGGTCAGGCGGAGGCCAGTAGGGCACTCTTGGTTTCCATCAGTCATACAGCTCTATGGAGCTCTTTTAGCATTTATGTCAGCATTGAGGGAACCAGGCATTGTCTATGCATTAGCTATTTGAGTCTGATCTGAAATCCTCCTGATATGTGATCAGACTCTCCAGCATACTGCTCTGTTTCCTTTACCATGCTTTACCCTGCAGCTTTGTCTGTACAGCAGGAGACCAGTCCACTGCTTGTCATACACAGGCATAACATGATATTCCCAGCATCAGTTCTTGTCTTGTCTTCCTTCTGATACTGCACAGATTGAATATGTGTCCACACCTATGGTTTTTCAGTGCCCCAGGCAATCAGTATGCAGGACCTGACCCATGGACTGGGAGCTCCCGGCTCTAAAGACGGTAAAAAGCTTCCATCTAACAAGTATCGGCTGAAGGTGAGCGCTGTCACCCGGGGTAATGCTGTGACTAGCTGGTCAGATTCTCTATTGACCATGTTTTCAAATCCTTTGTCTGGAAATGGTCAACAAATCATAGAAGATATGAAAATATTGTGACTTGTTAAATGCTGTGAACTAAAAATCTGTACATCTATGGGCTATCGCGTATCTCCTTCCATTGGTCCTATGAGAGAAGTCATCTCCAACCTGGGACTCTCCAACTGTTGGAAAAAGTACAACTCCCAGCATGCCCTGACAGCTACAGGTTGGGGATCACTGTATGACCCCTATAGTGCTATAATCTTTATAGTTATTAATATGAATCTAATTTTTCTATTCTGTCCCGTCACAGGAATCGGTTTACATTTTTCGGGAAGAGAACTTACCGCCATACCGCCAGATGTTTTACCAGTTGTGTGATTTGCACGTGGACAGGTATGTTTAAATGGATTGTCCAGGACTACAAAAACATGGCCGCCTCCTTTCTGTCTGCCCATAAGCATTAAAAATACGCATAGTGCAGCGCTGCAATCCAAACAATACACAGAGTAAAGTGACCTTCTTATGGTGGAAACTGCAGAGGATTTAACTCTTTACACAACCCCACATACATGTATGTCTGGGATTGCTGCACCTACCGCCGCCCCACATACATGTATGTCTGGGATCGCTGCACCTACCGCCGCCCCACATACATGTATGTCTGGGATCGCTGCACCTACCGCCGCCCCACATACATGTATGTCTGGGATCGCTGCACCTACCGCCGCCCCACATACATGTATATCTGGGATCGCTGCACCTAACGCCGCCCCACATACATGTATGTCTGGGATCGCTGCACCTACCGCCGCCCCACATACATGTATATCTGGGATCGCTGCACCTAACGCCGCCCCACATACATGTATGTCTGGGATCGCTGCACCTAACGCCGCCCCACATACATGTATATCTGGGATCGCTGCACCTAACGCCGCCCCACATACATGTATATCTGGGATCGCTGCACCTAACGCCGCCCCACATACATGTATGTCTGGGATCGCTGCACCTACCGCCGCCCCACATACATTTAAGAGAATGTGTCAAACTGTCAATGCTAGAAATATCTTAGTAGCAGTTTAACTACAGCCGGCAACTGGTGACAGGTCATGGAAACCAGCCAGGGACCTCTCACCACTAGCCTTGACCAAGGATTCGTCATTACAGACGGACAAGTCAGAGTGCTGGTTTTGAGCTCTGATCTCCTCTGTTGTGTGCGAGAGGAGCTGGGAGTAAAGATCAGCCCTGCAGGACAGCAAAGTAAAAAACACTATTAGAACACAAATTAACCTAATTCTACCCTGATCTTTACCCTATCCTGTCTTCTATTGTTGTACCTGATTGTCACTTCATCCCCTGTATCTGTACCTTATGCTCTGTCCTGTTACTGTACCTAATAGTCACCCCAGTTAGTGTACCTGATCTTCGCCCCGGTTGGATTTACTGATCATGGCCCCTGTTGCTGGACCCGGCCCGGCCCTCCTGTTGCTGGACCCGGCCCGGCCCTCCTGTTGCTGGACCCGGCCCGGCCCTCCTGTTGCTGGACCCGGCCCGGCCCTCCTGTTGCTGGACCCGGCCCGGCCCTCCTGTTGCTGGACCCGGCCCGGCCCTCCTGTTGCTGGACCCGGCCCGGCCCTCCTGTTGCTGGACCCGGCCCGGCCCTCCTGTTGCTGGACCCGGCCCGGCCCTCCTGTTGCTGGACCCGGCCCGGCCCTCCTGTTGCTGGACCCGCCCCGACCGTCGCCCGCTGTCTCTGCACCCGACCCTCGCCCGCTGTTGCTGTATGTGAAATTTGAAAATAATTGCTGCTACACTGCTGTAAATGTAAGCTGTTATCTCGCTTGTGCTGCATGGCTATCTGTTCTATAAGCAGAGAATTTCACACAAAAAATGCTAATCTTTCCATTTTTTTATGAAATTGTTAACCAACATTTACTACTAACATATATAAAATGTATTTGTTTTGTAAAGCTTAAGTTATATTGTTATAGTTATATTATATCAGTAGTTATTTGCGGGCGTCTACCCATGTCTAGCAGCACAGCAGTAACAGCTACAACCCATCATGGGCTCACAGGTACAGTGTTCTGAATATTATGCTGTAGTCTGCAGGAGATCATCAAGCGGAATGACGACGTCGAGAATGAATGTACGGAACGGGATGGCTGGTGTCTACCCAAAACCAGTGACCTACTGCGAGACTCCATGTCCCTTATGATCAAGCAGATTATCCGCTCCAAGAGACCAGGTGAGAGAACCAGTGTCCATTGTGCACCTGTGGGCTTCCAGTTGTTGCTGCACTCAGATGGATGACATCACCACATATCCTTATACTCAGATGGATGACATCACCACATATCCTTAAACTCAGATGGATGACATCACCACATATCCTTATACTCAGATGGATGACATCACCACATATCCTTATACTCAGATGGATGACATCACCACATATCCTTATACTCAGATGGATGACATCACCACATATCCTTATACTCAGATGGATGACATCACCACATATCCTTATACTCTTCTTTTTCTCTTAGCTCTGTTCACCGGCCCCTCCCTCCCCAGCGATAGCAAAGAGCCGATCACATATGAGTCCGGGGAGGAGGAGGAGGAAGATGAAGAGGAGTTTCATCCTTCTGAAGGAAGTGAGAATGAGATGGAGACAGAACTCCTGGACTATGTTTGAGACATCTTGTAGACTGAAGTAGCCCCTGCTGTAGACTTATGTATCTCAGGTATCATGGGGGGGGGGGGGGGGGGGGTATGAGCTGGTCTCCTATGGATGAGTGATGTGCGGACTGCAGGGAATGGACCTCACATCGCTTATATATTGTATCACTGGGTTATTACAGCAGCGTCTGCTCCTACCATAGAGGAGAGGCTGGATATCAGCTCCTCCCCATTATTGCCATGTGTATGTGTATATATACTGTATATATATTTGTACTATTTCTAAATCTTCTAGTAGAATAAATAAATTGTGTAAGAAAATGTCTGGCTTCAATTATTAAACCTGTGAAATGTATTCCTGACGCTGATTCTCCGGTCTCTTGTGCCTTCATCTCAGTAACATGGGATCTGGGTTCTGTTTGGTCTCCTCTAGTTTAGGCTGGGTCCTCAGTGTACTTCAGCAGCATGTTATTAGGTGCACAGTGCACCATAGAGCAAGACCCAGTATACACAGTAGTGTATATACTGGACCTCCTTCAGTTGTGGAGGACTGGATGTGGCATCTGGAATGACTTCCTGCACAACATACAGCAGCTGATAAGTACTGGAAAACTGGAGATTTTTAAATAGAAGTAAATTACAAATCTATATAATTTTCTAAAAACCAGTTGATCTAAAAGGAAAAGAATTTCACCGGAGTACTCCTTTTACATGCGTCGATTTGGCGTATCTAGCACAGCATTTTATCCCATTGGGATTATCATGGACGCCTATTGCTGCCCCAGACCCAGCGCCTGGACGGGAGCCGATCTGTGTCTGACGTTGTGCACGGATCACCCCCCGGCCTCAGGTATATGACTAGTAGTATTAGGTGCTGCAGTTCCTCAGGCTGGCAGCAGGTGGCGCCTGTCTGTTTTCAGTTATTCCCATTGATTGTGAACATGATCGCTCCCGGCTGTTCCTATAAATAAATGCCTATTTTTTCCCCCCATTGTAACTTGTCACTCGTCTGCTTTCAGGTTGTTTGTTAACAAGCGCTGGAAACGTCCCCGGGGAAGGTTTCTATTTCTGGATTTATTTCCATCTCATAAATTGTTTCCCAACATCCAGAAAAAGAAACGTTCCGGCTTAAAATAGAAGAACAATCGATCATCATCGTCTATTCAACACAGGATGGCGAGAGAACGGGAGACCTGGAGGGAGCGCACTAGAAGAAACGGCCATGTATAAACGTTCATAGTCCTGTGCCTTATAGGTGTAAAGCGGTATCACACATAATGGGCTTAGATACTCTGACTCCAAAAATAACACACGAGAGTTAGTTAGAACAGCTCAAAAATAGTGTTTTACATGATAGGCTGAGATACAGCAGCTTGGCAGTATCACACATGATAGGGTTGGATACAGCAGCTTGGCAGTATCACACATGATACAGCAGCTTGGCAGCATCACACATGACAGGATTAGATACAACAGCTTGGCAGTATCACACATGACAGGATTAGATACAACAGCTTGGCAGTATCACACATGACAGGATTAGATACAGCAGCTTGTCAGTATCACACATGACAGGATTAGATATAGCAGCTTGTCAGTATCACACATGATGGGATTAGATATAGCAGCTTGGCAGTATCACACATGACAGGATTAGATACAACAGCTTGGCAGTATCACACATGATAGGGTTGGATACAGCAGCTTGGTAGTATCACACATGACAGGATTAGATACAGCAGCTTGGCAGTATCACACATGATAGGGTTAGATATAGCAGCCTGGCAGTATCACACATGATAGGATTAGATACAGCAGCCCAGCAGTATCACACATGATAGGATTAAATACAGCAGCTCAACAAACAGTATTGCACACAATGGTAATGGCTTAGATACAGCAGCTCATCACACGTGGCAGGATTAGATACAGCAGCTCATCATACAGTATCAGACATAATGGGATCAGATACTGCAGCTCAGCAGACATTGTAGACAGTAGTACACATGATAGGGTTAGATACACCAGTTCAGTAGACAGTATCACACATGATGGGATTAGATACACCAGCCAGCAGACAGTATAACACATTAATAGACTTAGATACATCAGCTCAGCAGACAGTATCACAGATGATGGGATTAGATGCATCAGCTCAGCAGACTGTATCATGTCCTTCAGGTATAGATACACCAACTCAGCAGATTTTATCACATGACAGACTTAGATACTTTCTAAACTGCTAGTATAATACATGATAGGCTTAGATATGACAGCAGACCAGATGGTATCACTCGATAGGCTTAGATACACTGCTAGTCTACATGATAGGCTTAGATATGACAGCAGACCAGATGGTATCACCCGATAGGCTTAGATACACTGCTAGTCTACATGATAGGCTTAGATATGACAGCACAGCAGACGGTATCACCCGATAGGCTTAGATACACTGCTAGTCTACATGATAGGCTTAAATATGACAGCACAGCAGACGGTATCACCTGATAGGCTTAGATACCTCTGGGTGTATTATATAATTGTTTAGGACCTCTCTCTATATACCTGCCGTGTTGGGCGGAGTTCCTCTCTATCACTGTAATAACCTTACTGTTATCAGTGGAAAATGTAATGTCCCTGTAAGAAGTGATGTGGTGGAGCGGAGCGCCGTGCCCATCCAGATACCCGGGCACACATGCTTAGAGTCTCACACCTGCTTGGCAGCGGTACCAATGTCAGGGGGCAGGTGGGGTGAGGGGGCTTATATAAGGGTGCTCAGTGCTGGATGGGACCCGCTGCTGGGGAGATCCAGGACACAGGATGGCACGCTATATCGCTCTCTTGGCTTTTTCCAGCCTGTTAGTGGCTGCTCACGCCGCAACGGTAAGTCAGCTGTGCCACGCCACCTTCTATATACTTATATATACTTTGTGTTTTGTTTCCTTAAAGGGGTTTGTTAATCAAAAAATGTTTTTCTCTTAAATCAACTGGTCTTCCAGTACTTATCAGCTGCTGTATGTCCTGCAGGAAGTGGTGTATTCTCTCCAGTCTGATACAGTGCTCTCTGCTGCCACCTCTGTCCATGTAAGGAACTGTCCAGAGCAGCAGCAAATTCCCATAGAAAACCTCTCCGGCTCTGGACAGTTCCTGACATGGACAGAGGTGGCAGCAGAGAGCACTGTGTCAGACTAGAAAGAATACACCACTTCCTGTAGGACATACAGCAGCTGATAAGTACTGGAAGACTAGAGATTTTTAAAATATGTAAATTAAAATGCTCTGGAACCAGTTGATTTAAAAGAATTTTTTTGGCGAACAATCCCTTTAAGATCTAATTGTATGTCAGTGATTGGCCGAGAACCCTGACACAGCTGCAGAACTTGTTACAGTGTGTCAGAATTCTCTCATATCCGGATGTGTAAGAGAGATGTTCCGGGTCACTGGCAGCAAGCAGAGACCTGGAAAATGATGAGAAATGGCTGTTTCCATAGGGTAATACAGGATACCTGACCACTTGCTGCTCATTTTATTGGGAATAAGCTGCAGTACCAGACATGGCCATGAATAAGAGTGGCGCCTCAGATCCTCACCAGTCGTCTTTCTCTTCCTATTACAGCTGGGTGTGGTATACACAGAAGGGGGGTTTGTCGAAGGAACCAGTAAGAAAATTGGCATCATCTCTCCGGATTATATCGATATATTCAAGGGGATTCCATTCGGTGCCACCACTAAGGTTCTGGAAAAGCCTGAGAAGCATCCCGGCTGGTCTGGTAAGGAGGAGTCAGTGCAGAGACGGGGAACCTTCAGCCCTCCAGGTGTTACAAAACTACAACTCCCATCATGCACGGACAACTCTTAGCTCTCCAGGCATGATGGGAGTTGTAGTTTTGCAACAGCTTTAGAGCCAAGGTTCCCTACCCCTGAGTTAGTGTGTTAACATAATTGGGGGGATTTATAAAGACCCCCGCCATTGTACAGGCTTATACCTGCTTGAACCTGCACACAGGCATAAATTGTAGTAAATCTGGCGCAGGTGAAGACACGCCCCCTTTACACTATGCCCCGCCCACCTGGCAAACCGTTACAAAATATGGCGTATCTGTGCTCGGCCCTGGTTTTCATAGGTAAAGCATCAGTTTAGATTTACCCTGTTAGGGTATAAACCCACACACCGTATAAGCAGCGTATTTACTGCTGCGATACGCAGCAAACACGCAGCAAATACGCAGCAAATATGCAGCAGATTGGGTCTAAATAACTGAACACAGCATCAAATCTGTACCAACAAATCTGCTGCGTATTTGCTGCGTATTTGTTGCGTATCTGCTGTGTATACGGTGTGTGGGTTTGTACCCTTAGGGTGTAGATTTATACATACACTCCAGTCTCCTCCAGAGCTGCGCTCACAATTCTGCTGCTTGAAACTTTAAATCTTTCAAATCAACTGGTTTCAGAGAGTTATACAGATTTGTAATTTACTTCTAATAAAAAAAAAAATCTCCAGTCTTCCAGAAGGTACCAGCTGCTGTTTGTCCTGCAGGAAGTGGTGTATTCTCTCCAGTCTGACACAGGGCTCTCTGCTGCCACCTCTGTCCATGTCAGGAACTGTCCAGAGCAGCAGCAAATCCTCATAGAAAACCTCTCCTGCTCTGGACAGTTCCTGACATGGACAGAGGTGGCAGCAGAGAGCACTGTGTCAGACTGGAGAGAATACACAACTTCCTGCAGGACATACAGCAGCTGATAAGTACTGGAAGACCGGATATTTTTTTAAATAGAAGTAAATTAGAAGTCTTTATAACTTTCTGACACCAGATGATTTGAAAGAAAAAGATTTTCACTGGAGTGCCCCTTTAAGCCCCAGTGGTCGGGTCCCTACTGATCACACACTATGTTATTGGTGGGAAAGCAGCAGCTCTGGATGTGACTGGAGACCTGATATATGTAGCGCACCCTATCTATAGGATATAAATAAAATATGGAATACTATACTGTAATAAACATAATGCAATGTCACAGCCCTGGTGAGTTTTGCTTCTTTGTCTCCTTCCTCAGGAACCTTGAAGGCCACCGAGTACAAACCGCGCTGCATGCAGTCCAACCTGGTCCAGAACGATGTACGAGGGGAAATGGACTGTCTGTACCTCAATATATGGGTCCCTCAGTCCAAGAAAGCAGGTCAGTGCTATGGGATGGTCCCCCAGAGCAGCGCTCCACAACCTGACACTCTCCAGCTCTTGAAAAACTACAACTCCCAGCATACATTTTCTGCTACTGATTAGAGTCAGATACTAAAACTTAAACTTTTATTCTAATATTTTTCTATTTTCTGACTGTAATTTTTATTTTATTTCACTGTTTGTACATTGTTATGGGGGCAGCCATCTTTCCTGAGCTGCTGTTAACAGCATTTAGTGACATGCTTTACAGCAAGACTCATGGTCATAGAGGACAATAGACGGACTCTGTCCCCTTGAGATGAATGTGAGACATTACTGAGCGCACTCTGTGACCTGTGAAGAGGTCATTCCACAGGGAGCTGCTATTGTCTTCTCTACCCACAGGTGTCACATGACGCTGAAATGCTGTACAGATCACTTTACTGCAGCCTCCTCTTATCACCACAGACACAACAGCAAGTCTCAGTTTAATTTTAGCCCCAGTGGTGTGAATGAAAACTGCAAGATATCAGGATTATTTTATATAATAGAGAGAAAAATGGAAAATTAGGAAAAATGTCACCAAAAATTCTTTAAAAATATGTTTAACATAAAAACTTTATACAATAAATAATTTTCTGAAGACTTTGTCCCTTAAAGAGCCTATTACACAGACTGATTTATCTGACAGATTTCTAAAGCCAGGAACAGACAGGCTTTGGCTTCAAGAATCTGTCAGATATATCTGTCTGTGTTATAGGGCCTTTGGAGTCTGATCAGATTTATGAGTTCAGCTCTGGAGACCCCATCGTTGTCTCTTGTATTTCTTTTACATGTAGTGTCCACTAACTTACCCGTCATGGTCTGGATTTATGGCGGAGGGTTTTTACTTGGAGGAGGACAAGGAGCCAACTTCCTTGACAACTACCTGTATGATGGGGAGGAGCTGGCCCTGCGAGGCGGCGTCATCGTGGTGACCTTCAACTACCGTGTGGGACCCCTGGGATTCCTCAGCACGGGAGACGCCAACGCCCCCGGTAAGGACTCATATGAGGGGGCTCTCTGCTGTACACACAGTTCATACAGGACCCTTAACTATAAACTGATGAGACATTGTCCCTTAGTGATTGGCTGTAATCTGTAGGGAAACCGGCTACTAGGTGTTCTGTTTCCCTGCAGCGCCACCACAGGAGGAAAGAAGCATTACAGGGCATCTATTCACATCAATGGCTTGTCTGTACAGTACAGGACATGGCGGGTCCTCCAGAACCAGAGACGCTCTTTGTAGCTGATCTCCAGTGATTTTTCACACTTTTGTCAGTTTCATCTTCACATTTCTTTATATTTTCCCTGTAATCAGGAAACTACGGTCTGTGGGATCAGCATATGGCCATCGCATGGGTGAAGAGGAACATCGCTGCCTTTGGAGGAGACCCCAAAAACATCACCATCTTCGGAGAGTCGGCTGGAGCCGCCAGTGTCTCCCTGCAGGTATAGAGCTCATGCTTTCAGTAACTATGTACACTGTATATACTATATACCCAGGTTCCGTTACAGGTGGGAGTCCTGTGTGCGGCTATGACCTTCCTTCCTTCGGATATTGGATTGCTAGCTCAGGGACTTCCTCCACATTGGGCAGATCTAATATTCCCAATAAACACTTCTTGGGGTCAGTCGTTATAGATGCAGAGTATATAGTATATACTTTATGAATAATGTCCAATAGCTCTTTCCAAGACTCGTCCAGTTCCCTACACTCCCACATCATATGCATTATGTGTGCCTCTGGTTCTCTACATCATATGCATTATGTGTGCCTCTGGTTCTCTACATCATATGCAGTATGTGTGCCTCTGGTTCTCTACATCATATGCAGTATGTGTGCCTCTGGTTCTGTACATCATATGCAGTATGTGTGCCTCTGGTTCTGTACATCATATGCAGTATGTGTGCCTCTGGTTCTCTACATTATATGCATTATGTGTGCCTCTGGTTCTCTACATCATATGCAGTATGTGTGCCTCTGGTTCTCTACATTATATGCAGTATGTGTGCCTCTGGTTCTCTACATTATATGCAGTATGTGTGCCTCTGGTTCTCTACACCATATGCAGTATATGTGCCTCTGGTTATCTACACCATATGCAGTATATGTGCCTCTGGTTCTCCACACCATATGCATTATGTGTGCCTCTGGTTCTCTACATCATATGCAGTATATGTGACTCTGGTTATCTACACCATATGCAGTATGTGTGCCTCTGGTTCTCTACATTATATGCAGTATGTGTGCCTCTGGTTCTCTACATCATATGCAGTATGTGTGCCTCTGGTTCTCCACACCATATGCATTATGTGTGCCTCTGGTTCTCCACACCATATGCAGTATGTGTGCCTCTGGTTCTCCACACCATATGCATTATGTGTGCCTCTGGTTCTCTACACCATATGCAGTATATGTGCCTCTGGTTCTCTACATTATATGCAGTATGTGTGCCTCTGGTTCTCTACATTATATGCAGTATGTGTGCCTCTGGTTCTCTACACCATATGCAGTATATGTGCCTCTGGTTCTCTACATTATATGCAGTATGTGTGCCTCTGGTTCTCTACATTATATGCAGTATGTGTGCCTCTGGTTCTCTACACCATATGCAGTATATGTGCCTCTGGTTCTCTACATTATATGCAGTATGTGTGCCTCTGGTTCTCTACATTATATGCAGTATGTGTGCCTCTGGTTCTCTACATCATATGCAGTATGTGTGCCTCTGGTTCTCTACACCATATGCAGTATATGTGCCTCTGGTTCTCCACACCATATGCAGTATATGTGCCTCTGGTTCTCTACATTATATGCAGTATGTGTGCCTCTGGTTCTCTACATTATATGCAGTATGTGTGCCTCTGGTTCTCTACACCATATGCAGTATGTGTGCCTCTGGTTCTCTACATCATATGCAGTATGTGTGCCTCTGGGTCTCTACATTATATGCAGTATGTGTGCCTCTGGTTCTCTACATTATATGCATTATGTGTGCCTCTGGTTCTCTACATCATATGCAGTATGTGTGCCTCTGGTTCTCTACATCATATGCAGTATGTGTGCCTCTGGTTCTCTACATTATATGCATTATGTGTGCCTCTGGTTCTCTACACCATATGCAGTATATGTGCCTCT
This sequence comes from Dendropsophus ebraccatus, assembly GCF_027789765.1. Taxonomy (NCBI): domain Eukaryota; kingdom Metazoa; phylum Chordata; class Amphibia; order Anura; family Hylidae; genus Dendropsophus; species Dendropsophus ebraccatus. Next base: position 7,320,100 of record NC_091463.1, read on the forward strand.
GGTTATCTACATTATATGCAGTATGTGTGCCTCTGGTTCTCTACATTATATGCAGTATGTGTGCCTCTGGTTCTCTACACCATATGCATTATATGTGCCTCTGGTTCTCTACATCATATGCAGTATGTGTGCCTCTGGTTCTCTACATCATATGCAGTATGTGTGCCTCTGGTTCTCTACATCATATGCATTATGTGTGCCTCTGGGTCTCTACATCATATGCAGTATGTGTGCCTCTGGTTCTCTACATCATATGCAGTATGTGTGCCTCTGGTTCTCTACACCATATGCAGTATGTGTGCCTCTGGTTCTCTACACCATATGCAGTATATGTGCCTCTGGTTCTCTACATTATATGCATTATGTGTGCCTCTGGTTCACTACACCATATGCATTATGTGTGCCTCTGGTTCTCCACACCATATGCAGTATGTGTGCCTCTGGTTCTCTACATCATATGCAGTATGTGTGCCTCTGGTTCTCTACATCATATGCAGTATGTGTGCCTCTGGTTCTGTACACCATATGCAGTATGTGTGCCTCTGGTTCTCTACATTATATGCAGTATGTGTGCCTCTGGTTCTCTACATCATATGCAGTATATGTGACTCTGGTTCTCTACATCATATGCAGTATGTGTGCCTCTGGTTCTCTACATCATATGCATTATGCGTGCCTCTGGTTCTCTACATCATATGCAGTATATGTGACTCTGGTTCTCTACATCATATGCAGTATGTGTGCCTCTGGTTCTCTACATCATATGCATTATGCGTGCCTCTGGTTCTCTACATCATATGCAGTATATGTGCCTCTGGTTCTCTACATCATATGCAGTATGTGTGCCTCTGGTTCTCTACATCATATGCAGTATGTGTGCCTCTGGTTCTCTACATCATATGCAGTATATGTGCCTCTGGTTCTCTACATCATATGCAGTATATGTGCCTCTGGTTCTCTACATCATATGCAGTATGTGTGCCTCTGGTTCTCTACATCATATGCAGTATGTGTGCCTCTGGTTCTCTACATCATATGCAGTATATGTGCCTCTGGTTCTGTACATCATATGCAGTATGCGTGCTTCTGGTTCTCTACATCATATGCAGTATATGTGACTCTGGTTCTCTACATCATATGCAGTATGTGTGCCTCTGGTTCTCTACATCATATGCAATATGTGTGCCTCTGGTTCTCTACATCATATACAGTATGTGTGCCTCTGGTTCTGTACATCATATGCAGTATGTGTGCCTCTGGTTCTCTACATCATATGCAGTATGTGTGCCTCTGGTTCTCTACATCATATGCAATATGTGTGCCTCTGGTTCTCTACATCATATGCAGTATATGTGCCTCTGGTTCTCTACATCATATGCATTATGTGTGCCTCTGGTTCTCTACATCATATGCAGTATGTGTGCCTCTGGTTCTCTACATCATATGCAGTATGTGTGCCTCTGGTTCTCTACATCATATGCAGTATGTGTGCCTCTGGTTCTCTACATCATATGCATTATGTGTGACTCTGGTTCTCTACACCATATGCAGTAAATATCGCTGAGATATCCATCCTTTAGTGGAAGCTAAATATATATATTTGATATAATCCTGCACTGAGTGGGACGGTATAACCACAGGTGTCGGCTTTATCTGTGACTGGTAAGCGAGGTGTGGCTGCAAAAGAAGCGCTGCAGCAACTCAGACTCAGTCTGGAGAGTCTAGAAAGTTTTGAACCCATTAAGATCAGTCAGTTCTAAGAGGTGTTTTTTCTATCCCAACCGAAAACCCCTATTAGGGATCTAGAGGGCAATTTATCATACCCAGCCTTCTAAGCAGCACCAGGAGCCTTCTGCCCCATCGCCCATGCCACCCCGTATCCTGACTGCCCCATCGCCCATGCCACCCCGTATCCTGACTGCCCCATCGTCCATGCCACCCCGTATCCTGACTGCCCCATCGCCCATGCCACCCCGTATCCTGACTGCCCCATCGCCCAATGCACCCCGTATCCTGACTGCCCCATCGCCCATGCCACCCCGTATCCTGACTGCCCCATCGCCCATGCCACCCCGTATCCTGACTGCCCCATCGCCCATGCCACCCCGTATCCTGACTGCCCCATCGCCCATGCCACCCCGTATCCTGACTGCCCCATTGCCCATGCCACCCCGTATCCTGACTGCCCCATCGCCCATGCCACTCCGTATCCTTACTGCCCCATCGCCCATGCCACCCCATATCGAGTGCCCCATCGCCCATGCCACCCCGTATCCTGACTGCCCCATCGCCCATGCCACCCCGTATCCTGACTGCCCCATCGCCCATGCCACCCCGTATCCTGACTGCCCCATTGCCCATGCCACCCCGTATCCTGACTGCCCCATTGCCCATGCCACCCCGTATCCTGACTGCCCCATCGCCCATGCCACCCCGTATCCTGACTGCCCCATCGCCCATGCTACCCCGTATCCTGACTGCCCCATCGCCCATGCCACCCCGTATCCTGACTGCCCCATCGCCCATGCCACCCCGTATCCTGACTGCCCCATCGCCCATGCCACCCCTTATCATGAGTGCCCCATCGCCCATGTCACCCCGTATCCTGACTGCCCCATTGCCCATGCCACCCCATATCCTGACTGCCCCATTGCCCATGCCACCCCATATCCTGACTCTCCCATCGCCCATGCCACCCCGTATCCTGAGTTCCCCATCGCCCATGCCACCCCATATCCTGACTGCCCCATCGCCCATGCCACCCCATATCCTGACTGCCCCATTGCCCATGCCACCCCATATCCTGACTCTCCCATCGCCCATGCCACCCCATATCCTGACTCTCCCATCGCCCATGCCACCCCATATCCTGACTGCCCCATCGCCCATGCCACCCCATATCCTGACTCTCCCATCGCCCATGCCACCCCATATCCTGACTCTCCCATCGCCCATGCCACCCCATATCCTGACTGCCCCATCGCCCATGCCACCCCATATCCTGACTGCCCCATTGCCCATGCCACCCCATATCCTGACTCTCCCATCGCCCATGCCACCCCGTATCCTGACTGCCCCATCGCCCATGCCACCCCGTATCCTGACTGCCCCATCGCCCATGCCACCCCGTATCCTGACTGCCCCATCGCCCATGCCACCCCGTATCCTGACTGCCCCATCGCCCATGCCACCCTGTATCCTGACTGCCCCATCGCCCATGCCACCCCGTATCCTGACTGCCCCATCGCCCATGCCACCCCGTATCCTGACTGCCCCATTGCCCATGCCACCCCGTATCCTGACTGCCCCATCACCCATGCCACCCCGTATCCTGACTGCCCCATCGCCCATGCCACCCCGTATCCTGACTGCCCCATCGCCCATGCCACCCCGTATCCTGACTGCCCCATCGCCCATGCCACCCCGTATTCTGACTGCCCCATCGCCCATGCCACCCCGTATCCTGACTGCCCCATTTCCCATGCCACCCCGTATCCTGACTGCCCCATTGCCCATGCCACCCCGTATCCTGACTGCCCCATCGCCCATGCCACCTCGTATCCTGACTGCCCCATTTCCCATGCCACCCCGTATCCTGACTGCCCCATTGCCCATGCCACCCCGTATCCTGACTGCCCCATCGCCCATGCCACCTCGTATCCTGACTGCCCCATTGCCCATGCCACCCCATATCCTGACTGCCCCATTGCCCATGCCACCCCATATCCTGACTCTCCCATCGCCCATGCCACCCCGTATCCTGAGTTCCCCATCACCCATGCCACCCCATATCCTGACTGCCCCATCGCCCATGCCACCCCATATCCTGACTGCCCCATTGCCCATGCCACCCCATATCCTGACTCTCCCATCGCCCATGCCACCCCATATCCTGACTCTCCCATCGCCCATGCCACCCTATATCCTGACTCTCCCATCGCCCATGCCACCCCATATCCTGACTCTCCCATCGCCCATGCCACCCCATATCCTGACTCTCCCATCGCCCATGCCACCCCATATCCTGACTGCCCCATTGCCCATGCCACCCCATATCCTGACTCTCCCATCGCCCATGCCACCCCATATCCTGACTCTTCCATCGCCCATGCCACCCCATATCCTGACTGCCCCATTGCCCATGCCACCCCATATCCTGACTCTCCCATCGCCCATGCCACCCCATATCCTGACTCTCCCATCACCACCTGAGATGAGACAGAAAGTAACGGCCACCTGTGTAGAAGTTATAAGAAGTCTGTGTAGTGGTCTCTAACGTCTCTCCTTCTCCCGCCTGTATACAGACACTGACTCCGTACAATGTTGGACTGATCAAGCGGGCGATCAGCCAGAGCGGGGTAGGACTCTGCCCCTGGGCTATACAGCGGGATCCTCTCATGTGGGCCAAGCAGGTAATGGAAACCAGGTGACTTCTCTGTACAATCCTCCGTATATTGTGGAGCCTGATCCATCCACTGATCCGTCCCCTGTTACAGCTGGCTGCCAGAGTGGGATGCCCTGTGGATGACACCGCGGCCCTGGCGGAGTGCCTGAAGCAGACCGATCCCAAGGCCATCACCGTGGCGTATACCCTGGAGCTGACCAACCTAGACTGTAAGAATAGAGACCGTTAGAGTATAGGGGGATTCATATCTGCAAGGTACACCATAAATATCTGTTATATCAGGGTCCCACCTCAAGATCCAGTGCCCCCCAGTGCATAGGGAGGTCAGAGGTCGCTGGGAAGTGGCCTGTTCTGTGCAGTAGTGTATATACAGCGCTCTGTTCTGTGCAGTAGTGTATATACAGCGGCCTGTTCTGTGCAGTAGTGTATATACAGCGGTCTGTTCTGTGCAGTAGTGTATATACAGCGCTCTGGTCTGTGCAGTAGTGTATATACAGTGTCCTGTTCTGTGCAGTAGTGTATATACAGCGCTCTGTTCTGTGCAGTAGTGTATATACAGTGTCCTGTTCTGTGCAGTAGTGTATATACAGTGTCCTGTTCTGTGCAGTAGTGTATATACAGTGTCCTGTTCTGTGCAGTAGTGTATATACAGCGCTCTGTTCTGTGCAGTGGTGTATATACAGCGTCCTGTTCTGTGCAGTAGTGTATATACAGCGCTCTGTTCTGTGCAGTAGTGTATATACAGTGTCCTGTTCTGTGCAGTAGTGTATATACAGCGCTCTGTTCTGTGCAGTAGTGTATATACAGAGTCCTGTTCTGTGCAGTAGTGTATATACAGCGGCCTGTTCTGTGCAGTAATGTATATACAGTGTCCTGTTCTGTGCAGTAGTGTATATACAGTGTCCTGTTCTGTGCAGTAGTGTATATACAGCGCTCTGTTCTGTGCAGTGGTGTATATACAGCGTCCTGTTCTTTGCAGTAGTGTATATACAGCGCTCTGTTCTGTGCAGTAGTGTATATACAGTGTCCTGTTCTGTGCAGTAGTGTATATACAGCGCTCTGTTCTGTGCAGTAGTGTATATACAGAGTCCTGTTCTGTGCAGTAGTGTATATACAGCGGCCTGTTCTGTGCAGTAATGTATATACAGCGCTCTGTTCTGTGCAGTAGTGTATATACAGCGCTCTGGTCTGTGCAGTAGTGTATATACAGTGTCCTGTTCTGTGCAGTAGTGTATATACAGCGCTCTGTTCTGTGCAGTAGTGTATATACAGTGTCCTGTTCTGTGCAGTAGTGTATATACAGCGCTCTGGTCTGTGCAGTAGTGTATATACAGTGTCCTGTTCTGTGCAGTAGTGTATATACAGCGCTCTGGTCTGTGCAGTAGTGTATATACAGTGTCCTGTTCTGTGCAGTAGTGTATATACAGCGCTCTTTTCTGTGCAGTAGTGTATATACAGCGCTCTGTTCTGTGCAGTAGTGTATATACAGCAGTCTGTTCTGTGCAGTAGTGTATATACAGCGCTCTGTTCTGTGCAGTAGTGTATATACAGCGCTCTGTTCTGTGCAGTAGTGTATATACAGCAGTCTGTTCTGTGCAGTAGTGTATATACAGTGTCCTGTTCTGTGCAGTAGTGTATATACAGCGCTCTGTTCTGTGCAGTAGTGTATATACAGCACTCTGTTCTGTGCAGTAGTGTATATACAGTGTCCTGTTCTGTGCAGTAGTGTATATACAGTGTCCTGTTCTGTGCAGTAGTGTATATACAGCGCTCTGTTCTGTGCAGTAGTGTATATACAGCGCTCTGTTCTGTGCAGTAGTGTATATACAGCGCTCTGTTCTGTGCAGTAGTGTATATACAGAGTCCTGTTCTGTGCAGTAGTGTATATACAGCGCTCTGTTCTGTGCAGTAGTGTATATACAGCGCTCTGTTCTGTGCAGTAGTGTATATACAGAGTCCTGTTCTGTGCAGTAGTGTATATACAGAGTCCTGTTCTGTGCAGTAGTGTATATACAGTGTCCTGTTCTGTGCAGTAGTGTATATACAGTGTCCTGTTCTGTGCAGTAGTGTATATACAGCGCTCTGTTCTGTGCAGTAGTGTATATACAGCGCTCTGTTCTGTGCAGTAGTGTATATACAGCGCTCTGTTCTGTGCAGTAGTGTATATACAGCGCTCTGGTCTGTGCAGTAGTGTATATACAGTGTCCTGTTTCTGTGCAGTAGTGTATATACAGCGCTCTGTTCTGTGCAGTAGTGTATATACAGCGCTCCTGTTCTGTGCAGTAGTGTATATACAGCGCTCTGTTCTGTGCAGTAGTGTATATACAGCGCTCTGTTCTGTGCAGTAGTGTATATACAGTGTGCTGTTCTGTGCAGTAGTGTATATACAGCGCTCTGTTCTGTGCAGTAGTGTATATACAGCGTCCTGTTCTGTGCAGTAGTGTATATACAGCGGCCTGTTCTGTGCAGTAGTGTATATACAGCGCTCTGTTCTGTGCAGTAGTGTATATACAGCGGCCTGTTCTGTGCAGTAGTGTATATACAGCGCTCTGTTCTGTGCAGTAGTGTATATACAGCGTCTCTGTTCTGTGCAGTAGTGTATATACAGGCTCTGTTCTGTGCAGTAGTGTATATACAGCGCTCTGTTCTGTGCAGTAGTGTATATACAGTGTCCTGTTCTGTGCAGTAGTGTATATACAGCGGCCTGTTCTGTGCAGTAGTGTATATACAGCGCTCTGTTCTGTGCAGTAGTGTATATACAGCGTCCTGTTCTGTGCAGTAGTGTATATACAGTGTCCTGTTCTGTGCAGTAGTGTATATACAGTGTCCTGTTCTGTGCAGTAGTGTATATACAGCGTCCTGTTCTGTGCAGTAATGTATATACAGTGTCCTGTTCTGTGCAGTAGTGTATATACAGTGTCCTGTTCTGTGCAGTAGTGTATATACAGTGTCCTGTTCTGTGCAGTAGTGTATATACAGTGTCCTGGTCTGTGCAGTAGTGTATATACAGTATCCTGTTCTGTGCAGTAGTGTATATACAGCGGCCTGTTCTGTGCAGTAGTGTATATACAGCGCTCTGTTCTGTGCAGTAGTGTATATACAGCGCTCTGTTCTGTGCAGTAGTGTATATACAGCGGTCTGTTCTGAGCAGTAGTGTATATACAGTGTCCTGTTCTGTGCAGTAGTGTATATACAGCGCTCTGTTCTGTGCAGTAGTGTATATACAGTGTCCTGTTCTGTGCAGTAGTGTATATACAGCGGCCTGTTCTGTGCAGTAGTGTATATACAGCGGCCTGTTCTGTGCAGTAGTGTATATACAGTGTCCTGTTCTGTGCAGTAATGTATATACAGCGCTCTGTTCTGTGCAGTAGTGTATATACAGTGTCCTGTTCTGTGCAGTAGTGTATATACAGCGCTCTGTTCTGTGCAGTAGTGTATATACAGTGTCCTGTTCTGTGCAGTAGTGTATATACAGTGTCCTGTTCTGTGCAGTAGTGTATATACAGCGCTCTGTTCTGTGCAGTAGTGTATATACAGCGCTCTGTTCTGTGCAGTAGTGTATATAAAGTGTCCTGTTCTGTGCAGTAGTGTATATACAGCGCTCTGTTCTGTGCAGTAGTGTATATACAGCGCTCTGTTCTGTGCAGTAGTGTATATACAGAGTCCTGTTCTGTGCAGTAGTGTATATACAGTGTCCTGTTCTGTGCAGTAGTGTATATACAGCGCTCTGTTCTGTGCAGTAGTGTATATACAGAGTCCTGTTCTGTGCAGTAGTGTATATACAGCTGCCTGTTCTGTGCAGTAGTGTATATACAGTGTCCTGTTCTGTGCAGTAGTGTATATACAGCGGCCTGTTCTGTGCAGTAGTGTATATACAGTGTCCTGTTCTGTGCAGTAGTGTATATACAGCGGCCTGTTCTGTGCAGTAGTGTATATACAGTGTCCTGTTCTGTGCAGTAGTGTATATACAGTGTCCTGTTCTGTGCAGTAGTGTATATACAGCGCTCTGTTCTGTGCAGTAGTGTATATACAGTGTCCTGTGCAGTAGTGTATATACAGCGCTCTGTTCTGTGCAGTAGTGTATATACAGCGCTCTGTTCTGTGCAGTAGTGTATATACAGCGCTCTGTTCTGTGCAGTAGTGTATATACAGCGCTCTGTTCTGTGCAGTAGTGTATATACAGTGTCCTGTTCTGTGCAGTAGTGTATATACAGTGTCCTGTTCTGTGCAGTAGTGTATATACAGCGCTCTGTTCTGTGCAGTAGTGTATATACAGCGCTCTGTTCTGTGCAGCAGTGTATATACAGTGGCCTGTTCTGTGCAGTAGTGTATATACAGCGCTCTGTTCTGTGCAGTAGTGTATATACAGCGCTCTGTTCTGTGCAGTAGTGTATATACAGCGCTCTGTTCTGTGCAGTAGTGTATATACAGCGGCCTGTTCTGTGCAGTAGTGTATATACAGTGTCCTGTCCTGTGCAGTAGTGTATATACAGCGCTCTGGTCTGTGCAGTAGTGTATATACAGTGCTCTGTTCTGTGCAGTAGTGTATATACAGTGCTCTGTTCTGTGCAGTAGTGTATATACAGTGTCCTGTTCTGTGCAGTAGTGTATATACAGTGTCCTGTTCTGTGCAGTAGTGTATATACAGTGTCCTGTCCTGTGCAGTAGTGTATATACAGCGCCCTGGTCTGTGCAGTAGTGTATATACAGCGCTCTGTTCTGTGCAGTAGTGTATATACAGCGGCCTGTTCTGTGCAGTAGTGTATATACAGTGTCCTGTCCTGTGCAGTAGTGTATATACAGCGCTCTGGTCTGTGCAGTAGTGTATATACAGAGTCCTGTTCTGTGCAGTAGTGTATATACAGTGTCCTGTCCTGTGCAGTAGTGTATATACAGCGCTCTGGTCTGTGCAGTAGTGTATATACAGCGCTCTGTTCTGTGCAGTAGTGTATATACAGTGTCCTGTCCTGTGCAGTAGTGTATATACAGCGCTCTGGTCTGTGCAGTAGTGTATATACAGAGTCCTGTTCTGTGCAGTAGTGTATATACAGTGTCCTGTTCTGTGCAGTAGTGTATATACAGCGCTCTGGTCTGTGCAGTAGTGTATATACAGCGCTCTGTTCTGTGCAGTAGTGTATATACAGCGCTCTGGTCTGTGCAGTAGTGTATATACAGCGCTCTGGTCTGTGCAGTAGTGTATATACAGCGCTCTGTTCTGTGCAGTAGTGTATATACAGCGCTCTGTTCTGTGCAGTAGTGTATATACAGCGGCCTGTTCTGTGCAGTAGTGTATATACAGCGGCCTGTTCTGTGCAGTAGTGTATATACAGCGCTCTGTTCTGTGCAGTAGTGTATATACAGCGCTTTGTTCTGTGCAGTAGTGTATATACAGCGCTCTGTTCTGTGCAGTAGTGTATATACAGTGTCCTGTTCTGTGCAGTAGTGTATATACAGCGCTCTGTTCTGTGCAGTAGTGTATATACAGCGCTCTGTTCTGTGCAGTAGTGTATATACAGCGCTCTGTTCTGTGCAGTAGTGTATATACAGCGGCCTGTTCTGTGCAGTAGTGTATATACAGCGGCCTGTTCTGTGCAGTAGTGTATATACAGCGGCCTGTTCTGTGCAGTAGTGTATATACAGCGGCCTGTTCTGTGCAGTAGTGTATATACAGCGGCCTGTTCTGTGCAGTAGTGTATATACAGCGCTCTGTTCTGTGCAGTAGTGTATATACAGCGCTCTGTTCTGTGCAGTAGTGTATATACAGCGCTCTGTTCTGTGCAGTAGTGTATATACAGCGCTCTGTTCTGTGCAGTAGTGTATATACAGTGTCCTGTTCTGTGCAGTAGTGTATATACAGCGCTCTGTTCTGTGCAGTAGTGTATATACAGTGTCCTGTTCTGTGCAGTAGTGTATATACAGCGGCCTGTTCTGTGCAGTAGTGTATATACAGCGCTCTGTTCTGTGCAGTAGTGTATATACAGCGCTCTGTTCTGTGCAGTAGTGTATATACAGCGCTCTGTTCTGTGCAGTAGTGTATATACAGCGCTCTGTTCTGTGCAGTAGTGTATATACAGTGTCCTGTTCTGTGCAGTAGTGTATATACAGCGCTCTGTTCTGTGCAGTAGTGTATATACAGCGCTCTGTTCTGTGCAGTAGTATATATACAGCGTCCTGTTCTGTGCAGTAGTGTATATACAGTGTCCTGTTCTGTGCAGTAGTGTATATACAGCGCTCTGTTCTGTGCAGTAGTGTATATACAGCGCTCTGGTCTGTGCAGTAGTGTATATACAGCGCTCTGTTCTGTGCAGTAGTGTATATACAGCGCTCTGTTCTGTGCAGTAGTGTATATACAGCGCTCTGTTCTGTGCAGTAGTATATATACAGCGCTCTGTTCTGTGCAGTAGTATATATACAGCGTCCTGTTCTGTGCAGTAGTGTATATACAGCGCTCTGTTCTGTGCAGTAGTGTATATACAGCGGCCTGTTCTGTGCAGTAGTGTATATACAGCGCTCTGTTCTGTGCAGTAGTGTATATACAGCGCTCTGTTCTGTGCAGTAGTGTATATACAGCGCTCTGTTCTGTGCAGTAGTGTATATACAGCGGCCTGTTCTGTGCAGTAGTGTATATACAGCGCTCTGTTCTGTGCAGTAGTGTATATACAGTGTCCTGTTCTGTGCAGTAGTGTATATACAGCGGCCTGTTCTGTGCAGTAGTGTATATACAGCGCTCTCTTCTGTGCAGTAGTGTATATACAGCGCTCTGTTCTGTGCAGTAGTGTATATACAGCGCTCTGTTCTGTGCAGTAGTGTATATACAGTGTCCTGTTCTGTGCAGTAGTGTATATACAGCGCTCTGTTCTGTGCAGTAGTGTATATACAGCGCTCTCTTCTGTGCAGTAGTGTATATACAGCGCTCTCTTCTGTGCAGTAGTGTATATACAGTGTCCTGTTCTGTGCAGTAGTGTATATACAGCGGCCTGTTCTGTGCAGTAGTGTATATACAGTGTCCTGTTCTGTGCAGTAGTGTATAAACAGTGTCCTGTTCTGTGCAGTAGTGTATATACAGCGGCCTGTTCTGTGCAGTAGTGTATATACAGCGCTCTGTTCTGTGCAGTAGTGTATATACAGCGCTCTGTTCTGTGCAGTAGTGTATATACAGCGCTCTGTTCTGTGCAGTAATGTATATACAGCGCTCTGTTCTGTGCAGTAGTGTATATACAGTGTCCTGTTCTGTGCAGTAGTGTATATACAGCGGCCTGTTCTGTGCAGTAGTGTATATACAGCGCTCTGTTCTGTGCAGTAGTGTATATACAGTGTCCTGTTCTGTGCAGTAGTGTATATACAGTGCTCTGTTCTGTGCAGTAATGTATATACAGCGCTCTGTTCTGTGCAGTAGTGTATATACAGTGTCCTGTTCTGTGCAGTAGTGTATATACAGTGTCCTGTTCTGTGCAGTAGTGTATATACAGTGTCCTGTTCTGTGCAGTAGTGTATATACAGCGGCCTGTTCTGTGCAGTAGTGTATATACAGCGCTCTGTTCTGTGCAGTAGTGTATATACAGTGTCCTGTTCTGTGCAGTAGTGTATATATAGTGTCCTGTTCTGTGCAGTAGTGTATATACAGCGGCCTGTTCTGTGCAGTAGTGTATATACAGCGCTCTGTTCTGTGCAGTAGTATATATACAGTGTCCTGTTCTGTGCAGTAGTGTATATACAGCGCTCTGTTCTGTGCAGTAGTGTATATACAGCGCTCTGTTCTGTGCAGTAGTGTATATACAGCGGCCTGTTCTGTGCAGTAGTGTATATACAGCGCTCTGTTCTGTGCAGTAGTGTATATACAGCGTCCTGTTCTGTGCAGTAGTGTATATACAGTGTCCTGTTCTGTGCAGTAATGTATATACAGTGTCCTGTTCTGTGCAGTAGTGTATATACAGCGTCCTGTTCTGTGCAGTAATGTATATACAGTGTCCTGTTCTGTGCAGTAGTGTATATACAGTGTCCTGTTCTGTGCAGTAGTGTATATACAGTGTCCTGTTCTGTGCAGTAGTGTATATACAGCGCTCTGTTCTGTGCAGTAGTGTATATACAGTGTCCTGTTCTGTGCAGTAGTGTATATACAGCGCTCTGTTCTGTGCAGTAGTGTATATACAGTGTCCTGTTCTGTGCAGTAGTGTATATACAGCGCTCTGTTCTGTGCAGTAGTGTATATACAGTGTCCTGTTCTGTGCAGTAGTGTATATACAGCGGCCTGTTCTGTGCAGTAGTGTATATACAGCGGCCTGTTCTGTGCAGTAGTGTATATACAGCTCTCTGTTCTGTGCAGTAGTGTATATACAGTGTCCTGTTCTGTGCAGTAGTGTATATACAGCGGCCTGTTCTGTGCAGTAGTGTATATACAGTGTCCTGTTCTGTGCAGTAGTGTATATACAGCGCTCTGTTCTGTGCAGTAGTGTATATACAGCGCTCTGTTCTGTGCAGTAGTGTATATACAGCGGCCTGTTCTGTGCAGTAGTGTATATACAGCGCTCTGTTCTGTGCAGTAGTGTATATACAGCGCTCTGTTCTGTGCAGTAGTGTATATACAGTGTCCTGTTCTGTGCAGTAGTGTATATACAGCGCTCTGTTCTGTGCAGTAGTGTATATACAGTGTCCTGTTCTGTGCAGTAGTGTATATACAGTGTCCTGTTCTGTGCAGTAGTGTATATACAGCGCTCTGTTCTGTGCAGTAGTGTATATACAGCGCTCTGTTCTGTGCAGTAGTGTATATACAGTGTCCTGTTCTGTGCAGTAGTGTATATACAGTGTCCTGTTCTGTGCAGTAGTGTATATAAAGTGTCCTGTTCTGTGCAGTAGTGTATATACAGCGCTCTGTTCTGTGCAGTAGTGTATATACAGCGCTCTGTTCTGTGCAGTAGTGTATATACAGTGTCCTGTTCTGTGCAGTAGTGTATATACAGCGCTCTGTTCTGTGCAGTAGTGTATATACAGCGGCCTGTCCTGTGCAGTAGTGTATATACAGTGTCCTGTTCTGTGCAGTAGTGTATATACAGAGTCCTGTTCTGTGCAGTAGTGTATATACAGCTGCCTGTTCTGTGCAGTAGTGTATATACAGTGTCCTGTTCTGTGCAGTAGTGTATATACAGTGTCCTGTTCTGTGCAGTAGTGTATATACAGCGGCCTGTTCTGTGCAGTAGTGTATATACAGTGTCCTGTTCTGTGCAGTAGTGTATATACAGCGGCCTGTTCTGTGCAGTAGTGTATATACAGTGTCCTTTTCTGTGCAGTAGTGTATATACAGTGTCCTGTTCTGTGCAGTAGTGTATATACAGCGCTCTGTTCTGTGCAGTAGTGTATATACAGTGTCCTGTGCAGTAGTGTATATACAGCGCTCTGTTCTGTGCAGTAGTGTATATACAGCGGTCTGTTCTGTGCAGTAGTGTATATACAGTGTCCTGTTCTGTGCAGTAGTGTATATACAGCGCTCTGTTCTGTGCAGTAGTGTATATACAGTGTCCTGTTCTGTGCAGTAGTGTATATACAGAGTCCTGTTCTGTGCAGTAGTGTATATACAGTGTCCTGTTCTGTGCAGTAGTGTATATACAGTGTCCTGTTCTGTGCAGTAGTGTATATACAGCGCTCTGTTCTGTGCAGTAGTGTATATACAGCGCTCTGTTCTGTGCAGTAGTGTATATACAGCGCTCTGTTCTGTGCAGTAGTGTATATACAGTGTCCTGTTCTGTGCAGTAGTGTATATACAGTGTCCTGTTCTGTGCAGTAGTGTATATACAGCGGCCTGTTCTGTGCAGTAGTGTATATACAGCGCTCTGTTCTGTGCAGTAGTGTATATACAGTGTCCTGTTCTGTGCAGTAGTGTATATACAGCGCTCTGTTCTGTGCAGTAGTGTATATACAGCGCTCTGTTCTGTGCAGTAGTGTATATACAGTGGCCTGTTCTGTGCAGTAGTGTATATACAGCGCTCTGTTCTGTGCAGTAGTGTATATACAGCGCTCTGTTCTGTGCAGTAGTGTATATACAGCGCTCTGTTCTGTGCAGTAGTGTATATACAGCGGCCTGTTCTGTGCAGTAGTGTATATACAGTGTCCTGTCCTGTGCAGTAGTGTATATACAGCGCTCTGGTCTGTGCAGTAGTGTATATACAGTGCTCTGTTCTGTGCAGTAGTGTATATACAGTGCTCTGTTCTGTGCAGTAGTGTATATACAGTGTCCTGTTCTGTGCAGTAGTGTATATACAGCGCTCTGTTCTGTGCAGTAGTGTATATACAGCGCTCTGTTCTGTGCAGTAGTGTATATACAGAGTCCTGTTCTGTGCAGTAGTGTATATACAGTGTCCTGTTCTGTGCAGTAGTGTATATACAGCGCTCTGTTCTGTGCAGTAGTGTATATACAGAGTCCTGTTCTGTGCAGTAGTGTATATACAGCTGCCTGTTCTGTGCAGTAGTGTATATACAGTGTCCTGTTCTGTGCAGTAGTGTATATACAGCGGCCTGTTCTGTGCAGTAGTGTATATACAGTGTCCTGTTCTGTGCAGTAGTGTATATACAGCGGCCTGTTCTGTGCAGTAGTGTATATACAGTGTCCTGTTCTGTGCAGTAGTGTATATACAGTGTCCTGTTCTGTGCAGTAGTGTATATACAGCGCTCTGTTCTGTGCAGTAGTGTATATACAGTGTCCTGTGCAGTAGTGTATATACAGCGCTCTGTTCTGTGCAGTAGTGTATATACAGCGCTCTGTTCTGTGCAGTAGTGTATATACAGCGGCCTGTTCTGTGCAGTAGTGTATATACAGCGCTCTGGTCTGTGCAGTAGTGTATATACAGTGTCCTGTTCTGTGCAGTAGTGTATATACAGCGCTCTGTTCTGTGCAGTAGTGTATATACAGCGCTCTGTTCTGTGCAGTAGTGTATATACAGCGCTCTGTTCTGTGCAGTAGTGTATATACAGCGGCCTGTTCTGTGCAGTAGTGTATATACAGCGCTCTGTTCTGTGCAGTAGTGTATATACAGTGTCCTGTTCTGTGCAGTAGTGTATATACAGTGTCCTGTTCTGTGCAGTAGTGTATATACAGCGCTCTGTTCTGTGCAGTAGTGTATATACAGCGCTCTGTTCTGTGCAGCAGTGTATATACAGTGGCCTGTTCTGTGCAGTAGTGTATATACAGCGCTCTGTTCTGTGCAGTAGTGTATATACAGCGCTCTGTTCTGTGCAGTAGTGTATATACAGCGCTCTGTTCTGTGCAGTAGTGTATATACAGCGGCCTGTTCTGTGCAGTAGTGTATATACAGTGTCCTGTCCTGTGCAGTAGTGTATATACAGCGCTCTGGTCTGTGCAGTAGTGTATATACAGTGCTCTGTTCTGTGCAGTAGTGTATATACAGTGCTCTGTTCTGTGCAGTAGTGTATATACAGTGTCCTGTTCTGTGCAGTAGTGTATATACAGTGTCCTGTTCTGTGCAGTAGTGTATATACAGTGTCCTGTCCTGTGCAGTAGTGTATATACAGCGCTCTGGTCTGTGCAGTAGTGTATATACAGCGCTCTGTTCTGTGCAGTAGTGTATATACAGCGGCCTGTTCTGTGCAGTAGTGTATATACAGTGTCCTGTCCTGTGCAGTAGTGTATATACAGCGCTCTGGTCTGTGCAGTAGTGTATATACAGAGTCCTGTTCTGTGCAGTAGTGTATATACAGTGTCCTGTCCTGTGCAGTAGTGTATATACAGCGCTCTGGTCTGTGCAGTAGTGTATATACAGTGTCCTGTTCTGTGCAGTAGTGTATATACAGCGGCCTGTTCTGTGCAGTAGTGTATATACAGTGTCCTGTTCTGTGCAGTAGTGTATATACAGTGTCCTGTTCTGTGCAGTAGTGTATATACAGCGCTCTGGTCTGTGCAGTAGTGTATATACAGCGCTCTGTTCTGTGCAGTAGTGTATATACAGCGGCCTGTTCTGTGCAGTAGTGTATATACAGTGTCCTGTCCTGTGCAGTAGTGTATATACAGCGCTCTGGTCTGTGCAGTAGTGTATATACAGAGTCCTGTTCTGTGCAGTAGTGTATATACAGTGTCCTGTCCTGTGCAGTAGTGTATATACAGCGCTCTGGTCTGTGCAGTAGTGTATATACAGCGCTCTGTTCTGTGCAGTAGTGTATATACAGTGTCCTGTCCTGTGCAGTAGTGTATATACAGCGCTCTGGTCTGTGCAGTAGTGTATATACAGAGTCCTGTTCTGTGCAGTAGTGTATATACAGTGTCCTGTTCTGTGCAGTAGTGTATATACAGCGCTCTGGTCTGTGCAGTAGTGTATATACAGTGTCCTGTTCTGTGCAGTAGTGTATATACAGTGTCCTGTTCTGTGCAGTAGTGTATATACAGTGTCCTGTTCTGTGCAGTAGTGTATATACAGCGCTCTGGTCTGTGCAGTAGTGTATATACAGCGCTCTGTTCTGTGCAGTAGTGTATATACAGCGCTCTGGTCTGTGCAGTAGTGTATATACAGCGCTCTGGTCTGTGCAGTAGTGTATATACAGCGCTCTGTTCTGTGCAGTAGTGTATATACAGCGCTCTGTTCTGTGCAGTAGTGTATATACAGCGGCCTGTTCTGTGCAGTAGTGTATATACAGCGGCCTGTTCTGTGCAGTAGTGTATATACAGCGCTCTGTTCTGTGCAGTAGTGTATATACAGCGCTCTGTTCTGTGCAGTAGTGTATATACAGCGCTCTGTTCTGTGCAGTAGTGTATATACAGTGTCCTGTTCTGTGCAGTAGTGTATATACAGCGCTCTGTTCTGTGCAGTAGTGTATATACAGTGTCCTGTTCTGTGCAGTAGTGTATATACAGTGTCCTGTTCTGTGCAGTAGTGTATATACAGCGCTCTGTTCTGTGCAGTAGTGTATATACAGCGCTCTGTTCTGTGCAGTAGTGTATATACAGCGCTCTGTTCTGTGCAGTAATGTATATACAGCGCTCTGTTCTGTGCAGTAGTGTATATACAGTGTCCTGTTCTGTGCAGTAGTGTATATACAGCTGTCTGTTCTGTGCAGTAGTGTATATATAGTGTCCTGTTCTGTGCAGTAGTGTATATACAGCGCTCTGTTCTGTGCAGTAGTGTATATACAGCGGCCTGTTCTGTGCAGTAGTGTATATGCAGCGCTCTGTTCTGTGCAGTAGTGTATATACAGTGCTCTGTTCTGTGCAGTAGTGTATATACAGCGGCCTGTTCTGTGCAGTAGTGTATATACAGCGCTCTGTTCTGTGCAGTAGTGTATATACAGTGTCCTGTTCTGTGCAGTAGTGTATATACAGTGTCCTGTTCTGTGCAGTAGTGTATATACAGTGTCCTGTTCTGTGCAGTAGTGTATATACAGTGTCCTGTTCTGTGCAGTAGTGTATATACAGCGCTCTGTTCTGTGCAGTAGTGTATATACAGTGTCCTGTTCTGTGCAGTAGTGTATATACAGCGCTCTGTTCTGTGCAGTAGTGTATATACAGCGCTCTGGTCTGTGCAGTAGTGTATATACAGCGGCCTGTTCTGTGCAGTAGTGTATATACAGCGGCCTGTTCTGTGCAGTAGTGTATATACAGCGGCCTGTTCTGTGCAGTAGTGTATATACAGCGCTCTGTTCTGTGCAGTAGTGTATATACAGCGCTCTGTTCTGTGCAGTAGTGTATATACAGCGCTCTGTTCTGTGCAGTAGTGTATATACAGTGTCCTGTTCTGTGCAGTAGTGTATATACAGTGTCCTGTTCTGTGCAGTAGTGTATATACAGTGTCCTGTTCTGTGCAGTAGTGTATATACAGTGTCCTGTTCTGTGCAGTAGTGTATATACAGCGCTCTGTTCTGTGCAGTAGTGTATATACAGCGCTCTGTTCTGTGCAGTAGTGTATATACAGCTGCCTGTTCTGTGCAGTAGTGTATATACAGCTGCCTGTTCTGTGCAGTAGTGTATATACAGTGTCCTGTTCTGTGCAGTAGTGTATATACAGCGGCCTGTTCTGTGCAGTAGTGTATATACAGCGCTCTGTTCTGTGCAGTAGTGTATATACAGCGCTCTGTTCTGTGCAGTAGTGTATATACAGCGCTCTGGTCTGTGCAGTAGTGTATATACAGTGTCCTGGTCTGTGCAGTAGTGTATATACAGCGCTCTTTTCTGTGCAGTAGTGTATATACAGCGCTCTGTTCTGTGCAGTAGTGTATATACAGCGCTCTGTTCTGTGCAGTAGTGTATATACAGCGCTCTGTTCTGTGCAGTAGTGTATATACAGTGTCCTGTTCTGTGCAGTAGTGTATATACAGTGTCCTGTTCTGTGCAGTAGTGTATATACAGCGCTCTGTTCTGTGCAGTAGTGTATATACAGTGTCCTGTCCTGTGCAGTAGTGTATATACAGCGCTCTGTTCTGTGCAGTAGTGTATATACAGTGTCCTGTTCTGTGCAGTAGTGTATATACAGCGCTCTGGTCTGTGCAGTAGTGTATATACAGTGTCCTGTTCTGTGCAGTAGTGTATATACAGCGCTCTGTTCTGTGCAGTAGTGTATATACAGCGCTCTGTTCTGTGCAGTAGTGTATATACAGCGGCCTGTTCTGTGCAGTAGTGTATATACAGCGGCCTGTTCTGTGCAGTAGTGTATATACAGCGGCCTGTTCTGTGCAGTAGTGTATATACAGCGGCCTGTTCTGTGCAGTAGTGTATATACAGCGGCCTGTTCTGTGCAGTAGTGTATATACAGCGCTCTGTTCTGTGCAGTAGTGTATATACAGCGCTCTGTTCTGTGCAGTAGTGTATATACAGCGCTCTGTTCTGTGCAGTAGTGTATATACAGCGCTCTGTTCTGTGCAGTAGTATATATACAGCGCTCTGTTCTGTGCAGTAGTATATATACAGCGTCCTGTTCTGTGCAGTAGTGTATATACAGTGTCCTGTTCTGTGCAGTAGTGTATATACAGCGCTCTGTTCTGTGCAGTAGTGTATATACAGCGCTCTGTTCTGTGCAGTAGTGTATATACAGCGCTCTGTTCTGTGCAGTAGTGTATATACAGCGCTCTGTTCTGTGCAGTAGTGTATATACAGCGCTCTGTTCTGTGCAGTAGTATATATACAGCGCTCTGTTCTGTGCAGTAGTATATATACAGCGTCCTGTTCTGTGCAGTAGTGTATATACAGCGCTCTGTTCTGTGCAGTAGTGTATATACAGCGGCCTGTTCTGTGCAGTAGTGTATATACAGCGCTCTGTTCTGTGCAGTAGTGTATATACAGCGCTCTGTTCTGTGCAGTAGTGTATATACAGCGCTCTGTTCTGTGCAGTAGTGTATATACAGCGGCCTGTTCTGTGCAGTAGTGTATATACAGCGCTCTGTTCTGTGCAGTAGTGTATATACAGTGTCCTGTTCTGTGCAGTAGTGTATATACAGCGGCCTGTTCTGTGCAGTAGTGTATATACAGCGCTCTCTTCTGTGCAGTAGTGTATATACAGCGCTCTGTTCTGTGCAGTAGTGTATATACAGCGCTCTGTTCTGTGCAGTAGTGTATATACAGTGTCCTGTTCTGTGCAGTAGTGTATATACAGCGCTCTGTTCTGTGCAGTAGTGTATATACAGCGCTCTCTTCTGTGCAGTAGTGTATATACAGCGCTCTCTTCTGTGCAGTAGTGTATATACAGTGTCCTGTTCTGTGCAGTAGTGTATATACAGCGGCCTGTTCTGTGCAGTAGTGTATATACAGTGTCCTGTTCTGTGCAGTAGTGTATAAACAGTGTCCTGTTCTGTGCAGTAGTGTATATACAGCGGCCTGTTCTGTGCAGTAGTGTATATACAGCGCTCTGTTCTGTGCAGTAGTGTATATACAGCGCTCTGTTCTGTGCAGTAGTGTATATACAGTGTCCTGTTCTGTGCAGTAGTGTATATACAGCGGCCTGTTCTGTGCAGTAGTGTATATACAGCGCTCTGTTCTGTGCAGTAGTGTATATACAGTGTCCTGTTCTGTGCAGTAGTGTATATACAGTGCTCTGTTCTGTGCAGTAATGTATATACAGCGCTCTGTTCTGTGCAGTAGTGTATATACAGTGTCCTGTTCTGTGCAGTAGTGTATATACAGCGGCCTGTTCTGTGCAGTAGTGTATATACAGCGCTCTGTTCTGTGCAGTAGTGTATATACAGCGCTCTGTTCTGTGCAGTAGTGTATATACAGTGTCCTGTTCTGTGCAGTAGTGTATATATAGTGTCCTGTTCTGTGCAGTAGTGTATATACAGTGCTCTGTTCTGTGCAGTAGTGTATATACAGCGCTCTGTTCTGTGCAGTAGTATATATACAGTGTCCTGTTCTGTGCAGTAGTGTATATACAGCGCTCTGTTCTGTGCAGTAGTGTATATACAGCGCTCTGTTCTGTGCAGTAGTGTATATACAGCGGCCTGTTCTGTGCAGTAGTGTATATACAGCGCTCTGTTCTGTGCAGTAGTGTATATACAGCGTCCTGTTCTGTGCAGTAGTGTATATACAGTGTCCTGTTCTGTGCAGTAGTGTATATACAGTGTCCTGTTCTGTGCAGTAGTGTATATACAGCGCTCTGTTCTGTGCAGTAGTGTATATACAGTGTCCTGTTCTGTGCAGTAGTGTATATACAGCGCTCTGTTCTGTGCAGTAGTGTATATACAGTGTCCTGTTCTGTGCAGTAGTGTATATACAGCGCTCTGTTCTGTGCAGTAGTGTATATACAGTGTCCTGTTCTGTGCAGTAGTGTATATACAGCGGCCTGTTCTGTGCAGTAGTGTATATACAGCGGCCTGTTCTGTGCAGTAGTGTATATACAGCGCTCTGTTCTGTGCAGTAGTGTATATACAGTGTCCTGTTCTGTGCAGTAGTGTATATACAGCGGCCTGTTCTGTGCAGTAGTGTATATACAGTGTCCTGTTCTGTGCAGTAGTGTATATACAGCGCTCTGTTCTGTGCAGTAGTGTATATACAGTGTCCTGTTCTGTGCAGTAGTGTATATACAGCGCTCTGTTCTGTGCAGTAGTGTATATACAGCGCTCTGTTCTGTGCAGTAGTGTATATACAGTGTCCTGTTCTGTGCAGTAGTGTATATACAGTGTCCTGTTCTGTGCAGTAGTGTATATACAGCGCTCTGTTCTGTGCAGTAGTGTATATACAGCGCTCTGTTCTGTGCAGTAGTGTATATACAGCGTCCTGTTCTGTGCAGTAGTGTATATACAGTGTCCTGTTCTGTGCAGTAGTGTATATAAAGTGTCCTGTTCTGTGCAGTAGTGTATATACAGCGCTCTGTTCTGTGCAGTAGTGTATATACAGCGCTCTGTTCTGTGCAGTAGTGTATATACAGTGTCCTGTTCTGTGCAGTAGTGTATATACAGCGCTCTGTTCTGTGCAGTAGTGTATATACAGCGGCCTGTCCTGTGCAGTAGTGTATATACAGTGTCCTGTTCTGTGCAGTAGTGTATATACAGAGTCCTGTTCTGTGCAGTAGTGTATATACAGCTGCCTGTTCTGTGCAGTAGTGTATATACAGTGTCCTGTTCTGTGCAGTAGTGTATATACAGTGTCCTGTTCTGTGCAGTAGTGTATATACAGCGGCCTGTTCTGTGCAGTAGTGTATATACAGTGTCCTGTTCTGTGCAGTAGTGTATATACAGCGGCCTGTTCTGTGCAGTAGTGTATATACAGTGTCCTGTTCTGTGCAGTAGTGTATATACAGTGTCCTGTTCTGTGCAGTAGTGTATATACAGCGCTCTGTTCTGTGCAGTAGTGTATATACAGTGTCCTGTGCAGTAGTGTATATACAGCGCTCTGTTCTGTGCAGTAGTGTATATACAGCGGTCTGTTCTGTGCAGTAGTGTATATACAGTGTCCTGTTCTGTGCAGTAGTGTATATACAGAGTCCTGTTCTGTGCAGTAGTGTATATACAGTGTCCTGTTCTGTGCAGTAGTGTATATACAGTGTCCTGTTCTGTGCAGTAGTGTATATACAGCGCTCTGTTCTGTGCAGTAGTGTATATACAGCGCTCTGTTCTGTGCAGTAGTGTATATACAGCGCTCTGTTCTGTGCAGTAGTGTATATACAGTGTCCTGTTCTGTGCAGTAGTGTATATACAGTGTCCTGTTCTGTGCAGTAGTGTATATACAGCGGCCTGTTCTGTGCAGTAGTGTATATACAGCGCTCTGGTCTGTGCAGTAGTGTATATACAGCGCTCTGTTCTGTGCAGTAGTGTATATACAGTGTCCTGTTCTGTGCAGTAGTGTATATACAGCGCTCTGTTCTGTGCAGTAGTGTATATACAGCGCTCTGTTCTGTGCAGTAGTGTATATACAGTGGCCTGTTCTGTGCAGTAGTGTATATACAGCGCTCTGTTCTGTGCAGTAGTGTATATACAGCGCTCTGTTCTGTGCAGTAGTGTATATACAGCGCTCTGTTCTGTGCAGTAGTGTATATACAGCGGCCTGTTCTGTGCAGTAGTGTATATACAGTGTCCTGTCCTGTGCAGTAGTGTATATACAGCGCTCTGGTCTGTGCAGTAGTGTATATACAGTGCTCTGTTCTGTGCAGTAGTGTATATACAGTGTCCTGTTCTGTGCAGTAGTGTATATACAGCGCTCTGTTCTGTGCAGTAGTGTATATACAGCGCTCTGTTCTGTGCAGTAGTGTATATACAGTGTCCTGTTCTGTGCAGTAGTGTATATACAGTGTCCTGTCCTGTGCAGTAGTGTATATACAGCGCTCTGTTCTGTGCAGTAGTGTATATACAGCGGCCTGTTCTGTGCAGTAGTGTATATACAGTGTCCTGTCCTGTGCAGTAGTGTATATACAGCGCTCTGGTCTGTGCAGTAGTGTATATACAGTGTCCTGTCCTGTGCAGTAGTGTATATACAGCGCTCTGGTCTGTGCAGTAGTGTATATACAGCGCTCTGTTCTGTGCAGTAGTGTATATACAGCGGCCTGTTCTGTGCAGTAGTGTATATACAGCGGCCTGTTCTGTGC
Source organism: Dendropsophus ebraccatus (assembly GCF_027789765.1). Lineage (NCBI taxonomy): Eukaryota > Metazoa > Chordata > Amphibia > Anura > Hylidae > Dendropsophus > Dendropsophus ebraccatus. The sequence continues at coordinate 7,343,506 of NC_091463.1, forward strand.
AGTAGTGTATATACAGTGTCCTGTCCTGTGCAGTAGTGTATATACAGCGCTCTGGTCTGTGCAGTAGTGTATATACAGAGTCCTGTTCTGTGCAGTAGTGTATATACAGTGTCCTGTTCTGTGCAGTAGTGTATATACAGTGTCCTGTTCTGTGCAGTAGTGTATATACAGCGCTCTGGTCTGTGCAGTAGTGTATATACAGTGTCCTGTTCTGTGCAGTAGTGTATATACAGTGTCCTGTTCTGTGCATGTAGTGTATATACGTGTCCTGTTCTGTGCAGTAGTGTATATACAGCGCTCTGGTCTGTGGCAGTAGTGTAATACAGCGCTCTGTTCTTGCAGTAGTGTATATACAGTGTCCTGTTCTGTGCAGTAGTGTATTATACAGTGTCCTGTTCTGTGCAGTAGTGTATATACAGCGCTCTGTTCTGTGCAGTAGTGTATATACAGCGCTCTGTTCTGTGCAGTAGTATATATACAGCGTCCTGTTCTGTGCAGTAGTGTATATACAGCGGCCTGTTCTGTGCAGTAGTGTATATACAGTGTCCTGTTCTGTGCAGTAGTGTATATACAGTGTCCTGTTCTGTGCAGTAGTGTATATACAGTGTCCTGTTCTGTGCAGTAGTGTATATACAGCGCTCTGGTCTGTGCAGTAGTGTATATACAGCGCTCTGGTCTGTGCAGTAGTGTATATACAGTGTCCTGTTCTGTGCAGTAGTGTATATACAGCGCTCTGTTCTGTGCAGTAGTGTATATACAGTGTCCTGTTCTGTGCAGTAGTGTATATACAGCGGCCTGTTCTGTGCAGTAGTGTATATACAGCGCTCTGTTCTGTGCAGTAGTGTATATACAGTGTCCTGTTCTGTGCAGTAGTGTATATACAGTGTCCTGTTCTGTGCAGTAGTGTATATACAGTGTCCTGTTCTGTGCAGTAGTGTATATACAGCGCTCTGGTCTGTGCAGTAGTGTATATACAGCGCTCTGGTCTGTGCAGTAGTGTATATACAGCGGTCTGTTCTGTGCAGTAGTGTATATACAGCGGCCTGTTCTGTGCAGTAGTGTATATACAGCGGCCTGTTCTGTGCAGTAGTGTATATACAGCGCTCTGTTCTGTGCAGTAGTGTATATACAGCGCTCTGTTCTGTGCAGTAGTGTATATACAGCGCTCTGTTCTGTGCAGTAGTGTATATACAGTGTCCTGTTCTGTGCAGTAGTGTATATACAGCGCTCTGTTCTGTGCAGTAGTGTATATACAGTGTCCTGTTCTGTGCAGTAGTGTATATACAGTGTCCTGTTCTGTGCAGTAGTGTATATACAGCGCTCTGTTCTGTGCAGTAGTGTATATACAGCGCTCTGTTCTGTGCAGTAGTGTATATACAGCGCTCTGTTCTGTGCAGTAATGTATATACAGCGCTCTGTTCTGTGCAGTAGTGTATATACAGCGCTCTGTTCTGTGCAGTAGTGTATATACAGTGTCCTGTTCTGTGCAGTAGTGTATATACAGTGTCCTGTTCTGTGCAGTAGTGTATATACAGTGTCCTGTTCTGTGCAGTAGTGTATATACAGCGCTCTGTTCTGTGCAGTAGTGTATATACAGTGTCCTGTTCTGTGCAGTAGTGTATATACAGTGTCCTGTTCTGTGCAGTAGTGTATATACAGCGCTCTGTTCTGTGCAGTAGTGTATATACAGCGCTCTGTTCTGTGCAGTAATGTATATACAGCGCTCTGTTCTGTGCAGTAGTGTATATACAGTGTCCTGTTCTGTGCAGTAGTGTATATACAGCTGCCTGTTCTGTGCAGTAGTGTATATACAGCTGTCTGTTCTGTGCAGTAGTGTATATATAGTGTCCTGTTCTGTGCAGTAGTGTATATACAGCGCTCTGTTCTGTGCAGTAGTGTATATACAGTGTCCTGTTCTGTGCAGTAGTGTATATACAGCAGTCTGTTCTGTGCAGTAGTGTATATACAGTGTCCTGTTCTGTGCAGTAGTGTATATACAGCGTCCTGTTCTGTGCAGTAGTGTATATACAGCGCTCTGTTCTGTGCAGTAGTGTATATACAGCGGCCTGTTCTGTGCAGTAGTGTATATGCAGCGCTCTGTTCTGTGCAGTAGTGTATATACAGTGCTCTGTTCTGTGCAGTAGTGTATATACAGCGGCCTGTTCTGTGCAGTAGTGTATATACAGCGCTCTGTTCTGTGCAGTAGTGTATATACAGTGTCCTGTTCTGTGCAGTAGTGTATATACAGTGTCCTGTTCTGTGCAGTAGTGTATATACAGTGTCCTGTTCTGTGCAGTAGTGTATATACAGCGGCCTGTTCTGTGCAGTAGTGTATATACAGCGCTCTGTTCTGTGCAGTAGTGTATATACAGTGTCCTGTTCTGTGCAGTAGTGTATATACAGCGCTCTGTTCTGTGCAGTAGTGTATATACAGCGCTCTGGTCTGTGCAGTAGTGTATATACAGCGGCCTGTTCTGTGCAGTAGTGTATATACAGCGGCCTGTTCTGTGCAGTAGTGTATATACAGCGGCCTGTTCTGTGCAGTAGTGTATATACAGCGCTCTGTTCTGTGCAGTAGTGTATATACAGCGCTCTGTTCTGTGCAGTAGTGTATATACAGCGCTCTGTTCTGTGCAGTAGTGTATATACAGTGTCCTGTTCTGTGCAGTAGTGTATATACAGCGCTCTGTTCTGTGCAGTAGTGTATATACAGCGCTCTGTTCTGTGCAGTAGTGTATATACAGCGCTCTGTTCTGTGCAGTAGTGTATATACAGCGCTCTGTTCTGTGCAGTAGTATATATACAGCGCTCTGGTCTGTGCAGTAGTGTATATACAGCGCTCTGTTCTGTGCAGTAGTGTATATACAGCTGCCTGTTCTGTGCAGTAGTGTATATACAGCTGCCTGTTCTGTGCAGTAGTGTATATACAGTGTCCTGTTCTGTGCAGTAGTGTATATACAGCGGCCTGTTCTGTGCAGTAGTGTATATACAGCGCTCTGTTCTGTGCAGTAGTGTATATACAGCGCTCTGTTCTGTGCAGTAGTGTATATACAGTGTCCTGTTCTGTGCAGTAGTGTATATACAGTGTCCTGTTCTGTGCAGTAGTGTATATACAGCGCTCTGGTCTGTGCAGTAGTGTATATACAGTGTCCTGTCCTGTGCAGTAGTGTATATACAGCGCTCTGTTCTGTGCAGTAGTGTATATACAGTGTCCTGTTCTGTGCAGTAGTGTATATACAGTGTCCTGTTCTGTGCAGTAGTGTATATACAGCGCTCTGTTCTGTGCAGTAGTGTATATACAGTGTCCTGTCCTGTGCAGTAGTGTATATACAGCGCTCTGTTCTGTGCAGTAGTGTATATACAGTGTCCTGTTCTGTGCAGTAGTGTATATACAGCGCTCTGTTCTGTGCAGTAGTGTATATACAGCGCTCTGTTCTGTGCAGTAGTGTATATACAGCGCTCTGTTCTGTGCAGTAGTGTATATACAGCGCTCTGTTCTGTGCAGTAGTATATATACAGCGCTCTGTTCTGTGCAGTAGTATATATACAGCGTCCTGTTCTGTGCAGTAGTGTATATACAGCGCTCTGTTCTGTGCAGTAGTATATATACAGCGCTCTGTTCTGTGCAGTAGTATATATACAGCGCTCTGTTCTGTGCAGTAGTATATATACAGCGTCCTGTTCTGTGCAGTAGTGTATATACAGTGTCCTGTTCTGTGCAGTAGTGTATATACAGCGCTCTGTTCTGTGCAGTAGTGTATATACAGCGCTCTGTTCTGTGCAGAAGTGTATATACAGCGCTCTGTTCTGTGCAGTAGTGTATATACAGCGCTCTGTTCTGTGCAGTAGTGTATATACAGCGCTCTGTTCTGTGCAGTAGTATATATACAGCGCTCTGTTCTGTGCAGTAGTATATATACAGCGTCCTGTTCTGTGCAGTAGTGTATATACAGTGTCCTGTTCTGTGCAGTAGTGTATATACAGTGTCCTGTTCTGTGCAGTAGTGTATATACAGCGGCCTGTTCTGTGCAGTAGTGTATATACAGCTGCCTGTTCTGTGCAGTAGTGTATATACAGCGGCCTGTCCTGTGCAGTAGTGTATATACAGAGTCCTGTTCTGTGCAGTAGTGTATATACAGCGCTCTGGTCTGTGCAGTAGTGTATATACAGTGTCCTGTTCTGTGCAGTAGTGTATATACAGCGCTCTGTTCTGTGCAGTAGTGTATATACAGCGCTCTGTTCTGTGCAGTAGTGTATATACAGCGGCCTGTTCTGTGCAGTAGTGTATATACAGCGCTCTGTTCTGTGCAGTAGTGTATATACAGTGTCCTGTTCTGTGCAGTAGTGTATATACAGCGGCCTGTTCTGTGCAGTAGTGTATATACAGCGCTCTCTTCTGTGCAGTAGTGTATATACAGCGCTCTGTTCTGTGCAGTAGTGTATATACAGCGCTCTGTTCTGTGCAGTAGTGTATATACAGCGCTCTGTTCTGTGCAGTAGTGTATATACAGCGCTCTCTTCTGTGCAGTAGTGTATATACAGCGCTCTCTTCTGTGCAGTAGTGTATATACAGTGTCCTGTTCTGTGCAGTAGTGTATATACAGCGCTCTGTTCTGTGCAGTAGTGTATATACAGCGCTCTGTTCTGTGCAGTAGTGTATATACAGTGTCCTGTTCTGTGCAGTAGTGTATATACAGTGTCCTGTCCTGTGCAGTAGTGTATATACAGCGCTCTGTTCTGTGCAGTAGTGTATATACAGCGCTCTGTTCTGTGCAGTAGTGTATATACAGCGCTCTGTTCTGTGCAGTAGTGTATATACAGTGTCCTGTTCTGTGCAGTAGTGTATATACAGCGGCCTGTTCTGTGCAGTAGTGTATATACAGCGCTCTGTTCTGTGCAGTAGTGTATATACAGTGTCCTGTTCTGTGCAGTAGTGTATATACAGTGCTCTGTTCTGTGCAGTAGTGTATATACAGCGCTCTGTTCTGTGCAGTAGTGTATATACAGTGTCCTGTTCTGTGCAGTAGTGTATATACAGCGCTCTGTTCTGTGCAGTAGTGTATATACAGTGTCCTGTTCTGTGCAGTAGTGTATATTCAGCTGCCTGTTCTGTGCAGTAGTGTATATACAGTGTCCTGTTCTGTGCAGTAGTGTATATACAGTGTCCTGTCCTGTGCAGTAGTGTATATACAGCGCTCTGTTCTGTGCAGTAGTGTATATACAGCGCTCTGTTCTGTGCAGTAGTGTATATACAGCGCTCTGTTCTGTGCAGTAGTGTATATACAGTGTCCTGTTCTGTGCAGTAGTGTATATACAGCGGCCTGTTCTGTGCAGTAGTGTATATACAGCGCTCTGTTCTGTGCAGTAGTGTATATACAGTGTCCTGTTCTGTGCAGTAGTGTATATACAGTGCTCTGTTCTGTGCAGTAATGTATATACAGCGGCCTGTTCTGTGCAGTAGTGTATATACAGCGCTCTGTTCTGTGCAGTAGTGTATATACAGTGTCCTGTTCTGTGCAGTAGTGTATATACAGTGTCCTGTTCTGTGCAGTAGTGTATATACAGCGCTCTGTTCTGTGCAGTAGTGTATATACAGTGTCCTGTTCTGTGCAGTAGTGTATATACAGCGCTCTGTTCTGTGCAGTAGTGTATATACAGCGGCCTGTTCTGTGCAGTAGTGTATATACAGTGTCCTGTTCTGTGCAGTAGTATATATACAGCGCTCTGTTCTGTGCAGTAGTGTATATACAGCGCTCTGTTCTGTGCAGTAGTGTATATACAGTGTCCTGTTCTGTGCAGTAGTGTATATACAGTGTCCTGTTCTGTGCAGTAGTGTATATACAGCGCTCTGTTCTGTGCAGTAGTGTATATACAGCGGCCTGTTCTGTGCAGTAGTGTATATACAGTGTCCTGTTCTGTGCAGTAGTGTATATACAGCGCTCTGTTCTGTGCAGTAGTGTATATACAGCGGCCTGTTCTGTGCAGTAGTGTATATACAGTGTCCTGTTCTGTGCAGTAGTGTATATACATCCTGCAGATATACTGTACATGTTGTTGGCAGCTGTGGCTGTAGTGTCATGTTCTCTATATTAGACAGTGAGAAGATGCTGATACTCGGGGTACAGGATAGTGACACTTGGGGTGCAGGATAGTGACACTCGGGGTACAGAATAGTGACACTTGGGGTACAGGATAGTGACACTTGGGGGACAGGATAGTGACACTTGGGGTACAGGATAGTGACACTTGGGGTACAGGATAGTGACACTTGGGGTGCAGGATAGTGACACTAGGGGTACAGGATAGTGACACTTGGGGGACAGGATAGTGACACTTGGGGTGCAGGATAGTGACACTTGGGGTGCAGGATAGTGACACTTGGGGTGCAGGATAGTGACACTTGGGGGACAGGATAGTGACACTTGGGGTACAGGATAGTGACACTTGGGGTACAGGATAGTGACACTTGGGGTACAGGATAGTGACACTCTGGGTACAGGATAGTGACACTTGGGGTGCAGGATAGTGACACTTGGGGTACAGGATAGTGACACTTGGGGTGCAGGATAGTGACACTCGGGGTACAGAATAGTGACACTTGGGGTGCAGGATAGTGACCCCATGTTTCCTCTTCCTTCTTGCAGACCCCCTGGTTCACTACTTGGCCTTCTCCCCAGTCATTGATGGAGACTTCATTCCGGATGAGCCCAGGAACCTATTTGACAACGCTGCTAATGTGGACTATCTGGCCGGAATCAACAACATGGACGGACATCTATTTGCCGGCGTTGATGTACCGGATATTAACAGACCCCTCCAGAGGGTGACGGCGTGAGTGTCTGGGGGTCTGAAGGGAGAGAAATCACAGCCCCCCCTCTTTACATTAGTATAATGGATCCTTAGAAGAGCGGGTATATAGTATATACAGTGGTGTGTGAGTCAGTCATACCCAGCCGCCTCTCCTTCTCCTATAGGGATGAGGTCCACAAGCTGGTGCAGGGTATGACCGCTACTAAGGGAGCCTCTGCCCTGGACATCGCCTATAACCTGTATACAGAGAGCTGGGGGGCCGAGCCCGACCAGGAGATGGTGAAGAAGACCGTGATCGACATAGAGACTGACTACATCTTCCTGGTGCCCACCCAAGAGGCCCTGGCACTTCACTACCAGCATGCCAAGTACGTATCTACATCTATAATACTACAATATAATATATATACAGTATATACCCAGGTTATATCAGCTATACATCTATAATTATATACAGTATATACCCAGGTTATAGCAGCTGTACATATATAATTATATACAGTATATATACCCAGGTTATACCAGCTGTACATATATAATTATATACAGTATATGCCCAGGTTATACCAGCTGTACATATATAATTATATACAGTATATGCCCAGGTTATACCAGCTGTACATATATAATTATATACAGTATATACCCAGGTTATACCAGCTGCACATATATAATTATATACAGTATATACCCAGGTTATATCAGCTATACATCTATAATTGTATACAGTATATACCCAGGTTATACCAGCGGTACATATATAATTATATACAGTATATACCGAGGTTATACCAGCTGTACATATATAATTATATACAGTATATACCCAGGTTATACCAGCTGTACATATATAATTATATACAGTATATGCCCAGGTTATACCAGCTGTACATATATCATTATATACAGTATATACCCAGGTTATAGCAGCTGTACATATACAATTATATACAGTATATGCCCAGGTTATACCAGCTGTACATATATAATTATATACAGTATATACCCAGGTTATACCAGCTGTACATATATAATTATATACAGTATATGCCCAGGTTATACCAGCTGTACATATATAATTATATACAGTATATGCCCAGGTTATACCAGCTGTACATATATAATTATATACAGTATATACCCAGGTTATAGCAGCTGTACATATACAATTATATACAGTATATGCCCAGGTTATACCAGCTGTACATATATAATTATATACAGTATATACCCAGGTTATTCCAGCTGTACATATATAATTATATACAGTATATGCCTAGGTTATACCAGCTGTACATATATAATTATATACAGTATATGCCCAGGTTATAGCAGCTGTACATATACAATTATATACAGTATATGCCCAGGTTATACCAGCTGTACATATATAATTATATACAGTATATGCCCAGGTTATATCAGCTATACATCTATAATTATATACAGTATATACCCAGGTTATACCAGTTGTACATATATAATTATATACAGGAGATCCCCAGGTTATACCAGCTGTACATATATAATTATATACAGTATATACCCAGGTTATACCAGCTGTACATATATAATTATATACAGTATATACCCAGGTTATACCAGCTGTACATATATAATTATATACAGTATATACCCAGGTTATACCAGCTGTACATATATAATTATATACAGGACATCCCCAGGTTATACCAGCTGTACATATATAATTATATACAGGAGATCCCCAGGTTATACCAGCTGTACATATATAATTATATACAGTATATACCCAGGTTATACCAGAGTGATGTGTATCACTATATATAGGAATTAGTTTGGATATAATACTGTATCATACAATGTTTTTGTTTCTGTTCCTAGGAACGCCAAGACCTACAGCTACCTGTTCTCTCATCCCACCCGCATGCCTGTGTATCCCAGCTGGGTGGGCGCTGATCATGCAGATGACCTCCAGTACATGTTCGGGAAACCCTTCGTGAATAAGTTGGCCTACAGACCCAGAGACAGGGACGTCGCTGAGGCCATGATAGCATACTGGACCAACTTTGCTGCTACCGGGTAAGAGAATGAACAGTGTGTGAGACATTACATAATATGTGACTGATATCAGCCGCTCCTCTTATAACGCTCCAGTACTGATATAACCTCCTATTACATCATATGTGACTGATATCAGCCGCTCCTCTTATAACGCTCCAGTACTGATATAACCTCTTATTACATCATATGTGACTGATATCAGCCGCTCCTCTTATAACGCTCCAGCACTGGTATATCCTCCTATTACATCATATGTGACTGATATCAGCCGCTCCTCTTATAACGCTCCAGTACTGATATAACCTCCTATTCCATCATATGTGACTGATATCAGCCGCTCCTCTTATAACGCTCCAGCACTGGTATATCCTCCTATTACATCATATGTGACTGATATCAGCCGCTCCTCTTATAACGCTCCAGTACTGATATAACCTCCTATTCCATCATATGTGACTGATATCAGCCGCTCCTCTTATAACGCTCCAGTACTGATATAACCTCCTATTACATCATATGTGACTGATATCAGCCGCTCCTTATAACGCTCCAGTACTGATATAACCTCCTATTACATCATATGTGACTGATATCAGCCGCTCCTCTTATTACGCTCCAGCACTGATATAACCTCCAGACATTACATCATATGTGACTGATATCAGCCGCTTCTCTTATAATGCTCCAGTACTGATATTACCTCCTATTACATCATGTGTGACTGATATCAGCCGCTCCTTATAACGCTCCAGTACTGATATAACCTCCTATTACATCATGTGTGACTGATATCAGCCGCTCCTCTTATTACGCTCCAGCACTATTATATGCCCTATGGGATCACCTGCAGCCTTTAGGATTTCACCTTTAATCTTACAGGTTTTCACTCTTCTCTTTTGGCTTCTTCCGCACAGAGATCCAAACTCGGGGAACTCTAAGGTGCCGACCCCCTGGTTAGTCTACAACACTCATTATGGACAGTACCTGGAAATCACCCACAAGATCACATATAACTCCATGAAGCAGAGTCTGCGTTCTCCCTATGTCAACTTTTGGGTCACCACCTACCGCAATCTTCCCAGTGTATAAGCAGAGACCAGTGGTTGGGAGCATTACAGGGGCGGGGGTGTACTAGACCCCCCTCAGAGATGTCGCTGCTCCTGTGCTGTATATGGCTCCGATCCTGAATAAAATGCAGATTTCACTATCTTCCCAGGTGTTTTGTGTTTCCTCCTACATCATTGAATATTTAATATTGCAGTTCTTATATTGGCCACTGGGTGTCAGCACAACGGGTGACAGAGCTTCCCTCGCTTTTCAGCTGTGCTGCGATGTCAGTTTATATTGGATTTTTTTATATATTGTTATTACTAAGTTGGAGCTAAGACAAATCTCAGCCGATGATCGCTGCTTTGACTGATCGTTGTCTTTATTACACGGAGCGATAATCATCCCGATTCAGCAGATTATCGCTCCGTGTAATAGGACCCTAAGTGAGAAGAATTCCTCTAGGAATTCTGGGTAATTGCCTGTATAGCCAGCCTCCTGGTGCTGGTAATGAGGTGAACATTTCCAGTAATGTCCAATCAGATTTTAGCTTTCATTTACCAATTTGGAACCCTGAACTCTGATTGGTTGTTACAGAATACAATGCACTGGGGGTATCTAACTGATCATGTGATACATAGCCCCGCCCCAGGCCTTTGTTTTTATTCCATAATTACAAAACACGGAGATCAGATCAGATATATATATATATATATATATATACACACATACACACACACACACACACACACACATAACACCTATATATATATATATATATATACATATATATATATACACGTCAGTACCATGTGTTGTATCCCATGGGGGGGGGAGGGTGCAGCTGTGCAGGATATACAGCCGTGTAAAGCGACAAACAAACTGATCCAGCCAAATCTGAGGTGTCTGTGTATACGGACGCATCAATGTACCCAGTATACCACACGTCTGTCCCCTATAGGTGTGTATACAGTACGGGTCGTGTGTATACCTACATCTACACTGATAAAAGTGATGTCCAGGGCTGCCCCCCCTCATGCACAGGTCCTAAGTGGTATTGCAGCACTGTCCCTTTTACCTTAATTGAGGTGCAATACCAGATACAACCTATAGACAGATGTGGCGCTGTCACGCTCATCCGGTCCTGGATACCTGATGGCCGGTGCACAGGAACGCTGCTTTCTGCTGCAATATAGTTGGACAGCTATTAGCGGCCGCCATCTTGGCCCTATAATAGAAGGTGACGCCATATATCTGATAGCAGTGTAATAACGCAGCTGGAGCGGATCTGCCGCCTCTTATACCTGCAGATCAGGTGCGATGACCACCAGCCCCTCCTCCCATATAAAGATGTACATGAAGATGTTGGTGGTGTCACCCAGCAGGTAAGGAGTTAATGGCTGACCCTCAGCGGAGATAAGCGGTGTGTTAGCAGCTGCCCGCTCTCACGCTGTCAGGTGACCGGGGGAGCGATTACAGGTGCGCACCGCTGGGTATATATGCAGGTGGGCAGGGAATAGTCTCTGGGATTGATCCAGACATGGCTCCTTGGATAGCGGTTACCTTGGCGCTGGCCGGATTCCTGGCGGCTGCCCATGCGGCATCGGTAAGAGCAAGACTGGGGGGGTTGTACCTGCCAGTATGTAGTGGCGCCCCCTAATGCTGCCCCCCCCCTCCACACTATATAACTGGATGTGCCCCTCATTCGCATCCCTGATAGGGGAATAGGTCCCCCCACTCCTATAACATGCCCCCGACTTGCCTATAGCCTGCTCTATTCTATATCACCCACATAGGCTCCATGACAAGCCCCCCACTCTATACCTCCATAGGCTCTATGACAAGCCCCCCACTCTATACCTCCATAGGCTCTATGACAAGCCCCCCACTCTATAACTCCATAGGCTCTATGACAGGCCCCCCACTCTATAACTCCATAGGCTCTATGACAGGCCCCCCACTCTATAACTCCATAGGCTCTATGACAAGCCCCCCACTCTATACCCCCATAGGCTCTATGACAATCCCCCCACTCTATACCCCCATAGGCTCTATGACATGCTCCTCACTCTATACCCCCATAGGCTCTATGACAGGCTCCCACACTCTATACCCCCATAGGCTCTATGACATGCCCCCATTCTATACCCCCATAGATTTCATGACAGGCCCCCCACTCTATACCCCCATAGGCTCTGACATGCTCCCCAACTCTATACCTCCATAGGCTCCATGATAGGCCCCCCACTCTATATTTCCTGCTAGGCTCTATGACATACCCCCACTCTATACCTCCATAGGCTCTATGACATGCCCCCCACTCTATACCATCCCCTATAGGCTCTATGACATGCCCCCCACTCTATACCATCCCCTATAGGCTCTATGACATGCCCCCACTGTATAACCCCCATAGGCTCTATGACATACCCCCCATTCTATATCACCCCCCCATAGGCTTTATGACATACCCCCACTCTATAATTTACTATAGGCTCTATGACATGCTCCCACTCTATACCCCCATAGGCTCTATGACATACCCCCACTCTATACCCCCATAGGCTCTATGACATACCCCCACTCTATAATTCACCATAGGCTCTATGACATGGCCCCACTCTATATCACTCCCATAGGCTCTATGACATGCCTGCCACTCTATAATTTCCCATAGGCTCCATGACATGCCCCCCAACTCTATATTACCCCTATAGGCTCTATGGCATACTCCCCACTCTATAATACCCCATAGGCTCTATAACATGCCCTGGTGAATGACGGCTGGACACCCCCATGTTGCCCCCCACCGTATACATGTGACCCTTGTGTCTTACAGCTGGGGGTGGTCTACACAGAGGGAGGATTCGTAGAAGGAACCAGTAAGAAGATTGGGCTGATTTCTCCAAGTTACGTGGATATTTTTAAGGGAATTCCTTTCGCTGCTCCTCCCGGAATCCTCGAGAAGCCTGAGAGACATCTAGGATGGTCAGGTACATGGGCCGGAAAGAGCGCCGATCTGTCACTCATTGTATTGTATTAAAGGGGTTATCCAGGATTAGAAAAACAGCGCCCCCTGTCCTCAGGTTGGGTGGGGTATTACACCAGCTCCATTCACTTCAATAGATCTGAGCTGCAATACCCACATCCTACCTAAGGACAAGAGTGGCGCTGTTTCTGGAAGAAAAGCCTGAATAGCCCCTCTAAGCTTCTCCCTCTCCATGTTTCTCCCCTTCTTTCCTCCCCCAGGTACCCTGAAGGCCACCAAGTTCAAGCCCCGCTGTTTGCAGCTCACCCTGACCATGAAGGACACCCGCGGGGACCTTGACTGCTTGTACCTCAATGTCTGGGTCCCCCATCAGAGCAAATCAGGTGAGTGATGTGGGAGGGTGAGGGGTCTCTACTGCTCAGCGCCATCTCTTAACTTTCTACCCTCTTGTGTTTAGTCTCGACTAACCTGCCCGTCATGGTGTGGATCTACGGTGGCGCCTTCCTGCTTGGTGCGGCGGAAGGAGCCAACTTCTTGGACAACTACCTGTATGATGGAGAAGAGTTGGCGCTCCGCGGCAACGTCATTGTGGTGACCTTCAACTACCGTCTGGGACCCCTGGGATTCCTCAGCACTGGAGACGCCAACGCCCCTGGTAAGATATGTGAACAGCGCCCCCTAGCCCAGATATGATGTGGGGGGCCCAATAGCAGCCTAATGGTCTATTCCTAAAGGGTTCATCCAGGCTTAGAAAAACATGGCTGATTTCTTTCAGAAAAAGCGTCACTCCTGTCCTCAGCTGAATTGCAATATCACACACAACCTGAGGACAGGGTGGCGCTGTTTCTGCAAAAAAGTATCTGTGCTTTTTCTCGTCCATTAATTATGCCCATATTGATCTATAGAGAAATCCTATTCGTAGGTCAGGCTTGTAGAGATGATGTGAGTCCCCCCCTCTGCAGGTAACTACGGTCTGTGGGATCAGCATATGGCCATCGCATGGGTGAAGAGGAACATCGCTTACTTTGGAGGAAACCCCGAAAACATCACCATCTTTGGAGAGTCGGCCGGAGGTGCCAGCGTCTCCCTGCAGGTAACCAGCTCATCCCTCCATAATCCACATTTAGAGGAGTATTTCCATTTTACAAATCCATCTCTAGTAACAGAAGTTTAGGTAGCTAGTGCAAAGGAACAAAGGAAGAGGGGGTGGGGCCTAGATAGGGAGATAGAACACAGGAAGTGGGGGGGGCCTAGAAAGTGCAGCGATAGAACACAGGAAGTGGGGGTGGGGCCTAGATAGTGCAGCGATGGAACACAGGAAGTGGGGGTGGGGCCTAGATAGTGCAGCGATGGAACACAGGAAGTGGGGGTGGGGCCTAGATACTGCAGTGATAAAACACAGGAAGTGGGGGTGGGGCCTAGATAGTGCAGTGATGGAACAGGAAGTGTGGGTGGGGCCTAGATAGTGCAGTGATGGAACACAGGAAGTGGGGGTGGGGCCTAGATAGTGCAGTTATAAAGCACAGGAAGTGGGGGTGGGGCCTAGATAGTGCAGCGATGAAACAGGAAGTGGGGGTGGGGCCTAGATACTGCAGTGATAAAACACAGGAAGTGGGGGTGGGGCCTAGATAGTGCAGCGATAAAACAGGAAGTGTGGGTGGGGCCTAGATAGTGCAGTGATGGAACACAGGAAGTGGGGGTGGGGCCTAGATAGTGCAGTTATAAAACACAGGAAGTGGGGGTGGGGCCTAGATAGTGCAGCGATAGAACACAGGAAGTGTGAGACCCTGCAGGCCGTCCTTTGATCCAGGCCAGTGCCTTTCCTCCATACACGATACATGACATCTCCATAATCAGGAAGGTATCAGACTGCACTGTATTGTGGGTATTTTTCTTGTCTTGCAGACTTTGTCTCCTTACAATGTTGGTCTGATTAAGAGGGCGATCAGCCAGAGTGGTGTCGGCCTGTCCCCGTGGGCTATTCAGCGTGACCCTCTCTTCTGGACTAAAAAGGTAAAGCTATGTGATCCCATTGCACCTGTGTACGTCCTTCCTCACCTGTATCCCCATCTCATGAACTTCTAGGTATCTTCGAACTACAATAAAGCCTGAAGAGACGGGTGAGTGCCGCAATTCTATTATCTCCCGTCCCGGATTGCTAGCAGTGACTTGTGACCTTGTCATTGAGCACCGCTGGTGTCTCTGTATATTCTCCGGCTTCTATTGGGGACTTTGATATATAGCGTTCATAGTGCTGAATGTGAATAAGGTTGTGGCGGTCGCAGTCTTTTCTCCTCACTGTGAGTGCTATGTAAACCCATTGTTTGTCACAACTCTCATAGACACTCTGCAATACACTCTGGTGATATAAGTGGGTGTGGCTTAATAAAAGGGGGAGTGGCCAGTACATACAGCCTCCATTGCTGAGTGATGCCCCCACTGCAAAGGTATAGTAGCATATTCTGTGTATTACAGGTGGCTTCCAAAGTGGGCTGCCCTGTGGATGACACCGCCGCCCTCGCCAACTGCTTGAGAGTGACAGACCCTCGCGCCATCACCCTGGCCTACACGCTGGATCTGACCAACCTCCAATGTGAGATCTCATTATATGACATGATTCGACCAATCAGATGGAGCCCTGACTATAATCCCCTCCTTCCCTTCCCTGTACATTAGATCCTGTGCTGTATTACCTGGGCTTCTCTGCCGTCATTGATGGAGATTTCATCCCTGATGATCCCGTGAATCTCTACAACAATGCGGCCGATGTGGATTATCTAGCGGGTGTGAACAACATGGACGCACATATGTTTGCTGGAGTGGACCTGGCCGCCATCAACAAACCTCTGCAAAACATAGTCCCGTAGGTGTCTGAGATACATAAGGAGCAGT
This sequence comes from Dendropsophus ebraccatus, assembly GCF_027789765.1. Classification (NCBI taxonomy): domain Eukaryota; kingdom Metazoa; phylum Chordata; class Amphibia; order Anura; family Hylidae; genus Dendropsophus; species Dendropsophus ebraccatus. The sequence continues at coordinate 7,359,287 of NC_091463.1, forward strand.
ATTATAGTAGTTATATTCCTGTATATAGGGAGCAGTATTATAGTAGTTATATTCCTGTATATAGGGAGCAGTATTATAGTAGTTATATTCCTGTATATAGGAGCAGTATTATAGTAGTTATATTCCTGTATATAGGAGCTGTATTATAGTAGTTATATTCTTGTACATAGGGGGCAGTATTATAGTAGTTATATTCCTGTATATATGAGCAGTATTATAGTAGTTATATTCCTGTATATAGGGAGCAGTATTATAGTAGTTATATTCCTGTATATAGGGGGCAGTATTATAGTACTCTGGTGTTGATTTTTAATATAGGCCTAGCGGCATTAGTGTCAGCCATAGATGGGATGTGCAGCCGTTCCATTCTCTCCAGTTCGTGTTTCACAGTTCTCCCTCTCTGAACAGCTAGCACTCCTTTATAAGACCCACATGACCAAAATTAGCAGGATATGTCTGTGCTCACATGTCTGGACCCTATATCTTCCCCATTCTGTGAGAGCAGTAATGGTAAGTGTAATACCATATCCATACTTGTGTCGTTTGGGGGCAGCCTTCCCCGCCGGTGGTGCTGGCTGGGTTTTGGTGGGGCTTTTTGGGTCTGGTCCTGTGACATTGGGGTTGCAGGGCCGTTCCATGGCCTCCCTTCCCTGCATGTGCACGCTTTGCGGGGTTGGCGGTCGCTGACCGACACGGTGTGGAGTTAGCGTAGGGACCCGTGTGGACCAGAGGACCTGCGCGGTGGTACACGGGGCAATATGGCTTGATCAATTCATATACAGACACTCTGGTGTTGATTTTTAATATAGGCCTAGCGGCATTAGTGTCAGCCATAGATGGGATGTGCAGCGGTTCCATTCTCTCCAGTTCGTGTATTATAGTAGTTATATTCCTGTATATAGGAGCAGTATTATAGTAGTTATGTTCGGGAATAGAAACACATAGTAGCACTCACCCGTACTTCAGCTTAGCGACTTTATTGCATCCACAAGTTGCGCTGAGGGGAAGGGTTCAGGTGTGTTCCCGAAACGGCCGTCCCAGGACGCGAACACACCTGACCCCTTCCCTCCCCGCAACTTGTGGATGCAATAAAGTCGCTAAGCTGAAGTACGGGTGAGTGCTACTACGTGTTTCTATTCCCGAACTTTGGTAAATCTTGCCTCTGTAGTTTGCACCCCCACCCAGCAGCTGTATCCACATTTACTGTCTGGCTTAAGACCGTTCCACAGATCCATTCCACATAGTGTATATTTGGAGCGGTGCAGGTCTCTACATCTCACCACCCACAATTATAGTAGTTATATTCCTGTATATAGAAGCAGTATTGAACCAAGCAGTATGAAATGGTTAATAATAATTTATGTCCTGTCAGGGCTGAGGTGGAGAAGTTGTTGCAGGATCTCACTCTCCCTAAGGGCTCAGTAGGAAGCAATGTGGCTTATGAACTTTACACAGCAAACTGGGGACCCAATCCCAGCCAGGAGCTGATGAAGAGAACCGTCATTGATGTAGAAACTGATTTCATCTTCTTGGTCCCCACTCAGGAAGCTCTCGCTCTTCATTCTATGAATGCCAAGTAAGCTAACACTATTACTTTTATTGTTTAAGGCCATTATATTTTGTTGCCTGCAGTGCCATCTGGGTGACATATCATGTAAAACATTTCTATACCAGTCATAGAAAATATATATATATATATATATATATATATATATATCTTGCACTGTATACAATATTTCTATACCAGTATCTGTTTTGTGTGTTTGCAGAAGTGGGAAGACCTACAGCTACATATTCTCGCACCCATCCCGTATGCCAATCTACCCGAGCTGGGTGGGTGCTGACCATGCAGATGACCTGCAGTACGTCTTTGGGAAGCCATTCACCACTCCGTTGGCCTATAGATCCCAGGATAGAGACGTCTCATCCGCAATGATCGCTTACTGGACAAACTTTGCTGCCACTGGGTAAGTTCTTTTTTTCCCTACCTGATCTAAGTGGTCACTGACATGAGAAGCAGCTAGCACTACCCATCTGGTGTTCATGTTATAAGTCCAGCATTGACCCTGTACACTCAATTTCTATTGCTGCAGGGAGCATGACCACTATCCCCCCCCCCCCCCTCCCTATTGTAATTTGTCCAAAATAGTAGATGAGATGTAAGCTGTGGTGTCAATGGAGAAAAGTCAGGTGACTGTATACTGCACTAGTCCCCCATCCCTTGTATTGGAGTGTGGGGGTCATGCTCTGTTTAGCCTCGTCCTACAGTAATATTACCGAGATCCAATGCCTTATAACAAGTGTCAAACTCAGGCCCTCCAGCTAAAGCTTTGGCTCTCCAGGCATGATGGGAGTTGTAGTTTTGCAACAGCTGGAGGGCCTCTGTTTGATATCCCTGTATGTCTCTTATACCGTTGTTAGATGTAATTTACAGATGTGTACAATTTTCTATTTAAAAATCTGTAGTCTTTCAGTACTTTTCAGCTGTATGTCCTGCAGGAAGTGGTGTATTCTCCACAGTGTGACACAGTGCTCTCTGCTGCCACCTCTGTCCTATGTCAGGAACTGCCCAGAGTAGCAGCAAATCCCTATAGATTTACACCTCGGCCACGTCGATGTCTTCACCCACTGTACTGCGCATGCGCAGCATAGTAAAGCCGCTGCTGTACTACGCAGCGCAGTACAGCAGCGTCTTTCCCAGATGCACAGCGCGTGCGCAGCATAGTAATGTCGTCGGTGTGGCCAATGTGCAATGCCGGCCCCCCCCGGGTGATGTCAGCATGGGGCGCTTTCCAAGGGGTGTGATTACAGCGCCAGAGCCTGCCCAGGACCCTGACTAGATAACCAGCCACCCGCCCACCGTGACTACTTGGCTGGTAATTTACATAGAGCGCAGGAGGTTATTGAACTTACTTTGCGGTCTGTATGTACAGGGGATGCAGGCTACAGGGGGATCTGTATGTACAGGGGGGACGCAGGCTACAGGGGGATCTGTATGTACAGGGGGGACGCAGGCTACAGGGGGGATCTGTATGTACAGGGGACGCAGGCTACAGGGGGATCTGTATGTACAGGGGACGCAGGCTACAGGGGGGATCTGTATGTACAGGGGGGACGCAGGCTACAGGGGGATCTGTATGTACAGGGGGGACGCAGGCTACAGGGGGATCTGTATGTACAGGGGACGCAGGCTACAGGGGGATCTGTATGTACAGGGGGGACGCAGGCTACAGGGGGATCTGTATGTACAGGGGACGCAGGCTACAGGGGGATCTGTATGTACAGGGGACGCAGGCTACAGGGGGATCTGTATGTACAGGGGACGCAGGCTACAGGGGGATCTGTATGTACAGGGGACGCAGGCTACAGGGGGGATCTGTATGTACAGGGGACGCAGGCTACAGGGGGATCTGTATGTACAGGGGACGCAGGCTACAGGGGGATCTGTATGTACAGGGGGGACGCAGGCTACAGGGGGATCTGTATGTACAGGGGACGCAGGCTACAGGGGGATCTGTATGTACAGGGGGATCTGTATGTACAGGGGACGCAGGCTACAGGGGGATCTGTATGTACAGGGGACGCAGGCTACAGGGGGATCTGTATGTACAGGGGACGCAGGCTACAGGGGGATCTGTATGTACAGGGGACGCAGGCTACAGGGGGGATCTGTATGTACAGGGGACGCAGGCTACAGGGGGGATCTGTATGTACAGGGGACGCAGGCTACAGGGGGGATCTGTATGTACAGGGGACGCAGGCTACCGGGGGATCTGTATGTACAGGGGACGCAGGCTACAGGGGGATCTGTATGTACAGGGGACGCAGGCTACAGGGGGATCTGTATGTACAGGGGACGCAGGCTACAGGGGGATCTGTATGTACAGGGGGATCTGTATGTACAGGGGACGCAGGCTACAGGGGGATCTGTATGTACAGGGGACGCAGGCTACAGGGGGGATCTGTATGTACAGGGGACGCAGGCTACAGGGGGGATCTGTATGTACAGGGGACGCAGGCTACAGGGGGATCTGTATGTACAGGGGACGCAGGCTACAGGGGGATCTGTATGTACAGGGGACGCAGGCTACAGGGGGATCTGTATGTACAGGGGGATCTGTATGTACAGGGGACGCAGGCTACAGGGGGATCTGTATGTACAGGGGACGCAGGCTACAGGGGGGATCTGTATGTACAGGGGACGCAGGCTACAGGGGGGATCTGTATGTACAGGGGACGCAGGCTACAGGGGGATCTGTATGTACAGGGGACGCAGGCTACAGGGGGATCTGTATGTACAGGGGACGCAGGCTACAGGGGGATCTGTATGTACAGGGGGATCTGTATGTACAGGGGACGCAGGCTACAGGGGGATCTGTATGTACAGGGGACGCAGGCTACAGGGGGATCTGTATGTACAGGGGGATCTGTATGTACAGGGGACGCAGGCTACAGGGGGATCTGTATGTACAGGGGACGCAGGCTACAGGGGGGATCTGTATGTACAGGGGACGCAGGCTACAGGGGGATCTGTATGTACAGGGGACACAGGCTACAGGGGGATCTGTATGTACAGGGGACGCAGGCTACAGGGGGATCTGTATGTACAGGGGACACAGGCTACAGGGGGATCTGTATGTACAGGGGACGCAGGCTACAGGGGGATGTGTATGTACAGGGGACGCAGGCTACAGGGGGATGTGTATGTACAGGGGACGCAGGCTACAGGGGGGATCTGTATGTACAGGGGACACAGGCTACAGGGGGATCTGTATGTACAGGGGACGCAGGCTACAGGGGATGTGTATGTACAGGGGACGCAGGCTACAGGGGGGATCTGTATGTACAGGGGACACAGGCTACAGGGGACACAGGCTACAGGGGGATCTGTATGTACAGGGGACGCAGGCTACAGGGGGGATCTGTATGTACAGGGGACGCAGGCTACAGGGGGATCTGTATGTACAGGGGACGCAGGCTACAGGGGGATCTGTATGTACAGGGGACGCAGGCTACAGGGGGGATCTGTATGTACAGGGGACGCAGGCTACAGGGGGGATCTGTATGTACAGGGGACGCAGGCTACAGGGGGGATCTGTATGTACAGGGGACGCAGGCTACAGGGGGATCTGTATGTACAGGGGACGCAGGCTACAGGGGGATGTTTGGGAAGCGTGCTGGCTGATGTACCAGCACGTTTCCTTAGCTTTATGGCCAATTTTAGCGTGATTGGTTCCCTTTAAGCAATTTTAGGCTGTGAGCAAAATCTGGGATCCCTTTGTTTTCTTCACCTATTGTATCTGACCCCACAGGGACCCCAGCCAAGGACCATCCAAAGTGCCCACCTCCTGGCTCCCCTACAACACACAGTTCGGTCAGTACTTGGAGATAAACAATGACATCAGCTACAAGTCGGTGAAGCAGTCGCTGCGCACGCCCTACGTCCGCTTCTGGGCCGGCACCTACCGCAATATGCCCTACCTGTAAGCAGCGCACCCCACTATTAAAACCATCAATGTGAATGGTGTCCGGTGCCGGCGTTTTTATTGCAAGAGAAGACGCCACAAACAACGGTTTCTGGAGTGTCGGGAGTTTATTGCAAAGACTAGTTTACATTGCTTGTGTACACTGAGCACTTCAGAACAGTCTCCTTCATTAATCCGAGTTACAAAACACAAGACACACAGTCAGACAGGGTTACAGGTGTAAACGTTCGCACCTCGCCGGCGCACAGACACACGGACTCACACGCACACACACATAGGCCAAAAGAAAAAGAAGATTGCACTATAAAGAAGTCAAAGTTTAATGTCTCCACCGTCCCCTCAGGTTTGGCTGGAGGAGCGGTGGACGTGGAATTAGTGTGGATTTACCAGTCAATCCCAATGTGATCCCTACAGCGTTCACAGTACTGTTCTATCTACAGGAACGTATCACGAAAAATCCCTCCTGAAACTACAAGTCCCAGAATGCAAGTGGCAGGGCAGGCTTTAGGTTTAAGCTTCTAACCCCATTGACTGTACTGATTGGCACTTGTGAGAATCCTCGAAAGTCTGGCAGAGAAAAAGTAGTAGTATCCCGGACTGGAAGGGTTAAGGCGCAGTGAGAGCTGTGCATTCTGGGTATTGTAGTAGAGTCAGATAGGTGCGTCCCCCAGACCTGTTTTCCCCTCACCTTAAGGATCTGGGGATGTAGACCAAGGATGGGGAACCTTCCGCCCAAAAACTACAATTCCCATCATGCCTGGGAAGCCAAAGCTTTAGCATGATGGGATTGTAGTTTTACAACAGCTGGAGGGCCTAAGATTCCCTATCCCTGGTGTAGACAAAACGTAAGTAAAACAAACTGTCCCGTATTGTGTCTGCAGCTCCTCGGCAGAGCAATACGGCTGCTGTCAGGATTAGACAGCACAGGGGTTGCACAGTTCTGCATAGGAGCTGTATACACAATACGGGAGGTCACTTGCGGCATTGCAGATGCAGTATACAATGGTCGCAGTATATACCTAGTCATGTTCTGTGGTACAGATGATCAAAATCCGGCGGTGAAGACAACACGGTAGGAAAGTCGTCTGAGAAACAAAACAAGGGCGACTTCCTAAAATACTTTTGTTTCTGGCCACGATCCCGTACTTCTCACAGGACAATGTATCAATGTGGAGTCCAGGCGGGATACAACTGTAACAAACCCTCAGCTGTGAGAACCATTAGGACCATACAACGCTAACAATAAGTATAGTAGAAATGTTGGCTAGACAGAGATTTATTATGGTAAACCCCTTAAGGGTACAAACACACACGGCTTATACGCTGCGTATTTACTGCTGTGATATGCAGCAGATTAGATGTAAATAACTGAACACAGTATCAAATCTGCTGCATATCTGCTGTGTGTGTTTGTACCCTTAAGAAGATTCCAGTGCGATCATACACACACAGCAGAGCTGAGTTTGCCTTTTGATCAGGCCATCCAATATGGCCCCACACCTGTCTGTAAACAAGCACCGCCCTCTGATCAGTCATGTGACCTCTCACTACCATCAGCTACGCATCTACCATTATAGCAGAGGGGAAGGCTGATGATTTCCTGAGCAGCCCGATTGCTCATTCATCGGCTGACCGCCGGCCATATTACATAGAGCCCTTACATAGGACTGCAGGTAAAGGTATCAACAATGTATTGGCATAAACCAGGTCAGTGCTAAGTGACAAATTCAGCTATAACATTGACCTATAGGAATGAATAATGACAGTCGGTATGGTTCACATCTCCTCGCTGCCGGCCACAATGCAGGTTTATAAAACCCAACAACGCTGCGGCGCTCCGGCCATGTCTATAAGATCACAAACCCAGGCGGAAAATACAGAAAGGCATCGTCGTCAGTAAATCACTGCGGGGACAAGGGAGTCATAGCTCCGCCAATAGCGGGGGGCACTCGCCGCCGGCAGGACTCCATGATGGCTTTCAGTTCGGGAAGGTGATGGAATCCAATGGCAGCAAATCCCACGAGCTCCTCTCCTTGTCATTTGGTTATTTTACTACAGGCAGTAAACACGGCATTGAGCTGGTATAGAAAAAGCAGAAGCCAAACATTTTTGCCAGAAAACTGACTGCGGCCGCCATCTTGGACTCAAAGCCTCAGTCTGAAAAAAGAAAATAAACCCTAAAAAAAATGCAAAAAAATCTGACCTGACTGTGCAAATAGAGATAGCACTAAGGCGGCAGGGAATGTGTGCAGAAGAACCGGTCCGACAGGACGCTCCGGCACCAGAGCTTCAGCAAATCCTATTAGCCTAAGGTCATAAAGCAGGGCTAGGGAACCTCGGCTCTCCAGCTGTTGCTAAACTACAACCCCCATCATGCTAAAGCTTCGGCTGTCCATGCATGATGGGAGTTGTCGTTTTGCAACAGCTTGAGAGCCAAGGTTCCATATCCCAGTCAGAGACTGGAAAGAAACGGGAAGAGTCTCCCTGTAACCACCGGGGGCAGCGCTGGGTGCAAACTGAAAATCAGGTCTGATGACATCACTGCTGAAATGGCCCAATCAGCATCAGCCAAAACCTGGTTGTGATCTCTTATAAATCCTCTTAATGAAAGAACTAAAGGCCTTTACCTCTCAGTGCTGCCCAACCTGTGTCCTCACCTGCTGCAATGCCAAAGACTCATTGCATCATGGGGGTTGTAGTTTTGCAAGTTGAAAGCTGTCAGGGCATGAGGAGAGTTCTAGTTTTGCATGCCGAAAGCTGCCTAGCTTGAAAAGCTACAACCCCCCTCCCATCATGCCCTCAGGCTATTTGCCAGGGCATGATGGGAGTTGTAGTAGCAGCAATCTGAGAGTCACAGGTTGGGGATCACCGCTATACATGATATATACAAAAACGCAAAAAAACGCCAGAAGGATGAGAAGTAACGTAATATCGCTCCAGCGTCTATTTACAACCAATAAATATTCATATAGGAAAACCATAAAAAAGGATTTTTCTTTTTACACTAAAAAATAAAACTTTACACAAAGAAAAAAAAAAAAAAAAAAAAATCACCCTCCCCCGTTCTGACCAACTTCACAGCCGCTGCCGGGAACTAATAATGGGAGGAAATGGTTCATTTGGCCCCAATTTTTTTTTTCAATTTGACAGAAAAATAAAATATCAGGTGATTATTTACAGAAGGCGATGACTGTACAGGACCAGGGCGCCATCCCCGCAGGGTGGGAGGAGCCTCCGGATGAGCAGACTCCGCCCCCTGCTATAGGGGGGCAATGCTTCTGGGGGATCTTTGGTGCGGTTTGAGATGCTGGACTGGTCGATGGCGAGGAGAATGCGTTGAGCCTGGCTTTTAGTAGTGAACCCTGCAGTGGTGGCGAGGGGCCGGCACAGCCGCCTCCAGCTTTTTATGGGTTAAAAAAAGTTGTCTTTTTTTTTTCTTTTTACAAAGTGCTTTTTTTTTTTGTAGAAAACGCACAGAATCATGGTATCCACAGGAGTGTATTTACATTAAGGTCCCTTTAAGGGGAAAGATGGCTAGCGTCGGGCCGGTCTGCCGCTCATAGCCGTACGAATCTGCTCCGATTCTCATAACTGAGATACAGGTAATTCTGTCCCAACCCAAAACTGGGTCAACTCTGTGAAGTCCTAATCCTGCATTAATACTGGAACCCTGGGCATGGCACAGGCTGAGCTCACGCTCTCCTCATCTACTCAACCCCCTTCCCTTAAAGGCACCTGCGGCATGGAGGCGGATTCTGGGTCCTGATGGCGTCGGCGGGAGCTGCCCCTCAACATGTCGGTGTCCGTTCAGCCGAGACCAATCTCCTCTGAGGGATCCGCTCTTGGTTTTGCCATTGGTCACAGTTTAGTAAAGTCAGGAGAAAGGGCCGGAGAGGGGCGAAGTCGCCCAGGGTGTCATTCCATAGGACGTAATAGTCGTTTCCCCCCCCTGGAGAAAGTGCTATCCTTTCTATCCCTCCAGAGCTCTGGCCGGGGTACAGTGGGTAGACTTGGGGTATCAGAAGATGCCCTTTGCTATCTTGAGGCCTTTCTGCTTCATCCGGGGTAAGGTGGAGCTGGATCCGTGCTTTATCTTTACCCCTTTAGAAAAACCGCGTCTTTTCAGTATAAAGTCATAGTTGGCTCCTGAGTTCATAGCGTAAAAGACGTTGGCGTTATCCGGGATCTTCAGCTCTGAGGAAAGATGGGAAAACAATTGTTATTGTCACATGACCTATATACAGGACACTGGACATGGTTACTTTCCTAAGGCCAATACGGTTGGATGGAGCAGCAGCTTACAGGTACAGTGCTCGACTCTTATACAGGACGATAATGCTGAAGGTAGTGGCCGCACACACGTCCAACCACCGCTACAAACAAACTGGGGAGCCCCGTTCTCATGATTAGTGGGGTCCCAGCAACTGGACGCCCAATGATCAGACAAGACAAGAGTGGCCTTTATGGTGAAGCTCCATTAAAGGGGAACTCCAGCAAAAATCTTTTTCTTTTACGTCAACTGGTTACAGAAAGTTATATAGATTTGTAATTTACTTCTATTACAAAACTCTCCAGTCTTCCAGTACTTATCAGCTGCTGTATGCCCTACAGAAAGTGGTGTATTCTCTCCAGTCTGACACAGCGCTCTCTGCTCCAAGCAACAGGGGATGAAACAGGGGATTTAAGGTGTTCCCTTACTTAGACACACCACACCCGAGGCCAAAAATCGGTGCACACTGTGTAATTGTATTGACAGTGCTCTCTGCTGCCACCTCTGTCCATGTCAGGAACTGTCCAGAGCAGCAGCAGCAAATCCCCATGGAAAACCTCTCCTGTATGGAAAGAGGGGGCAGCAGAGAACACTGTCAGATTGGAGAGAATACAACACTTCCTGCAGGACATACAGCAGCTGATAAGTACTGGAAGACTGGAGAGTTTTAAATAGAAATAAGTTACAAATCTATATAACTTTTTGAAACCAGTTGATTTGTAAGAAAAAGATTTTCACTGGAGCACCCCCTTTAAAATAAACTCAATCTGCATCTGGTTGGGGATCACCGCTATACATCATACATATCGTATGCATATACATCTACACAAGAACGCACAAACGCCAGAAGGATGAGAAGTAACGTAATATCGCTCCAGCGTCTATTTACAACCCATAAATATTCATATAGGAAAACCATAAAATAAAGGATTTTTCTTTTTACACAAAAAAAAAAAATATAATAATAATTAATAATAATAATATTTCACCCTCCCCCGTTCTAACCAACTTCACAGCCGCTGCCGGGAACTAATAATGGGAGGAAATGGTTCATTTGGCCCCAATATCAGGTGATTACACTGACACACATATTTATATATATATATATATATACACACACACATATATAATATAATATATAATATAATATAATATAATATAATATATATATATATATATATATATATATATTATATCTCTATAAATAAACACACACATACACTTGTGTGAAATGTTACTCTATTATGCTTCTTGGGTAAAGGTGACAGGGGGATATATATATATATCTTTAAGAACCCGAAACCAGTCACGTCATTACTACATAATCCATAGAAAGCAGACAGACCGGTCTGTGACGTTTCCTGTTCTGTTAGCAAACGCTGCAGAAATTCCATTACCTCTCTCCTCTGAAATGATCTGAACCAGCTCGTAGTCCTCGGCCCGCTCCCCATCCAGGTTGTGTTTGGCCATGGCTTTGCGGATCACTACAGGAGTTTTGTCCTGACTTGTTACCTGCGGATAAATGAGAATGTGATGGTTAGAGGGCGCTGACATGATCCCAATAGAGGGAGCCTACAGATCTATACAAATGAGTTACAGATGTGTTGGCTTTTTATTCAGGAACAGCACCACATTCATCCATGGCCATGTCAGGTACTGCAGTCCCTATACAAGAGAATACTAAGAACTCAAGGGCACTGTGGTGCTGTTTCCCAGTATGCTTTGTGATTGGCCAGGTCAGATGTCTATGTGCTAGTGCATGGGTCTCCAAACTGCGGCCCTCCAGCTGTTGAAAAACTACATGTCCCATCATGGTTTCGCAACAGCTGGAGGTCCGCAGTTTGGAGACCCATGTGCTAGTGTAATGTCCCGCCCATGAGTGACCCCAGTAGGTAAAGTCATGGTAACTCACCAGGATGCTCTTGTACATGTTGCCGTTGTCCACATCTAGGCTGACCCTGATGATGCAGCAATCGTCTATCTGCTGGTTGTAGAGGGGCAGAGATAGAGATGAGTAACTGGAGATCCCGGAGACAGAGCGCTTGTGCGTCCGAGAGGCGGATACCGGTGTAGAGGAGACAGACGATGAGGAGGCACTGCTGGACCCTGATCCAATGCCCGATGTGTCCAAAGAGGAGAGCGATGTCGATTCCCAGAACTACAGACACAAAATGGGGCGTCAGGCGTTGGTGCGGAGGACAGCGGACATTTATAAATACACAGGTGATGACCGTATGTATTATAAGGGGATAACAGACGGTACATTATAGTCTTATAATGTACAGCTGGTATCATGTTATCCAGTATGGACATACAGACAAGACGCACAGAGATCTGTTATACAAACAGGAAACTAAACCCCTAAAAAGCTCATTGCATTTAAAGGAAAAGCGGGTGACAATCAATATGGCTGCCATTTTGGATGTCACCCTGCTTTTCTCATTCCTTGGAGCATGTGATATCGATGCATTACTGTTAAGGAGGCTGGGACAGCTGAATGACACTCCAATAAGTTATCAGCTCAAACTGGACCTGCCCTTTCAGTAGTCACATGTCCACTTCTTGCAGAAAGCGCCATTTCATTTTTCAGGGGTGTAGTTCCCACATTGACGGAATACAATACAATCATCTACTATAATCCTTTCCCACACAGCAAAACACAGAGAGCAGGGACTGACCCCCAGGGGAGCACAGCGTTCTGTGGCCTGTGCCGGTGGATCTTTGGGCTGTTCCTCTCGTACCTTCTTCTCCTGACAGTCCGGCGACTCAGGCACAAAGCTGATATTTATCTCCTCCACATCGGAGCTGCTGGAACCGGCTGACGTCACGCTGACGGAGTCTGTGGCGTCGTTCCCGCAGAGGTGGGGGCTGCATTTCAGCTGGTCGAAGGACTTGGAGTGGGAGCTGACACTGGGGCAGGGCTCGGAGCTGGGAGGCTGACGGCTGCGGGAGACAAACAGCCCAACATAAGTCGGTTAATGGAGACCTAGAGAGCACATCCATATCACAGGAATGGTGTAATGGCTGCCTATCATCTCTAGTGATATAACATGGGAGCTTGGCTCAGCTGGATGTGTAGCGTGGTAGAGGTCAGACACCATAGTATGGCTTATTGTCACATGACACTTGCTGACATGTCTCTTAGCTTACTTACTCGCTCCATCGTTTGATGATCCCAGTGTTTTTCTTGGCCTTTAAAGTGTTGCTCGCAGATTCAGATAAAGGTTCGATCTCACAGGACAAACTATAACTGAGGCACAAGAAACAAAACTGGTTAATATTCCTCATATGTCTGCATAGTGACATGCCACTGCATACCCAAGAGATGCCCAACATACCACTGCGTACCCAAGAGAGGCCAGCCATACCACCGTGTACCCAAGAGAGGCCAGCCATACCACCGTGTACCCAAGAGAGGCCAGCCATACCACCGTGTACCCAAGAGAGGCCAGCCATACCACCGTGTACCCAAGAGAGGCCAGCCATACCATCGTGTACCCAAGAGAGGCCAGCCATACCACAGTGTACCCAAAAGATGATGATGACATACCACCGCGTACCCAAAAGATGCTGAGATACTACTGTGTACCCAAATGGACACACGTAGTCACCAATATCAGGAGCATCAGTGTAACTTTCCTACAGTATCGCAGGTGCCAGATATTACCCCATATTCCTGTCCGCTCACCTCTCTGCCTCGGTCAGCCGCTCCACACTGTGAAACCACTCCACAAACGCCTCATCCGGGATAAAACTGTAGTTGTTGCAGGCCGACTGCAGAAGCTTTATTTGAGCGATGACCTCAAACTCCTTATAAAAGCACAAAAAAGGCACAAATGTAGCAAAGTACAATAAACCAGAGCAAATTCTAATAAAAAGGGAATCTACGCAAAAAGATCGTAAAAGCCGCTTACCTTCCGCCTCTTCTCAAAGTTGATGAGGCCTCCCTATAGGCAGATAAAATAAAGATTAACAGGGAAGCCATCATTATAGTGTGTGTATTATTACAGACTAATTACCCAATGACTGGGATATAATCGTCCAGGGCACTGACCTCTAAATAGTCCTTCATGGCCGTGTCCAGCATTACCAGGTCAGTAAGAAAAGTACCGAGGTAAGGAATGGTTCCTTGCATGACGCCCTGAAAAGTGCAATACTGCAAGTCAACACTAGAGGCCGCACATCCTTACCAACAACCCACATCAGTGATTCCCAACCTGTGGCCTTCAGCTGCTGCAAAACTACAACTCCCAGCATACCCTGACCAAGCTGGGGAGCCACAGGGCTGCCTGGGCTATATACAAATCTATCTATATCGCCTTCTATACCAGCCGCTAGACATTACCTCAATAGTATGGAATATACAGAACCTGTTCTGTGGAACATTCTGGAAGGTTGAGGGGTCACTTACCATTTCTCTTTGCTGTTGGTGCCTCTTCTGCGCCCTCTTCGGATTAATATCCAGCGTTGCAAATTTGGAAGTGCCCTCCTAAAAGAGGAAAGGTTAACGGGGGGTTATGGATGCCAGAGACGACAACAAGCCGCGCTCCTCACAAAACAAAGCCGGGTTCAATCACTCTGCATTCCTGATGGATTGGCGACATCTGGACAGGCGCCGCTAGCGGCCTAAGGCCATTGAATCATGCGGTGGGCCACACCTTCCCACGCATTGTTCATTTGACTGAACGCCAAATCGGCGAGATGCAATCTAAACTATGTGTGAACAATTGTTCTGTGGGTAAAACATAACAGGCACTCGGCAATAATGGTCAGATTCCTCGTGACAGAGTCCAGGTTTACTACGAGGCCTGGAAAAGGAGACATCATGTATAGCATTGCTGTGGCTGTAACACAGGGGTATAAGGAGCAGCTGCCTCAGAAATGATGGGCGGTCTGGGAATGTGGCAGATTTTCCGATGCCCGGTTAGCTGGCATTGATGTGGTTTCACTGTACTGTATTACTGGAAGCTGGATGGGTCTGGGCTGACGTCTGTGCTAGCGATAAGAGAAGGGAATCCCTCGACCTCCCACACATCTGTGATATTCACCAGCACACCCAGTCTGACACACTGATCTTGCACTTGGCCTGATGTGTTAGGGTGTGTACTGAGGGTTTCCCTAGATGATAACAGCAGCCTACAGACGTGCCTGGCACAGCCACATGACTCCTATCAGGGGTGCCCCACACATGTGATGTGTGCAGGAAAAAGACACCAAGTAAACAAAGGGTGGCCTGTCCCTTTAACTGAACATGTGACCAGGACCGGGCCCCGTCCTCTCACCTTAATCAGCAGCTCACGGCTTAGCGAGTGGTTGTTCTCATCTGAGAAGATTTCAGAGAGTTCTGTGAATGTCCTGAGGCTCTCCCTGAAATACACAAAATATTGTACATGAGCTGTCAGGGCATGCTGGGAGTTGTAAGTTTGCAATATCTGAACAGACACAGGTATATCCCTTGTGGCCCACTAGCTGTTGAAAAACTACAAAACTACATTTCCCATCATGCCTACAAAGCCAAAGCTTTAGCTATCCAGGCATGATGGGAATTGTAGTTTTGCAACAGCTGGAGGGCATTGAGCTTGACCATCCCCCCCCCCCCCGGTATAGAGCAGGGGTCCCGAACCTGTGTCTAACACATAACTAAGACTCCCAACCTGCAGTCTTGCATACACAGACCAGTTTAGCGTACTCACCTGGACACCTCATCCCAGGTTTTCTTTAGCCTGTGGATGGCGTTACACTGGAGAGCAGACAGAATGGCACGGAGAGATGAGAAGTTCTTCAGAATGCGACATTCCTATAAAGTAAAGGTAACAAGACTATTTAAAGGGCCCTAAGCAAAATGTCTCATAATAAGCAACTTATACGACTGGAGTGGGCTGCATACAATTCTACAGAACCCTTACCCTGGCCACGTCTATCCAGCGCTCCACCACCTTCGCCCTCTGCTGGGGCTTCAGTGACCGGTCGCTCAGGCACGTAGAGATGACGCAGTTGGTGACGCTATTGAACTGAGAGACTGTGGCCCGGATCGTAGGCGCCAGATGCTCTTTGCCTTTCTTATCCCTTTGTGACCAGATACAACCCAGGCAGTGATACGGCACTACTTTCTTAAAGAGGTCCTAGGACGGACAGAGAGAATTCAGCTATACGTATACCAGGATAGATATATACAACATCAAGGGATCAGGGAGTCCACAGTTAGTGCTCCTAATGGTGCTCCGGACCGATTATTACACTGCTAATGGTGCTCCGGACCGATTATTACACTGCTAACAGCACGGGACCAGCGCCGAGGATGAAGGTAAGAGACATCTTCCTCCTCAACGTCTCCTGTGCAATAGGGACATATGAGCAGGTAAGATTCATCTAACCTACTGATAGTTCCCCATTAAGCAGCCATACTGTACCCTATGTACAGTAGCCCTATGTATGCCCCTCAAAATGCATCAATACCCTTAAAAAGTGAACACTCAAGAACTTACAGCATCCATGACTGTAAACTGTTCTGCCACCATGTCCTGCCTGAACGACAGGAAGTCCGGCTTCCCTTCCAAGAGAGCGCCGTCCTCCACCAGGCGGAACGTGCAGCTTGTGTGGTCCACAACTATAAGACACAATAGGAAGGCGAGGTCAGCGCTGGGGCCTGCCTGCATACACCATGCCAGCCATTTCTTTTGTAGGTTCTAGATCATCGCTCACCATCCTGATCCAACTCGCTTATTTGCTGCCGCTGGAACTGGGATAACAGATTGCGAGCTCTACGCTCGAGGTCGGAGCCTGGGATGTTGTGCCGTACGTATGCGATGAGCTGCTTCAGACACATGTAATCCGGAGCTTGCCGGAAATCCTCTGAGTACTGATCCAGCCAGGCTCCCAGGATAGATGAGATGGTGCTGGAAAACAACAAACAATGGTTAACCCCTTGTTCACGCTATGCGGTTTTGCTGTACAATGTCAGCTCTGTGGGTTCAGACTCCTACACTAACATTTAGTATGGTCAGGATAGCGGGCATTGCTGGAGGTTTCATTTCACAGTGGATTGTGGCGCTATATATATCTAGAGGTCCCAGACGCGATTACGCGGTAAGCCTGTACGAGGAGGAGTTCTCAGGGCAACGTCTGCCCGGCCGCCTTCCTCTTCTACTCTTTGATCTTACAGATCAGGATTTTGTGGACTGGACAGAGAAGGGAATCGCTTTCATTTCCACTGCGGAAAGTCCCTGCACTTTGTGAAGTGATCTCCATGAAAAACACTGACATTTATTTAAAGGGACGGTAAACCAGAATAATATGGCTGATAGCAGGGGGAACAGAACATCTGCAGGTGTAATGTATATTAAAACAAGATGGAGCGCCATCCTGCAGAGCTACGGTGCAGTAAAAAGAAATTCTGTCAGCAAGTAAGGTGTGAAAGCTATCATGGCCTCCCCTGGTGCTGTAATCACAAGCGCCTGATGTTACTATGTGGTCATCTGAAGTATAAGTAAATGTGTCCAGATCTCCCCCCATGCAGAACATCTTGTGTTTCTGGGTGGAAGCCATTGGGCCTGGAGAGAATTATCAGCTGCAGATGCTCGCTCACACTTACTTCTTTAGCTCCAGCCGATCATCTATGGTGTTATGGGAGTGTTCGCCGTTGAGCTGAGGGTGAAGACGCCCAAACCTTAAAGGAGAAGAGACATTTTGGTGAGCTTATCACTATGTAGGAGGATGTCGCTGGTTTTCGATCCCTGCAGGTCTTCAGATCTGCTGCACAGTGACTATCGGGGGAAGAGGGTCCAGTGCAGTCTATAGGAGGTATACAGCCTTTGGACATAACTCCGACATCTGGACAAACCTTCCTAGCCACTGCGTATGGCAGGGGTAGGGAACCTCGGCTCTCCAGCTGTTGCAAAACTACAACTCCCATCATGCCTGGACAGCCAAAGCTGGCATGATGGGAGTTGTAGTTTTACAACAGCTGGAGAGCCAAGGTTCCCTACCCCTGGCTGGTGTATGGTGTCTGTACGAGCAGAAGACATGACACTTACTTGTTTAGCAGCAGGTCCAGGACCTGTTTGGTGGTAGCAAACGCCCGGTACGTGCACAGGAAGATGGTGACATAGGTGGAGTCGTTGCCTTTGAACGCGGAGACCAGGTATTCCACCAGCTTCTCCAGGGTCCCAGCCTTGATGGTGCGCACCTTGCATGTCTCGTACAGGCTCAGGGCCGTCTCATTCTCAAACTAGAATAGAGAGAGAGAGAGAAAAAAAAAAATCAATGTCCGCAAAAACAAAAATCGGAATCATCAGAATGGCGCAAGAACCGAACATCCCCGTTACAGGAGGTACACGAGGATGACAGGCAGGCATCAGCGGAAGAAGCGTTCATATACATAGGTGTCAGATTATCAATCCCAGTAGTGGTGCGGCCATACATTATGCAGTCACCCTTTAGCCAAAGTCTTTCTAGGTAATGGCAGATATTTTCTAGTTTTAAAGAGGTTATCCAGAGCTACAAAAATATGGCTGCTTTCTTCCAGAGACAGCAACACTCTTGTCTCAAGGTCAGGTTCAGATTTCAATTAAAGGGGTTATCCAGCGCTACAAAAATGTGGCCACTTTTCCCCCTCTCTTGTCTCCAGATTGGGTGGGGTTTGGGACTCAGTTTCATTGAAGTAAATGGAGCTTAACTGCAAACCACACCTGAACTGGAGACAAGAAGGTGGGGAAAAGTGGCCATGTTTTTGAAGCGCTGGATAAACCCTTTAAGCTCCATTCACTTCAATAGAACGGGGTTGCAAAACCTGCAACCACACCAGAGACAAGAGCCGTGCTGTCTCTAGAAGAAAGCAGACAAGTTTTTGTAGTGCTAGAGAACCCCTTTAAATGCATCATTTAAGGCACCATATTTGTACCCAATCAATCCCTAGATTGGTCATAGTTAGACATAGTATTATCCCCTATGCTGCAGCAACTCAGCCTAAAAGAGTTTCCTTACATCATCTCCACTTCTCTTACAGCAGGTATGGTGGGGCGATTGCGTTGATTTTGGGGTCCCCACCCTCCACACTATGGATGTTTGTAATTCATGTCCTTTTGTGGGTTCACTTTCCCAGCTTGCTTGTCACAGGAGCTTTATAGGGTGCTCTGCCCTTATGGGGTCCCCTCCTGGGGGTCTATGCTCACATCAGGTTCCTCACCCCCCCTGACTGACAGTGCCTGATGAAGAAACAGAGGCTGTCTCTAAGCTTCTGAATATGGAAACCATCGACCCCTGACCTTTGTGGGGCCCAGAGGGTTGGGGATAGGTTTATGGGGCCCCTCTTTTTTGCAGGGGGGGCTTGTAATCCTAGTGCACCTGGGTAAAAGAATCAGGATCTGTAGTCTTTACTATACAGAGAGCACTGCCCTTGAGTCCACCCAGCTGCCTCCTTTCTAGAATATTCTAATTTATGACAGGATACGATCAGCTATTCGCTTTCCTTCCTTAATGTCACAGTTTAAAGCGCTGAATGTGCAAATCACTGGAGTTATTCTGCTCCGATCCCCGGGGATGGAGAGGAATGTCAGGGCTGGAGATTTCGTCTATGATGAATGTTTGAGGGAACACTTACCCTTCCGTTCCTGGGTTCTATAAACTGAACTATTCCCCCCGGAGACTGGCTGGGTCACTATTCTCAATTGGCTGCATGTTACGGTACGATCTTGGCTGACCTCCACATGGCCGCCTGGCGTCCCCCGCCGCACCCAGTCCTTGACAGGGAGGCGGTCGGTCTGAAACACACAATCTGTCTAAACATGGAGGCAAGTGGCAGCCGGAGATTAAACAGCCTTGAGCTGTGCCTAGTACAAGGCATGGAGCCGAGACAGCCATATTGTTGGAGATACCTATAGGAAATGCACTGGCAGCCATATTGTGGAGTAGACTAGTCGAGGTCCAGCTGGAGGCCCCAGGCCTGGCACCTAGCCACTATATCAGTCATGTGTACATGCATGAACTGGTCTTAGACATGGGAACACATCATGCATTACCAAGTGCAGCACAGAGATGCCGGCCAACAGCATGCACGGCGTCTGTCTGTCCTAGACATCAGTTACCCTCCTCACCGTAGTATCTCGGGGTCCAACAAGTCCTCCTTCAGCAGTGCCCATAGGGGAAGGAACCCTGTTTGCCCCCAGCCATCGCTGTCCCTTGTTGGCAGTGTGATGGAGCTGCACCTTCCGCAGGGAAATGCTGTAGATAACGCCGTCATCCACCTCTTCTCCGATCTCCTGCGCGGAGCTCTGTGGAGACAAGACACGTAAGGGGTTAATGACCAGGATTCGGCATTTGGAAAAATCACACCTATCATGTACAAACATTGTATAAAGTCAAAGGTGCATCGTCCTGTATCATCTGTGGTGATCCAACGGCAAAACTACAACTCCCAGCATGCCCTAGCACCCTGTGGATTTCATAGCTTTGTAAAACTACAACTCCCAGCATGCCCTAGCACCCTGTGGATTTCATAGCTTTGTAAGACTACAACTCCCAGCATGCCCTAGCACCCTGTGGAGTCCTGCACCCATCTCCTCATACACCTTTGCATTGGACCCAGTGCTCTACGGCGCCCCCTATAGGTATGCATTATACGTATTAATATCGCCTCTTGCGCCAGAAAAGCGGCTACTTCAGCGGATTCTCTACTAATCCTCTCTGGCAATGTAATCGGATCCGGGGGCCTCGGTGACAATGACACCCACCACACAGCGTCGGCGGCAGCTGCCAACCAGCAGATGGCCAAGAAAAGGCGAATCAAATAATAAACAAAATACGATTAGTGAGTAAACCTGTTATAGGATTAGGCGTCCTTCTCTCCAACCATCGCAGCAAGGAAATTAATCATCGGCTTACATAGATACAGCCCCATCATATTCTACATCTCCCACAATGCATTTATGAAGAGGCTGCCCCCATCCCCTCCCAGAAGCCTATCGACTAGCACAGTGCTAAGTATATGACTGTATGGGAGTCTATAGGTCAATGAGAACAAAACACAGGAGTCGGCCGTATAACCGGCAGAGGTGATGTCATCACCAGGAAACAGTCGCTATATACACCTGAGTGACCTCCTGTAAACAAACAGCACTGACAGGAGGTGGACCGGCCAATCCCATCGCTTATAATCTGAGGGTTCTACAATGCTGGACAACCGCACTTCGTATATCGGGAAAGGGGAACTCCGACAGAAGGGATGTTTTCTTTCAGATCAGCTGATGTCAGAAAGTTATACAGATGTGTAATATACTATTTAAAAAATCTTAGTCTTCCAGTACTTATCAGCTGCTGTATGTCCTGCAGGAAGTGGTGTATTCTCTCCAATCTGACACAGTGCTCTCTGCTGCCACCTCTGTGCATGTCAGGAACTGTCCAGAGCAGCAGCAAATCCCCCATAGAAAACCTCTCCTGCTCTGGACAGTTCCTGACATGGACAGAGGTGGCAGCAGAGAGCACTGTGTCAGACTGAAGAGAATACACTACTTCCTGCGGGACATCCAGTACTTCAGCTGATAAGTACTGGAAGAATGGAGATTTTTTAAATAGAAGTAAATTACAAATCTGTATAACTTTCTGACACCAGTTAATTTGAAAAAAAAGGTAAAAGCCAGAGTGCCCCTTTAACCCTTTCAGCTGTGCCGAGAGTCTCGGAATGAAGTCACACGGAGCCGTCTCCTTCCTAATAAGAAAAATACCCAAAACGTCACGGTTTTCCTTCCTCATACTCAGAACCGGGAAACGAATGGCATCAGCTCCCCCGTGTGAGGTTATAGGAGGATGTATCACTGGATTGGATACAACAGCTCGGCTGTCAGCGTCACATGTGATAGGATTAGATACATTATAGCTTGGGAGACAGAATCATACGTGACTGGATTAGATACATCAGCGCAGCAGACAGTATCACATGACAGGATTAGATACATAGCTCAGGAGCTATAATCTCATAATATATACTTAGATACAGTAAAGAGTATCATGTTATAAGATTAGATACATGGATCATGATAGGATCTGACTGATTAACTCATGAGACCCTATTACACAATGTAAGCTTAGATACAACAGCTCGGCAGACCAGATCACACAGGATAGGCTTAGATACAACAGCTTGGCAGACCGCATCACACACACACACCAGGATTAGATACACAAGTACTCTTTACTGTACCTAAGCTTATATGATGTGATAAGGTCTTCTGAACTGTGTATCTAATCCAGTCATGTGCGATATGGTCTGTTGGGCTAGTGTATCTAAGCTTATAACGTGTAATACGGTCTCATGTGTGAATCCATCTGATCCTTTCAAGATCCATGTATCTAATCTTCTATCGCAATACTCTTTACTGTATCCAAGCATATATCACGTGATTATCACTTTATAAGATTAGATTCATGATAGCTCAGGAGACCGTATCACACATTATAAGCTTAGATACTCAAGCTCAGCAGACAGTAACACACCTAACAGGAATAGAAACTCAGCATAGATACACTAGCTCAGGAAACAGTATCGCACATAAAAGATTAGATACCTGTCGCCGCATACAGTATTATGCATTGTAGGATTAGATACAGCAGTTCAGCAGACCGTATCACCCAGGATAGGCTTAGATACCCCAGTGCAGCCAGTACCTCCATCATAATAAGGCGATGCTCATGGTGCAGCATACAGCAGTGTGTGTATAATTATATATATATATATATATATATATATATATATATATATATATATATACACACACACACACACATATATATATATATATATATATATATATTATATATATACACACACACACACACACACACACACATATATACACACACACAGCTGTGTACACAGGAGCTTGCACTCTAACCACACATGCACCACTGCAAAGTGTCCTGACTAATAGTGAAAGCTGGTGGGCTGACGAGTGAGCGAGAGCGGAGGCCGAGGGACCGCGTGTTATAGCACCTCAGAGAAGAGGAGCCGCAGCAGCAGAGGAGGAGGAGGTATGGAGGTGGCGCTCCTAACCACTGAGCCATTGTGACCTGTGAAGGTAAACCAGCAGCACAGTGTGGATTTACAGAGAGGGGGTCACACTGGGTCAATGTAATCCTGGAATACAGGAAGGAGCAAGCACCAACACTACAACTCCCAGCCAACAGTCGCCAGGCCATGCAGAACTACAACTCCCAGCCGAAAGCCATCAGAGCATGCAGAACTACAACTCCCAGCCGAAAGCAGTCAAGGCATGCAGAACTACAACTCCCAGCCAAAAGCCATCAGAGCATGCAGAACTACAACTCCCAGCCGAAAGCCATCAGAGCATGCAGAACTACAACTCCCAGCCGAAAGCCATCAGGGCATGCAGAACTACAACTCCCAGACGAAAGCAGTCAGGGCATGCAGAACTACAACTCCCAGCCAAAAGCTGTCAGGGCATGCTGGGAGTTGTAGTTTTGCTACAGGGTGGGATACATTGTTCTATACTAATAGCTGCCACCCAGCTTTCCCGTAGCCAGGCCGGTCACATGACTGCGGTCGCTGGTTTCGTGCGGTTCACTTATAGCACTTGCTTCCTCTTTCTTTTTCCTTCTTATTTTTAGACCAAGTTTTTAATGTGACTGGAAAATAAAAGATCTTCACAATAGAGGAAGAAACCAGAAGACGGAGGGGGATGGGGGGGGGCCATAGAAAGTGACCACAAAAGAGCGGGCGCTGACCGAGTCTATAAGGGGTGACGGGAAGCGCCCCCTACCGTCCACCATGACTCACGTCCTTGACGCAGGTAACTGGGGGGGGGGGGGGAAATGTGACTATAAATAACGTAACCCCCCTGAGGAAAAGCCATAGAAGTAACCAACAATGAAGTATCCTAGATTATTGGGTGGGAGGATGGCGACGGTATACAGAATGCTGCTCTTATAGGGGTAGTTCACAGAAAAAAATTCCATCAACAGGTCTCAAAAAGTTATTTAGATTTGTAATTTACTTCTATTTAAAACTCTACAGTCTTCCAGTACTTATCAGCTGCTGTGTGTCCTGCAGGAAGTGGCGTATTCCCTGTGCTTTCTGGCACCAGTTGATTTGAAAGAATTTGTTTTGGGGGGTGAACAATCCCTTTAAAAAGACACATGACATCCAGGACACGCGAATTATTGCCATCAGGAATCTGGGAAAGCTGTGTGGCTATAGCGGAGTCGCTCCGGTATATCAGCTGTATGGACTGTGTCAAGTCTAGTTTAGTATTGAAATGAGCTGCAATACCAGTTCTAACCTGTGTACAGTAATGGTGCTTTTTGTTTGGGGGGGGGGGGGGGGTTGGGGGCAGCCATGTTTTCCTATTTGTGGACAAGCCCTTTGAAAATTCCTCATTGGAAAAACCACAGAATTGCAGAAAACCGAAGCACCAAGTGTTCCATCTCCCTGCAGCGCCGCCACTGGGGAAATTAAGTATTGCATGCTGCCTGGGTTGTCCATATAACACTCTTTGCTCTTCATAGAGACGGCTCCTGCCCCTTTTAGTCTGATGGGGGCGCCATTGCCGGGAGCAGAAGAGCGTGCACACATCTGTTTCCGCAGTTTCGGCCAGCTATAATGAGCATTGAGGAGATTCCGCTCCTACCTACCTACTTCCTTTTCTTAGAAGAAAACAACAAAACAAAAGCAAGAAAATCACCAAGAGACAAAAAGTGAATGCCGAAAAGATCACATGACCTCCCCCTCCTCCCCAAGTGCTATTGTGGTAAAGTGACCCGGTGTTTAGTCACACAGTAACAATGGCAGGATACATAGTGACAAGACGTATCACAACACACAAGACGACGTGTAAGCCCTGCAGGAGCCCTGGATGGTAACCGGCCCCCGGGGGCCATGACGTGGAGAGAAAATAATGGAAAGAAAACAAAACTGAAAAAAAAAAAAAACTTATACAATGTTACATTTTTAACATTTTGTTCCAAGAATATAAAGTGCTGCAAATCGCTTTGTGGCCTTTGGTGGAGTGGGTAAGTCGCTGATCATTGGCGGCGGGGTCTTGTGACAGCCCCACGGAGGCGGCCAGGAGCTCATAAGCCCATAAACCTCTTAGCTCCAGCAGGAGACAGACTGTTCTGCTTTGGGAGGCAGAGAAGGCGCGGCATTGTTTCTTGGAAATTCTGTTACAGAAAAAACAAATCTTACTGCCCCCCCCGCCGAGCACAATGCAAGATGGCGGAGACCCCCCCCCCCTTTCCCGGCTCAATATAATCCAGGAGGGCTCAGCATTGACTCATACATAGGCTTATTGTTTCATAACATAATTGGGATACAATGGTTGCAAAACTACAACTCCCATCATGCCTGGACAGCCTTCGGCTGTCCAGGCATGATGAGAGTTGTAGTTTTGCAACTGGTGGGTTGGGCAGTCATAAAAGAGTCCATCAATACTGTAGTAAATCCCCAACAATGAACTATACAGCCACAATAAACCACAGTCTATAGTTACAGAACAACCTTTGAAGCGTTCACTTTCCAGCGCCGCAAAACACAAGACCATAGAAGAGGTCGCTGGTGGTGCTGTCCTCCAGCAACATGGCTGACCTCACGACCTACAGCATAATACAGGGGGGGAATCAAGCAAATGAGCCGAGATATTAGGTCTGGGAGACGACTGTAAAACCTAATGATCAGCAGATCTCTGCCCGCTAGGCTGCAATTAAACATGGCGGCCGCCACCGCCGTCGTGGCTGCGAAATATTATAAAGGTCACTAATCCAGGGCGCGAGGTTGTGCAATACATAAATCCCAGCCGATTAACATTTCCCTGCCATTTCCACACTTTATAGCCTGTAATTTACCGTTATGTAATAATGTGCAATCATCTGCGCTGCTTATAATAAACCAGAGGGGGGATAAATCTCTCCCCGGGCGCCGATTACGCCTTAAAGGGGCACTTCAGCATTTTTTTTTGTTTCAAATCAACTGGTTTCAGAAATACAGATTTGTATTTTATTTCTATTTAATAATCTCCAGTCTTCCAGTACTTATCAGCCGCTGTATGTCCTGCAGGAAGTGGTTTATTCTTTCCAATCTGACATAAAATAATAAATACTCAGACACAATACAAAAACAAAAATAGGGCTAAAAAAAAAATACAAAAAAAGTATACTGCATGTCACTAAAAACACAAACAAAAAAAGTATATGTAAAACAAAGTATATTACATAAATTAAAAATAAAAAATACATAAAACAAAAACCAAATACATAATTACACAAAACAAATAAAATATGTAAGATTGAAAAAAAATTATATATAAAAAAATATATAAAAATCACAAAAAGAACAAAAAAAAATTTAAACAATTAAAGATTTGCTAATTTTTTGCCTAAAATTCCACACAATCTATATAAAAAGGAGACATCAAGAACCAATATGGCCGCCAGTGATTCCATTTCCACCCTTGCTTTCCTAGTACTGGACTAGATTTGGGAAAGCTGGGTGACAATCCTTTCCGGGGGTGGCCATCTTGGTTGTCACCAGTCTTTCCCAATCTTAGGCTAAATCCATGGAGCGGGTATAATTTGTTTAGGAAATTTTTTTATAGGTTTTTATTCTCTGTGAGTCAATAGAGTGGGCAGGGGGGTGTAGGTGGGGGGGCCACTTCTCTCCATCTGATGGTAACAATAGCTGTGACCTCTTACGGATGCATGGCTGCCGGCTATAGGGCCAGGACCCTTCCATAACCAGCAGGAGGATATACCAGTATACGCTGTATACCCGCTCAGGATTACAGACCATTAAAATAGATGGGGCCAGAGCTGTGACTCCTCATTGATACATGGCTGCCGGCTATAGGGCCAGAACTCCTATTACCAGCAGGAGGATATAGGAGTATACGCTGTATACTTGCTCGGGATTACAGACCGTCACGATAGATGGGGCCAGAGCTGTAACTTCTCATGGATATATGGCCGCCGGCTATAGGGCCAGGACACTCTATTACCAGCAGGAGGATATAGGAGTATACGCTGTATACCCACTCAGGATTACAGGCCGTCACTGTAGATGGGGCCGGATGCGATTTGCATGGAGTCTATCCTGGATATGTAAATGAAGCGATGACCCCGGAACGTCTGCAACAATTTGCAAGTGAATTATAATCTTACTCCCTTGATAAAATCTTCGCCCTAAATCTCTCTGCCAAATCCTGGAAACGCAGCGTCCATGATGGTATGGGCGAGCTGTGTGCTCCACATGGTGGGATCATGTCAATATAGAGGATGGAGGGGGAGGGGGGAGCTGAGTGTGCAGGAATTCATCACTTCCCTATGGATCGAACACAATCCCAGGCTCCGCTGTATCCAGGTCACTTGACAATGCCCCTAAAACTGGTTACCATGACAACACTCACCCGTCAGCAGAGGAGGGGGGGTGTCCTATTTTACAGCCAGCTATATAAAAACAGACTCAACCTGAGAAGAACCCAGAACAAAATTACTAGAAAAAAAATATACAAAAGTTAAAAAAAAAGGGAATGAAATTTTTGTAATGGAATTTGCTATTTTTCCCCCTTCATTACATGAGCCGCCATCCAACTGAGCGTGACCTCAACTAAGCATGACCCCCCCCCCGATCACCGAGCCAATACAATGGGAAGTCACTGCTGAGAGACATATTGATTCTCCTGACATGATCTCTATAGACAGACGTCTACCGGGAAGGTCACGCTGGTCACTGTATAAGGCAAAAGGGTAAAGGGACAGAACTGTCCAAGCAAAGATGGCCGCCACATACAGACAAGGCGGCAGGGGGGGGCCGCCACATACAGACAAGGCCCGGGTGATGGCCGCCACATACAGACAAGGGGTAGGGGATGGCCGCCACATACAGACAAGGGGTAGGGGATGGCCGCCACATACAGACAAGGCCCGGGAGATGGCCGCCACATACAGACAAGGGGTAGGGGATGGCCGCCACATACAGACAAGGGGTAGGGGATGGCTGCCACATACAGACAAGGGGTAGGGGATGGCCGCCACATACAGACAAGGCCCGGGAGATGGCCGCCACATACAGACAAGGGGTAGGGGATGGCCGCCACATACAGACAAGGGGTAGGGGATGGCTGCCACATACAGACAAGGGGTAGGGGATGGCTGCCACATACAGACAAGGGGTAGGGGATGGCCGCCACATACAGACAAGGGGTAGGGGATGGCCGCCACATACAGACAAGGGGTAGGGGATGGCTGCCACATACAGACAAGGGGTAGGGGATGGCTGCCACATACAGACAAGGCCCGGGAGATGGCCGCCACATACAGACAAGGCCCGGGAGATGGCCGCTACATACAGTCAAGGGCCGGGAGATGGCCGCCACATACAGTCAAGAGCCGGGAGATGGCCGCCACATACAGACAAGGGGTAGGGGATGGCCGCCACATACAGACAAGGCCCGGGGGATGTCCGCCACATGCAGACAAGGCCCGGGGGGTGGCCGCCACATACAGACAAGGCCCGGGGGGTGGTCGCCACATACAGACAAGGCCCAGGGGATGTCCGCCACATACAGACAAGGCCCGGGGGATGTCCGCCACATACAGACAAGGCCCAGGGGATGTCCGCCACATGCAGACAAGGCCCGGGAGATGTCTGCCACATGCAGACAAGGCCTGGGGGATGGCCGCCACATGCAGACAAGGCCCGGGGGATGGGATGACCGCCACATACAGACAAGGCCCGGGAGATGGCCGCCACATACAGTCAAGGCCCGGGGGGTGGCCGCCACATACAGACAAGGCCCAGGGGATGTCCGCCACATGCAGACAAGGCCCGGGAGATGGCCGCCACATACAGACAAGGCCCAGGGGATGTCCACCACATGCAGACAAGGCCCGGGAGATGGCCGCCACATACAGACAAGGCCCGGGGGATGTCCGCCACATGCAGACAAGGCCCGGGGGATGGCTGCCACATACAGACAAGGCCCGGGGGATGGCTGCCACATACAGACAAGGCCCGGGGGATGGCTGCCACATACAGACAAGGCCCAGGGGATGTCCGCCACATGCAGACAAGGCCCGGGAGATGTCTGCCACATGCAGACAAGGCCTGGGGGATGGCACCACATGCAGACAAGGCCCGGGAGATGGCCGCCACATACAGACAAGGCCCGGGAGATGGCCGCCACATACAGACAAGGCCCGGGGGATGGCTGCCACATACAGACAAGGGGCGGAGAATGGCTGCCCTCTGTCACCCCCCATTCTGATAAACCTGAGAATATTCTTGCCTTTTCCCCCTCTTCTATGTTAATGACAAGAGATGAGAGGTAATAAGGGGAAGTAACATGGAGGTTGAGGGGTGGAAGAGTTTGGGGAATACCAGAGCGATCACTTCTGCAATCTGATGCTGAGATTTACCATGGAGGATAGGAAGGTGTCATGCAGCTGACCCAGTGACCTACATCCCATCCTATCAGACAGATACGGGCGTAATCCAATATGGCACCACCCTCTAACCTAAAGCCATAGCTAGACATCTGCCCATCTGGGGTCTGAAGAAGTTGGGGGACAGTCTTAAGGAGCCCTGGACATTAGGATGTAAGAATATGTCATGTATGTATTTCATTATCCTGGAAGTTTTTCATGATTATTTCAGTGCGTGGTCAGCCATTCCACATGTTTTCTGTTTGTTTTTATTCTCCCTTCACATGAAACCCTTCAGTGTGAATCAGAGGCAGATGTCTGTCTGTGGATTCTCCTGGCTTCTAGGGGGGAGGTTGGTGTAAAGCGCGCTGTCAGGACGCAGTCACAGAGGATGTAGGGTTGTTTTTCCAAAAAAATAAAAAATAAAATTACCCAATTTCCCGAAAACCTTTCATAGTGGTGAGCGGTGGGGGCTGGTGGCTGCGGCACGTCTCCTTGGCTGCAGGTGCACTAACAAGACAGAAGTGAAGTGATACTCTGGGGGAATTAAAAGGGTACTCTACCAAAAAAAATAAAAAATCCATTCATATCAACTGGTGTTATACAGTTATATAAGTTATACAGATTTATAATTTACTTCTAATAAAAAAAATCTCCAGCCTTTCAGTACTTATCAGCTGCTGTTTGTCCTGCAGGCAGTGGTGTATTCTCTCCAGTCTGACACATTGCTCTCTGCTGCCACCTCTGTCCATGTCAGGAACTGTCCAGAGCAGGAGAGGTTTTCTATGGGGATTTGCTGCTGCTCTGGACAGTTCCTGACATGGACAGAGGTGGCAGCAGAGAGCACTGTATAAGAATGGAAAGAATATGCCTCTTCCTACAGGGCATACAGCAGCTGATAAGTACAGGAAGACTGGAGATTTTTTTATAGAAACAAATTACAAATCAACACCAGTTGATTTGCTGGAGTTCCCCTTTAAATCTATAGTGTGAGGATCCTCGAAAAGAACAATCATACAGGGGGCAGAGCGTGACACAAACATTAAAAGAACACACAAGACATGGCCCGCCCCTTCAGGAGCTACATTTGACATAACTGGGATTTGCCTGGATTGTTCCTTTAAGGATCTCGCCATTCCTCGGTTATTGCCTCTCTGATTTCAGCCAAGTCATTAAATAAGCCACAAACAGTGTTAAGTGATTCTCTGCAGCGCTCGCTCTGCCACCAATTAACTGATGGTTGATGGTTTTTTCATAACTTTTTTCTGGTCCCTAAATGGCCGAGCGTGGGGGGGGGGGGGGATCTGCAGATGGCGAGAAGCTTTGCCAGGAAAAATAAACTATATTCCAGAAAGGGGGGGGGGGGGCGGGGAAAGAAGAAGAGGCGCTGATCTCGGGAATACAGGCCCCGTCCTGATTAACCCCGCGCTGCTACACTGCGCCGTCTTATAAGGGTTTAACTTTACTAAATGAAACATAGATGGCAAAGAATAGAAAGAGCTGGCAGTAAAGTAAACAGCGGAGAGATAAGAGGCCGCCATGATGGGTGAGAGGTCAATGAAGGTAAATATTAAACTACAGCAGATAGCAACCAGGGCGCTCACACGGTCCCCGAGGCCTCTCCGGCCCCAACTGCAGCACATCACCACATTCTGCTCTTATCGCTCTTTATTTTCTGTAAAATATATAGAATTATTTTTTTTTAATTATTATGTTTATGTTTTGAACACGAGTTGTGATTGCCGACTAAATAGTCTTCAAAGTGCACGTCAGGGGATGAGAGGTAGTAAGCCCCGCCCTCTGGAGTGCTCAGAGATAAGCCCCACCCCCTGGAGTACATAGGGATAAAACACGCCCATCTAGGCCTCATCTGGGGACATGGATGGAACTGTATTGATAATGACTGATAGATCTGATCGCTTACAGAGACCGCACCATAATACCATATTTGCACACCATCACAAAACATCCATCAGACATCATGTGACCTCCCCCCCCCCCCCACTATCTAACACAAATAACGTTATCACAGCCACACAAAGCAACATTGTCCCCCCCCCCCTTTCTGTGTACACACCGACAAAGGGACAGGGGGGTTTCAGGCCCTGGGGCCACAGTGAGCACAATCACATCTACAACACAATAGAAGATGACATCACCATGACCATGACATCATTGAGCTATGACTGATAAAAATGACTTTCTACATTTACTTTACTGCCTCCAGTACTATGGTATATAGAGAAATAAGAGCCCTTTAAGGAAATGTGAACTTTTGGTTGAAAAACAGTGAAATTTAATCATCAGCCATCACGGGTTCCTGCGACGTCCGAGAACATAATGTCATTTAGGAGAAAGACGTAAAAGCCTTAGAGCGGGGCAGCCTATCCCACTGGGGTAACGTGTGCGCATTGTGAGCGGGCCGGCTATGTCATGTATAGAATGTAGACTGACGTCAGCCGGCAGCACAGGTGACACCTAATACAAGCAGAGAGGTCACACCCCGTGTGCACAGAAGAACCCCACGCTACTGACAAGGGCTTAGTGCTGCGGCCATGGGCGGCGAGGAAGAGGAACGCTAAAAATAAGAGATGACATTACACTGCAGTGACTGATGTATCAGGGATCTATGATGTTATACTTGTGTATGGAGTCACCCTAACTAACCCCGGGGGGCAGAGGATTAGGCAATCCCTCACCAGGTCATTATCCAACATTGGTTCCATATGCTGCAAAAAAGAAACAGATATGGACCTCTCTGCGGTTACCATGCCGACTATAGGTTTACAGCGGGTGCAGTTTCGCAACAGCTGGAGAGGTTGGGGAACACAAGTTGTCCTCAGGCTGTGCAGGCAGACATGTTTTTTTGAAACGTTAAATAGAATCCCTTTAAATAGGGTTTAGGAATTGCTATATAAGTGATTTTCTTCTATGTATGGACCCCATTATATCCTAGAGATCCTGGCTGGTGAAGCTGATCAGATGTGCAGCAGCAACTCAGCCTCCCCTCCATCCCGGCGGCCTCCCTTCCCTCCCTGCATCCCATTGGCCTGCCCTCCATCTCCGGCGGCCATCCCCGGATCCCAGCGGCCTCCCCGCCATCCCCGGATCCCGGCGGCCTCCCCTTCATTCCCGTATCCCATTGGCCTGCCCTCCATCTCCGGCGGCCATCCCCGGATCCCGGCGGCCTCCCCGCCATCCCCGGATCCCGGCGGCCTCCCCGCCATCCCCGGATCCCGGCGGCCTCCCCGCCATCCCCGGATCCCGGCGGCCTCCCCGCCATCCCCGGATCCCGGCGGCCTCCCCGCCATCCCCGGATCCCGGCGGCCTCCCCGCCATCCCCGGATCCCGGCGGCCTCCCCGCCATTCCCGTATCCCGGAGAGAGAAGGGATGCAGAGGAATGCAGTGAGGCAGATAAAAAGGCGGCAGCATCTGCTAAGTATTAGCAGGGCCATGTGATGTGTAGGGGGTGGGGGGCGCAGGCTCTATCCCCTCCCTTTGAACTCTACCGAGTATAAACAAGAGCCCCTTCTGCTTACTCTAAAGTGTTAACCCCCTGATGTCCAGGGCCCCCACAGCCTGCAATGTACACACACAAGTATATATGTATTAGTATGTAGCTCTATACAGAATACATGCTGTATACATACACCGATATCAGACGTATCTGGATGCGTTATGGAGGCCATACCTCTCCCCCCCCCAGCAGCCGCCATGTTGTTTGCATTAGGATCACAGCTGTGTGACGCCTGTGGCTCAGGCTTTACTTGATCCCTTTAATGTGATATCGATTCGTGATGAGAGAAGCCATCATGGCTCCTCCGCTCACACATAGTAAAGCTGACAGCGCCCGCAGGTAACCCACAGACCTATAATCTCACCGGGTGCAACCTCCTTGTGTGTCTATAGACCAGAGGAGGCTGGAATCCACAATATTCTCCCAGAATGCTGTGCAGCCGGCTGAAGACTGTCACATGCTATACTGCAGGGAAGGGGAGCCCAACTACAACTCCCATCAGGCTTTGGCTGTCCAGGCATGATGGGAATTGTAGTTTTCCAACAGCTGGAGGGTCTGAATTTGACGCCCCTGATCTAGAACCATAGAGCAATAATCTAGAACATTGGATAGTGATATTCTAGAGCAAGGATGGGGAACCTTTAGTCCTCCAGCTGTTGCAAAACTACAATTGCCATCATGCCGGGACAGCCTTTGGGCCTAGAGGGTTCCCCATCCCTGTTCTGGAACACTGTAACCCAGTCTGTGGTTCTCCAACTACAACTCCCATCATGCCCTGAGCGGATTGCAGGAGTTGTAGCCATCCCGCTTCCTCATTGCCAGGATTCTCAGTGTGGCTGGTCACGTGAGCTTGGCAATTATTCACACTGACGCAGCCCTGTCAGCCCGATGGCATCTCCATCCACACAACAACAACAAGCAGCAGCAGCACAATGACAGGCGTGTAATTATACCCTGCATGTAATGGAGATGGAACAAAATCCCCTCAGGGAGCCACCTGAGGATGGTGGTGGTGGGGGGGCTGTGGCTTTCATCTCCCCCCAGGGGCCACCATCATTCTCACCTGGACATAGAATACAAGGGGGTTATCAGACACCAGCCATACAAGGGGTTAAATCCTGCTCCTCTATTGTTTTTGGGAGATCCGGAGGAAGGAACAGGGAGCGGAGGAGCACAACAACCCCCAGACTCTCGGGGGGGCTACGAGCAGTGTCAGAGGGCTGTTCTCTAGGAAAACCTGAGCCAATATGGCTGCCAAGTCCAGCTGTACAGGGGCATCTGCCCAGCTTTCCCATACTCCTGAATGGTATACCACCCTATAGCTTGTCCTGGATCCTATACTGACCAATGTCTAGCTGTATGTAAGGCTATGCTGCTCAGTATACCACCACACAGCTTTCCCATACTTCTGAATGGCTATAGCTTGTCCTGGCTCCTATAATGACCAATGTCTAGCTGTGTGTGTCACGCTATGCGGTTCAGTATATCACCACCCAGCTTTCCCATACTCCTGAATGGTATACCACCTTATAGCTTGTCCTGGATCCTATACTGACCAGTGTCTAGCTGTGTGTCAGGCTATGCTGCTCAGTATACCACCACACAGCTTTCCCATACTTCTGAATGGCTATAGCTTGTCCTGGCTCCTATAATGACCAATGTCTAGCTGTGTGTCAGGCTATGCTGCTCAGTATACCACCACCCAGCTTTCCCATACTCCTGAAGCAGGTATATCTTGTCCTTACTGCCACATAATAGAGTTACTGTTACAACATACCCAGTGACTAAGCTGTCTCTTTGAATAACCTGTATACAGACACTAAGTTTTGCCATATAGTGTCCAGGAAAGCTGGGTGACTGTCACAACAGACCTATAGGCTCCCGTATGGACCAACTAGGTAAAGGGGTATTCACTTTTCATATGTTGCTGCCCATGGTGGGACTAACAATTCCTTCCATACCCATTATCTATTCAGTCTCCTTCCCCCAGTTCTCAGCTGCTGCTTTCTGCTGAAGACACAAAAATGTGTGTGTGAGCTTTTCTCTCTGTCTCCTCCTCCCCCCTCCCTTCTGAGATGTAAACAAGTCCCTGGCTGGCTGTATCTGTAACATTGTAGCTTATTTGTAATACCTAGATGGTTACTCTGAGGTGCAGTTGCCGATGACCTCACTGGGGTTAACCCTCGTAGCATTACAAACAAGCTACAAAGTTGCAAATACAGCCTGCCAGGGACTTGCTTACATCAGCTGTCTCAGAAGTGAGGGGGGAGGAGGAGACAGAAAAAGCTCACACACAGATTTTTGTGTCTTCAGCAGAAAGCAGCAGCTGAGAACTGGGGGAAGGTGACTGAATAGATAATAACAAGTATGGAAGGAATTGTTAGTCTCACCATGGGCAGCAACATATCAAAAGTTACGTTTGAGTGGAATACTCCTTTACG
This sequence comes from Dendropsophus ebraccatus, assembly GCF_027789765.1. NCBI lineage: Eukaryota > Metazoa > Chordata > Amphibia > Anura > Hylidae > Dendropsophus > Dendropsophus ebraccatus. The sequence continues at coordinate 7,394,424 of NC_091463.1, forward strand.
TAACTCCCGTAACTCAGCAGATTTGCTGTTTAGGGGTCAGGAAAGCTGGGTGACAGTCACAATGTGCCCAGCTTTCCTAGAGACTAATATAACCCGAGATCTCATCTATCACCCATGCACCTGTACAGTGATCTCCATGATAATGCCCAGGTAAGCGGGATATATCCCATCACCCATGCACCTGTACAGCCAGTGATCTCCATGAGAATACCCAGATAACCCATCTATCACCTGTACAGTCAGTGATCTCCATGATAATGACCAGGTAACCGGGATATATCCCATCACCCATGCACCTGTACAGCCAGTGATCTCCATGATAATGACCAGGTAACCGGGATATATCCCATCACCCATGCACCTATACAGTGATCTCCATTAAATGCCCAGGTAACCGGGATATATCCCATCTATCATCCATGCACCTGTACACCTGTGTTACCTGGGGATTATCATGGAGATCAGTGTGCAGCATGATGGAGATGTAAAGGCCAGCGCCCTCCCCCCTTCCCTCCTCCTGGCAGCAGCCCCGCTCGGCTCCCTCCTCTCTTTGATCACCTAATCCTTTTCACAGTCCAAGTCCTTTGGATGCAAAAACTTTACCCAATAAACCAATGCATGTGAACTTGATGTGGTTTTTCCATCTACCGTAATCCACTGATGATTAAAATTCCATCTGCTACCGCAGGTTAACTCGCTCGCCTCTGGGCACCGGTGCCAAGACAAACCTTACCGGCTGTGGCGGGCACACACACACACCAGTTAAAGGGGTAGTTCAGAAAAAAAAAAAAAAAAATCTTTCAAATCAAATGGTGCTAGAAAGTGCCAGAGATTTGTAATTTACCTTTATTCAAAAATTTCCAGTACTTAGCTGCTGTATGTCCTGCAGGAAGTGGTGTATTCTCTCCAGTGTGACACAGTGCTCTCTGCTGCCACCTCTGTCCATGTCAGGAACTGTCCAGAGGTTTTCTATGGGGATTTGCTGCTGCTCTGGACAGTTCCTGACATGGACAGTGGTGGCAGCAGGGAGCACTCTGTCAGACTGGAGAGCATACACCATTTCCTGCAGGACATACAGCAGCTGAGAAGTACTGGAAGACTGGAGATTTTTTATAGAAATTACTAATCTCTGTCGCCAGTTGATTTGAAAGAAAAACAATTTTGGTGAACAATCCATTTAACCCTCTGCTGAACTGGTAAAGTAGTTTATGGCCTTCAGTAGTTTTTCCCCTAAAAGTACAACTCCCATCACGGCCTGACACTGTGTTTCCCCAACCTGTGACTCTTCAGTTGCTGCAAAACTACAGCCCCCAGCATGCCCGGACAGCCGCTGGCTGGGTGTTGTAGGTTGGTAAGAGCTGCTGAGCCATAGGCTGGACAACTAGTGACCATACAGAATAGACACAAAGTGAAGATAAAGCATCAAAGCCGAAACGTATAACCTCATACCACCAGGATTACATACATTAGCTGCCATTCTATACAAAAGTATATTTCCTGTCCCTGGCGCTCAATCACTGTATCATGGAAAGTTCCAGATGTTTCTATCAAACTTTTTTCTTTCATTCTTCACCTTTTTATGTCATCTCCGCTGGCAGTCAGTGAATGGAAACCATTTACCTCTGCAGGATGGAGCCCAGTCCTACTCACACAGCTGTGTTCTGCTGCAATGTATCAGGGTATGGTCAAGAAGAACCAACCATCCATGTGGACATAGTGATCGGTAATGGCACACATGGCTGGGTATGTATGGTGTTCCTCTATTGATCTATATGCACTGGGACAAGTAATAGGTCATGCACTGAGACATATACGCTTGATGTGGTGTAATGTGAATGAACCCTAAAACTGCTGTTTACCTGCAAAACCGCACAGGGGGGGTTGGGGGGGGGGGGGTCATTGACACAGAGGTCTACGGATATGAGCAATGGTTGCCAGTTACTGACAGCAAGCAGAGATCCTGACAACGATAGATGACATAATAAAGAAAAAAAAAAAAAAAAGTTTCAAAACTTTTCATTACACAGTAAAACTTTGGCCGCAGACTGGTACAATCACTGGCGATCAGTGGTGTGATAGTCGCTGTGTAAATCCTAAATAGCCTGGTCAATTCTGTTATTGAGGATCCCCCCCCCCCCCCATTGTGGGAACAGGTGTCAGAGAACAAGGGGAAGGGGCCTGGTGTTTGGCCAAGTAAACAGAATCTCTCACCTCCAAGGGGGGCAGATCAGGGTCCAGCTGGGTGAAACTGCTGAGGACTACAGGACTGCTGTCCCCGGCCACCTCCAGCTTCACCCCATCCCAGAGACTTCTCATCTTCCTGGAGCCATCGAACATCTTTTCTGGGGTGCCGGGTTTGTCATGGTGAGGCTCCAGCAACATTAGGAAAATCATAGGGACTGCTTGTCAGTTCAGCATCTCTATGGGGCAGCAGGGCAGATGAGGACCATGGCAGGGCTCAGGTGGGGGGGTCAGTGGAGTTGTGGCCCCTATCCTGGCAGCTGCTATCCCTGGGATCTCCTGTAACCTGTGCACTGTATATCCCTGGGATCTCCTGTATCTGTATACTGTATATCCCCTGGGTAGGCTCTGTAATATCCTCTGTGCTGTTACAATGATTCCCTTGGTCTGGAGGGAGTAGAGATCTGGCTGCAGTACATCTCCTCCTCCATGTACGACCCTCCAGAGTCCATGGATCCTCTGCTCATGGGGGAGATGGGATCCTGACACAGGAGCAGATCTGCTAGGGATCTTCTATGGATTACTCTGGATACAGTGGGTCCTGGAGATTGTATGAAGAACAATGTATTCCCTATAGGTCTCCCCCTGATACAGTGTCTCTTCTTTATACAGTGTCTCCTCTGCTGGTCCTGATACAATGTATCCTCTGGGTTATATGGAGGTCTCTCCTGCTGTATATGGAGGTCTCTCCTGCTGTATATGGAGGTCTCTCCTGCTGTATATGGAGGTCTCTCCTGCTGTATATGGAGGTCTCTCCTGCTGTATATGGAGGTCTCTCCTGCTGTATATGGAGGTCTCTCCTGCTGTATATGGAGGTCTCTCCTGCTGTATATGGAGGTCTCTCCTGCTGTATATGGAGGTCTCTTCTGCTGTATATGGAGGTCTCTCCTGCTGTATATGGAGGTCTCTTCTGCTGTATATGGAGGTCTCTCCTGCTGTATATGGAGGTCTCTCCTGCTGTATATGGAGGTCTCTTCTGCTGTATATGGAGGTCTCTCCTGCTGTATATGGAGGTCTCTCCTGCTGTATATGGAGGTCTCTCCTGCTGTATATGGAGGTCTCTCCTGCTGTATATGGAGGTCTCTTCTGCTGTATATGGAGGTCTCTCCTGCTGTATATGGAGGTCTCTTCTGCTGTATATAGAGGTCTCTCCTGCTGTATATGGAGGTCTCTCCTGCTGTATATGGAGGTCTCTTCTGCTGTATATAGAGGTCTCTCCTGCTGTATATGGAGGTCTCTCCTGCTGTATATGGAGGTCTCTCCTGCTGTATATGGAGGTCTCTCCTGCTGTATATGGAGGTCTCTTCTGCTGTATATGGAGGTCTCTTTATACAAGGTCTCCTCTGCGGTGTCTGGGTATGTATGGGGGTCTCCTCTCGGGGTTGTTCTCCTGTTGTTTCCGTGCCCTGTGACCCCCCGCAGAGCCGCAGCAGCCTCCGTCCTCCAGAGCTGCACTCTCTTCTCTGCTTGGGCTGCGGGATTTCCAGGGCTTTGCCTTTTGCCATTCACACTGGCAGCTCAGACCCCGCCCACACAGTGACGTAGCCGGCGTGTCGTCCCCTCCCACTATGCAAAGCAGGAGCCCGGCACAGAGAGCGAGAGAAAACCGGCGCTGGATCCGCTGGCCCCGGACCCCCGCAGAGATGGTGGAGCAGAGCCGGGACCCCCGCAGAGATGGTGGAGCAGAGCCGGGACCCCCGCAGAGATGGAGCAGAGCCGGGACCCCCGCACCGTGCAGAGATGGAGCAGAGCCGGGACCCCCGCAGAGATGGAGCAGAGCCGGGACCCCCGCAGAGATGGAGCAGAGCCGGGACCCCCGCAGAGATGGAGCAGAGCCGGGACCCCCGCACCGATGGAGCAGAGCCGGGACCCCCGCACCGATGGAGCAGAGCCGGGACCCCCGCAGAGATGGAGCAGAGCCGGGACCCCCGCAGAGATGGAGCAGAGCCGGGACCCCCGCAGAGATGGTGGAGCAGAGCCGGGACCCCCGCAGAGATGGAGCAGAGCCGGGACCCCCGCAGAGATGGTGGAGCAGAGCCGGGACCCCCGCACCGTGCAGAGATGGAGCAGAGCCGGACATCACATTATCACTTTTTTAAAGGAATTCTTCAGGCTTTCTGTCAGATACAGCACCACCCCTGTCCTCAGTTTGGGTTTTGCAGCTCAGTTCCATTGAAGTGAATGGCGCTGACTTGTAACACCACACACAAGCTGGGGAAAGGGGTGGCGCTGTTCTTCCACATTTTTACACCTCCATCGGGTACAGTGGAGACGCACAGACATGTAGTGACTTTTTAAAACTTTTACCCAAGCCACGCCCCTTTGTCAGACAAGTACAACATTTTTGCACAAAAAAAAAAAAAAAAAATGTACTGACAGCACTGCACCTCCAGCCACAAGACTCTCTCTCTCTCTCCCCCCCCCCCCGCCATACACATACTTATCTGGCCCCGGGGTCCGTTCTCCCAGCTCCCCAGTGCACAAGTAATGTCAACTGTGTGCCGGGGAGCCGGAGATTAAATGAACGGGGACTAGGCCGAGTGAGTATGTAATGGGGCTGGAGGTCCAAAGACCCTGGCAGGGCAGGAAGCCAATGTCAGAGCCCCGCAGCATTTATCTGCGCCGGGTCAGGTGAGTATGTTCATCAGAGCACTGTACAGGATGCATGGGGCCCCGTACAGTTTTTTGCTATGTGGCCCTTATCACACAGGATCCTATAGGGAGCAAGTCTACTCACCATTCAGTTTCCTTACCCCGTGACTCCAGAATGGATTCAGACAGTGGAATAAGGGAGCATCCTGACTGTAAGGGTTATAGGGTTATAGCAGTTGTCCCGGCCCCTAAGGATCCAGCAGATAAGGTGGGTACATGGAGGGGAAGCAGCCTGTCCATCAGTCTTCCAGAAGATGGAAGTAAGGGGGTCACATCAACAGGGAAGAGATGTGACAGTCCACCAGGAGGGGCGCCATAGTGATTCTATATGGAAGTACTCACTTCTACCCCAGGCCCATCAGGCCAGATATTGCAAAACTACAAATCCCAGCATGCAATGAGAGAAGAGCCCAGAACTTGGTACTCTATTTCCCCTTATCTGTAGGAGACAAGGGCAACTTTACTGTAAAAGTAGATGGCGACGGGAGCCCTGAGGAGGTAAGATGGTGCAGTCCATGTTGCCATGAAGCAGCAGTATGGGACCCCTTCTATGCTATACATTACATACAGACTGGAGAGAATACACCACTTCCTGCAGGACATACAGCAGCTGATAAGTACTGGGAGACTGGATATTACTGGATATTTTTTAAGTAGCAGTAATTTACAAATCTAAGTCTTCTAGGATGGGCGGCATCTCATTATACAGTCCCCGATTTCTTGAAGTATGGTGTGTAGAGTCGGCAGACCTCCGCACATGTTACCTATTACAGGAAGGCTTCTGCTTGCAGCAGATGTTATAGGATCTGAGCGGCGGTGGGAAGACGGATTATGAAGCGTCAACAAAAACGCTTTACTACAAAAATATTTACGGCTCAGACTGCAGAGTCACGAGCCGCAGCCAATAAAAATACGCCGGGAGATTTTGGGTTTTAAGTCCATTTCCGTGCTATTTCCGAGAAGTGCTGAGCTGTGGCCGTGCGGTGTTCTGCGGAGGAATGTGCTGCTGGACAAAACAGGAAGTTCACGGGAACCCAGCCTGGATAACAGCGGGGCCAGTGGATGGCGGCATGGCGTTCTGCTACACAGATGTACACACCGAGCACTCAGGATTCTCCATTAAGAGATCAAAAGATGTTAAGGGGCTGTTCACCCCCCCAAAAAATATGCAATTTACTTCTATATAAAAAAAAATCTCCAGTCTCCCAGTACTTATCAGCTGCTGCATGTCCTGCAGGAAGTGGTGTATTCTATCCAGTCTGACACAGTGCTCTCTGCTGCCACCTCTGTCCATGTCAGGAACTGTCCAGAGCAGCAGCAAATGCCCATAGAAAACCTCTCCTGCTCTGGACAGTTCCTGACATGGACAAAGGTGGCAGCAGAGAGCACTGTATCAGACTGGAGAGAATACACCACTTCCTGCATGACATACAGCAGCTGATAAGTACTGGAAAACTGGAGATTGTTAAATAGAAGTAAATTACAAATCTATATAATTTATGACACCAGATGGTTTGGTGGAAAAAAAAAAACACATTACTTGAGCTCCCCTTCAATACATTGCAGTCCTAGATGACCATATAGTTCTTTACTCTGCACTAGCAGATATGCCCTATGGACAAAAAGGTGGCACTAACCCCCCCCCCACATCCATCGATTTGTATAAAGAAAGCTATATGGAGCAACTAAAAGGTGTCGGCCACTTTGGACAAGAATACCTATTTGTTTAAAGTAACTCCGTACCCACAATCTGACACCCCCCCCCCCCCCCCCAAATCCCTTGTACCTTCGGATAGCTGCTTTTAATCCAAGATCTGTCCTGGGGTCCGTTCCGCAGGGGATGCAGTTATAGTGATAAAAACAACTTTTAATCCGGCAGCTCTGTGTCTAACGGCTGGGGCTTACATTTGTATATGCATTAGGCTGGCACCACCTGTCTGTACTTACTCCCCACCCTTCTCATTATTAGGAATACTCCAGGCAGATTGCTTCCTATTCCCCACCTGTGGCAGCCCGGCACATGGGCTGGATCGTTAATACACCTGTGCAAAGCTCAAACAGCAGTAAATGTTCCTGGATGATTCCTAATGATGAAGAGGGTGGGGAGGAAGGACGGAGGGGTGGTGCCAGCCTAATGCATATACAAATGTAAGCCCCAGCCGTTAGACACAGAGCTGCCGGATTAGCAGTTTTTTTATGACAATAACTGCATCCCCTGCCGAACGGACCCCAGGACAGATCTTGGATTAAAAGCAGCTATCCGAAGGTGCAAGTGGTTTGGGGGGCACAGATTGTGGGTACGGAGTCGCTTTAAAGTCTCCCTCCACAATAGCCAGATCAGAAGCAGCTGCTATTATATTATTATATTATAATATAAGTGCTTAGGTTCTCTGCAGCGCCACCTCAGGGGAAATGTAGCATTACACAGTGTTTATTCACAGACCCTTCGGGGTAGACACTCTTTATAGCCGCTCTTTACTCTGGCCATGAATAGGGTGTGACACAATGAGTTTAGTAAACTGGACATCCCCTTTAATTTGCCCAAACGATTGTTTAACGATTTTAAAGCATCGATTTGGTTTTTAAAAAGATCAGCGTTTAGAGACAGAGACAAATTGTTTCAAAAAATCGTTATTGCGATCGTTTTTAAGATTGCTTAAACCCATCTCACACATAGGGTGAATCGGAGGAAGACTGTTTACACGAAGCGATCTGAGAATTTTTAGCGCACAACCAATGAAGATTTGAGAACATGTTGAAAGATCACAATGAACGATTTCGCGCTCGTCACTTGATCGTTTGCTGTGTTTCCACGAGCAGATTATCACGCAAATGTGATCGTTACAGCAAAAATCGAGCGATAATCGATCTGTGTAAACACACCATAAGTCTGTGTGATTTGTGAAGCTGCAGGCCTGTATATAGGTCCAGCCCACCGCACAGCCCCCTATAGCTCAGGCTAATGCTCTGAAGGGAATTACAATGTGGCCCCTGATGTCTACGCTGATCGGCCATTACCTAGAAAAACTGATCAGATGTGAAGACCTCAGGCGGCTGAGAAAAAGGCGCCCTCCGTACATGGCAGCCAGTAAGGGCTATATTACACCCAAAACTTTAGAGCCGACCATAACATCATCATTAATCATTTGCTAATCTTTCGATCCCACACAGTAATTATTATTACTATATATATATATATATATATATATATATATATATATATATATATATATATATATAAATTTTAATAATACTTAATGCTGAATTTCCTCTTTCTTATAGTAATATATCTCCCCCAGTGGTGCCCATGCTGACTGTCTCCAGCAGGACGGGGTATGGGAGACTAGCAGGGTGTTTGTCAAACTTGTTCATGGCGGAGATCCCTACACTGGCCTACATACTCCACAGCACATACAGAGACCAGACACCACAACAACAACATTTACATAGGAAAGCCGGGCTCCTCTTCTTCCCGCCGGACCAGTCTTCTGTCTTATAGGCATAGAAAGAAGATGGAAGTGGCCAAACCACAGAGATCATGTAAATGGGGGCAGGAGACTGATTTCAGGAGTTTTTTTTTCTTACTCCGTCTACTCTATGTTATAGATTATGATTTACAAGGAATAGAGAATACACAGCTACTTTCTTACAAAAACAGCACCACCCCTGTCCTCAGGTTATGTGTGGCATTACAATTCATCTCAATTCTCTTCAATAGAACTGAGCTGCAATGCCACACACAACCTGAGGACAAGCGTGGCGCTGTTTCTGGAAGGCAGTTGTGTTTTTCTAAGACTTGAAAACCAGGTTATGGCTCATGATCTGGTGGCTGCATCTCACACATCACATAGGTTAGTATATTGGAATGAGAAGGACCACAAAAACACACACACACAAGGCACTCTAACAGGATCCCCAGGATGAGGCCTCTCAGCCCCTCACAATGGGAGACCCCCTACAGGGGACGCCCCGGGGCTCACACAATCAGGACCTCATTGACTCATCAGTTCACAATGTCACTTCATTAGTGCGACAGAAACCGATCACATAGAGGAGATGACTATTGTCCAGGATAACGCCATCACTTACCGCCCAGTCAGCTGGAGGCTTTGGGGAGGTCACTAATGGTGGGGAAATGACCCCATTATACAGAAAGGGATTTCTCATTGTGTAAAACCTCACTATTTACCTGAAACACTGCATTATATATTGTCATCTGTCCCTCTCCAGCTGGTGCAGAACTACAACTCCCAGCATGCCCTGACAGCCACAGACTAGAGCTGGAGGGCCAAAGGTTGGAGATTGTGGTTCTATATAATAACCCGATCTATAGATTCCTGATCATTCCGTGACACCACCATTAGGCTGTGGCCCCGGCCCCTTGAGAGTTCAGCGCAGTCATGTGATCTCTCCTGGAAGCCGCCCAGGCTTTATATAACAATGGCCGTCTATTGAACACAAGAGGAATAAGCAAATCCATTACAGTCGCTGAGGTCTTGATATCGATGACAATTGAGGCCATTATGTCACTGACAGAGAGGTGGAGAGGCAATCTGACTTCTGATGGTGTTACCATATACAGGGCCCGAGACCCCGGGAAAATGGATGTGGGGGGCTGGCATCCCATAGATCAGAAAGAGGGAAGTGGAGAGTACTACTAAACACATTATACAGCAAAAACTGTGCCTGCATGGTACCATACAGAGCTCATATAATACTGCCATATAGTGCATATATAGTACCATACAGAGCTCATTTAACACTGCCATACAGTGCATACACATCATAATACTGAGCTCATATAATACTGCCATACAGTTCATACATATAATACAGAGCTCATATTATTCTGCCATACAGTGAATAAATATCATTCAGAGCTCACATAATACTGCCATATAGTGCATATATAGTACCATACAGAGCTCATATAACACTGCCATACAGTGCATACATATAATACTGAGCTCATATTATTCTGCCATACAGTGAATAAATATCATTCAGAGCTCACATAATACTGCCATATAGTGCATATATAGTACCATACAGAGCTCATATAACACTGCCATACAGTGCATACATATCAATACTGAGCTCATATAATACTGCCACACACTGCATACATATCATAAAACTGAGCTCATATAATACTGCCATACAGAGCATACATATCATATAGAGCTCATATAATACGGTCATACAGCGCATGCAAATCATAACAGAGATCATATAGTACTGCCATACAGTTAATACATATAATACAGAGCTCATATTATTCTGCCATACAGTGCATACACATCATAATACAGAGCTCATATAGTACTGCTATACAGTGCATGCAAATCAGAATACAAAGCTCATATTATTCTGCCATACAGTGCATGCAAATCATAATACAGAGCTCATATAGTACTGCCATACAGTGCATGCAAATCATAATACAGAACTCATAGTACTGTCATACAGTTAATACATATAATACAGAGCTCATATTATTCTGCCATACAGTGCATGCAAATCATAATACAAAGCTCATATTATTCTGCCATACAGTGCATGCAAATCATAATACAGAGCTCATATAGTACTGCCATACAGTGCAGGCAAATCATAATACAGAGCTCATATTATTCTGCCATACAGTGCATGCAAATCATAATACAGAGCTCATATAGTACTGCCATACAGTGCATGCAAATCATAATACAGAGCTCATATTATTCTGCCATACAGTGCATGCAAATCATAATACAGAGCTCATATAGTACTGTCAAACAGTTAATACATATAATACAGAGCTCATATTATTCTGCCATACAGTGCACACATAATACAGAGTTAATACTGCCATACAGTGCATACACATCATAATACAGAGCTCACATAATACTGCCATACAGTTCATACATATAATACAGAGCTCATATTATTCTGCCATACAGTGAATAAATATCATTCAGAGTTCACATAATACTGCCATATAGTATTATACAGAGCTTATGATGTGTATGCACTGTATGGCACTATTATATAATACTGCCATACAGTGCACACATAATATCATACAGAGCTCATATAATACTGCCATACAGTACATAAACATAATACAGAGCTCACATAATACTTCCATACAGTGTATACATGAATAAATATGCCATACAGAGCCCAAATAATACCGCAGCTACAGTCATGGGGATTGGTCAAAAAGATGCCACCAGGGATTGATGACAACCCCCCCAGAGTTATACACCAGCCCCCCAGCCTATAAATCAGGAACCTGCCAGCTTTCCTAGAAGTAGATATATATGTCACACAGAGAGTAACGTCTCCAGGACCCCTAGCAATCATGGGAATGGGGGTCCCTTGCCCTCCTGTGTGATTGGGGTGGTGGTCGTCATGTGTTGTATGGGATTGGTGATGCCATTGTGGCCTCATGTCACACAGCTCTCCTCCTGTAAGGGCCATCAGAATGTCCCGGTACATGCAGCGTGGATTGGCACGTGTTCACACGGCTCATGTAAACATCAATGTGAATCACCACGACATGTAGTGTTAATGAGAGCGGCCGGGGGTAAAGTCACCGTCTCTCCACAGAAGCCAGGCCGACACCTGAGAGCTCGTACAGATCCTGCCAGGTGACTCATTGCATCAGAACGCAGAGAATTCACATGGATCTCCATCATCCCAATCACAATGGCTCAGTCCATGCTCCGCCACATGGTGCAACCCACAACCAACCAATCCCCTGCCTGGATGCTGATGGCCCCAGTCATGGCCTGAAGATCTGGTTGGATACTTGCATTCATGTATGATGAGCTCCTGCAGGTGTCGTGTTTCCTAGAAGGCTACAAGTCATTGTAATACAAAGAATCAGCCGCTCGTATATGGCAATAGATATAATCGGTGTATACTGTGACAGAAGGAATCCACCAGCACGGAGCTTATAGAATATGCCTGTAACCTCCAACATTGTGGTCAACTCCGCCCACCCTGAGCTGGGTCCTCCCCTTTCCCCGCCCTAGAGGAGCTGCAGGGTGGTCTGTATGCAGTAGCTGATAATAGGCCCTTTAAAAAACAAGAAAAAAATGGTACTAGATACAGCGCTGTCCCAAAAAGAATTCAAAATGTGCACCATGAGAAGCTTTACATATATAATTTATTATCACAGCACAGAGTTTATGCTTTTCAGGAGGTCAATAATTCTCCCTTCAATTGATATTGCACCGTTCTGATGAAGGGAGAATTATTGACCTCCTGAAACGCGTAAACTGATAATAAATTATATATGTAAAGTTTCTCATGGTGCACATTTAGATTCTTCTTGGGAGAGCGCTGTATCTAGTACAATTTTTTCTTATAGTTAGTGGGGTGGGGGGGCCCAGGTTTGGTGAACAGCCCGGGGCCTATGGTAAAGTTAATCTGCCCCTGTCTATATAGTGTATATAGGTATATGGGTATAGTGCCCCCCCCCCCAATATGGTCACTTGCCCTGTATGGGCTTTAAGGGGTTGTAATTTACTTCTAATAAAAAAAAATCTCCAGTCTTCTAATACTTATCAGCTGCTGTATGTCCTGCAGTATGTGCTGTATTCGCTCCAGTCTGACACAGTGCTCTCTGCTGCCACCTCTGTCCATGTCAGGAACTGTCCAGAGCAGGAGAGGTTTTCTCTGGGGATTTGCTGCTGCTCTGGACAGTTCCTGCCATGGACAGTGGTGGCAGCAGAGAGCACTGTGTCAGACTGGAGCGAATACACCACTTCCTGCAGGACATACAGCAGCTGATAAATACTAGAATACTAGAGAGTTTTTTTTTTAAAGGCGCCTATTGGAGATTAATCATTACTAGGTGAGCACCAGGTCAGATTTTTGTAATTTTTGCAAAAAAACAAAACAAAAAAAAAACAAAAAAAAACACCACCACCACCAACGACGACTGGCTGACGAGTTTGTGGGGGTCTTTGCTGACAGCCCATCTCTCAGTGTATATAGTGCCGACAGACCATCTCTCAGTGTATATAGTGTATCAATCAGTGCCCCTTCTACACTCTTGCGTATACCATACAGACGAGGCAGCAAGTTCCTATATGACTATTAATATATACACATCTGGTCCGGCCCGTATCCACAACACCATAAGATGGCATGTACCATTGGAGATGTGTTTAATATGACATTTGTGGTTGTAAGCTGCTGTAGAACTACAACTCCCATCATGCCCTGCCAGCCATGGTTTGCAGACAGCAGGGTGACATGACTCAGCATCTGTATGATCAGCGGCTGTCCATTATCTTCCAGGGGTGCCATATCTCGCCTCTTTCCTGGCAGGAGAAGCCCTCAGGCCGGGAATCTGATGCCAGAAATCTCTTCATATCAGAAAGTGTCTGAGTAATGAAAAGCTGCGCCGCTTCCAGGAACCGCCACGTATGTAATCCTCCCTGACAGGTGCCAATGAGTCATCTGCCCATCACAAAGGGTGACCGCCACGGGGGCAGAGACTGGAGGTATACTGGGGCCCCTCATGTCTGGGGGCCCGCAGCCTTCACTACAATGTGTGACAGCAGTGGGCAATGATATGGGGGGCTCCTACAAATAATGGGGGGCCCTGATGGTCACCAGATCTCCTATTCTTCCCCACTGAACTGCTGCAGATTTTGGGGAACGTGTGTTCCATTAAAAACCCCTCCCCATTTCATGGAGAACAAGAAGAACGCAAATAAGGAATATAGCCATAGCCTAGCTATAGAGTCCCAAACAGAGGGCGCTGATGGTACTTAGGATACTAATAGGCGGTGCAGAGAGGTGCCTCTCTCACCTAGGACCTGGTGCCTGCGGGGGCCCAAATGTCCCCCTGTCCCATAAGACACCAGTACTGTTAAATGGCGTACGGTGGGCTGGCAAGCTGGTGGGCAGGGGCCCCGGGAGATACTGGTCAGGGGCCACAGGCTTTATGTCACACAGTCTATATACTAGATGCTTGTCTAGCCACAACTATTGCTCCCTATGAACTCTGCAGAACTGAACATATTTCCTATAGATCTCTGCCCCCCCCCCTCCAGAAGCCATTGTTTTTGGTCCAGAAATCCCGTTTCCCCTGTTCCAGATCCCTCTGCATTTCTCTCCAGCCTCATCTGTCCCCATACAGACCCCCTGACACTCCACTTCCATACACCCCCTTTCTTCGACCTGAAGACCCCTCCTCTTCCATACAGACCCCCTGTCCCCCCTGCCATACACCAATCTGCCCCCCCCTTTCCATACATCCCCGTTCCTCCTCTTTCATACACCCCTCTGTTCCCCCTGCAGACCCCTCTGTCCCTCCCCTTCCATACACCCCTGTCCTCTTCCATACAAACCTGTTTCCCCACGCAGACCCCTTTCCCCCCCATCCATACACCCCTGTTCCCCCTGCAGACCCCTCTGTCCGCCCCCCCCCCTCCATACTCCCCTCTTCCCCCTGCAGACCCCTCTGTCCGCCCCCCCTCCATACACCCCTGTTCCCCCTGCAGACCCCTCTGTCCGCCCCCCCCCTCCATACTCCCCTCTTCCCCCTGCAGACCCCTCTGTCCGCCCCCCCCCCCTCCATACTCCCCTCTTCCCCCTGCAGACCCCTCTGTCCGCCCCCCCCCCCTCCATACTCCCCTCTTCCCCCTGCAGACCCCTCTGTCCGCCCCCCCCTCCATACACCCCTCTTCCCCCTGCAGACCCCTCTGTCCGTCCCCCCTCCATACACCCCTCTTCCCCCTGCAGACCCCTCTGTCCGTCCCCCCTCCATACACCCCTCTTCCCCCTGCAGACCCCTCTGTCCGTCCCCCCTCCATACACCCCTCTTCCACCTGCAGACCCCTCTGTCCGCCCCCCCTCCATACACCCGTTCCACCTGCAGACCCCTCTGTCCGCCCCCCCTCCATACACCCCTCTTCCCCCTGCAGACCCCTCTGTCCGTCCCCCCTCCATACACCCCTCTTCCCCCTGCAGACCCCTCTGTCCGTCCCCCCTCCATACACCCCTCTTCCCCCTGCAGACCCCTCTGTCCGCCCCCCCTCCATACACCCGTTCCACCTGCAGACCCCTCTGTCCGCCCCCCCTCCATACACCCGTTCCACCTGCAGACCCCTCTGTCCGCCCCCCCTCCATACACCCCTCTGCCCCCCCCCCCACTGTTCCCCCTGCAGACCCCTCTGTCCGCCCCCCCTCCATACACCCCTCTGTTCCCCCATCTGCCCCCCCCCATCCTCTTTTATACACCCCTCTGTTCCCCCTCCAGGACCCCAGCCAATCCTCTGTCATGGCCGCCGTCACTTCTCTATCCCCTTTAACACGATCTTTGCTATTTTTGCAGCACAAAGAGGAACTTGATCGGCAGAATTCTTCTCTTATGTAATTGTGGATTTTTACAAGAGTCTATTCCGGGAATTTAAGTGTTTGACAAGGGACCATAACTATAAAGAAGAGTGCGTACAGTCCGTACTTACCTGACCCGTGAAGAGGGAAAGTGTTCAGACTATATCAGGCGGACCCCTCACCTACATTCCTACTGGTATAAAGGAGCACTTTACCCCCAAAACAAATAGCCCCCCCCATAAACATGGCTCCACATCTGG
Source organism: Dendropsophus ebraccatus (assembly GCF_027789765.1). Lineage (NCBI taxonomy): Eukaryota > Metazoa > Chordata > Amphibia > Anura > Hylidae > Dendropsophus > Dendropsophus ebraccatus. Next base: position 7,409,921 of record NC_091463.1, read on the forward strand.
CCGGAGAAGAATTCCGCTAATTCGTTCTCCTTCTGGGAACAACGTGACAGCTGGGAGTAGTAGTTGTGTAACCGCTGGAAAGCCATGGCTGCAATACAGCATTGCACAATGTTCCTTTCTAATGGATTCCATATGAAATAGACAAACTCTGGCTAGCTCAGTATGAGCCATACGGGGGTACAAGTGGCCCCATATTACAGATTCATGCAGTACAGGCCCATGTGTATGACTATGGAACCTCAGGGGGTCCAGGACACGATTGGGAGGAGGTCGAATCTCTGGGTTATTGTGTAGTTATTGTGTAGAGAGGGGCGGGGCCATGACGCCATTCATTCCTATAGGAGGAGTCATTAGAACAGATGATGCATTGGTGGGATTCCTGCACATTCCCGGCAGGTCAGTCATACAGGCAAGTACATAAAGGACAGCAGCCTCCAGGTGGAGGGAACACCTTGGTTTCGGCACTATGGAAGTTATTCCGACATCTATGATGACAGACAAAACATTTACCTCCATCTCTTCTATACTGAAATTACACAAGAACAAGAGCCGACGTGACTCATCCCCGCCACACACCACGGATAAAATTAGAGCCCATCAGGGCTGCCCTGGGTTTGTTATGTACCATCAGCCGCATATTGTGGTTTATTTCTGCCTAAAATAGGGAAACATCTGCAATATGATGTAAGAAAACATGTATGTTCTGTACAATGGCTATATATATATATTATACACAGCTTGAGAAAGACTCATGCTTGAGTCGAAACGTCGCATTACGTGTATGGGTGAATAAACTATTTCACATTTATTCACTATTGGAGTGCCGTCTTCCCATCGTTTGTTACTTATGAAGTGGAGTCGGGGGTCGACTGCTTGAGTGACGTGCACCCATTGGCTTGAAGCCGTTTTTTTGACTGAAAGTCTGCACAGTGCCGTTCTACTGCCGTTTTTTACTATATTATACACAGTATATACCCAGGTTATATGCTCCTCAATAGATATAGTCTAGTAGAGTGACACCTACAGGTAGCATAATGTTACTGCAGTGTTCCTTTAAGTGTTGCAGAGTGATGTATGGACTGGTTAATCACTATGGTCCTGAGTCCTGAGTGTGTATATAGATATATATTATACACACACACATTATAGCGGGGAAACGGGGGGATGGAGACCTCTGAGGGGTTTCTGGTAAGTGACTGGTACGCAGTGACCCTGAATAGATCAGAAGCTTCTGAGTAAATAAAACAATCTCGCCTATGTCTGGTGTGAGGGAATTCCCAGCAGCCCCCAGGAAGGAGACGCTTGGTAACACATCACCCACATGCCTGGGTTCTTAGCAGGGGCATCTTATAACTAGATGTGAGGGAGACCCCCAGCATATACTCAACACTGAAGAAGGAGGGGCAAGGACCAGTAGGCTCCATCCCAAAGCTTATAGTGGCAGGCCTGCACCATGACAGCTGTCTCTCAGAGAAGTGTTGCTGTGTCAGGTTGGACTGTGTCAGGAAATCTCATCCTGAAATTCCTTGCGATGAGGATATGTGAGCATACAGAATGCACAATGACCACAATACAGAGAGCAGGGGGTGGACTACGAAATATAACATTAGGGCCGTGTTCACACATTTGCTGTTTTGTTACGTTTTCTTGTTTACATAGAGACTAATGGTTGATGTGGGCTATGTGATTGTGTATATATATTGACTGCATAGGCTTCATCACCTGACCGGCATTACCACAGGTGTTTTCCTTGTCAAACAATGAATTGGAAACCTTTTGCAAAAATATAATCCCCATCATGTGTTGAAAGCCTCTGGCTGGGAATTGTAGTTTTGCCGCAGTTAAGAGATCGCAGGTTCCCCTTCCCTCGTTCATGACGAGAAAAACACCTCTGATAAAGCCTGGTAATGTCGATCACGTGATGAAGCCTGGTAATGTCGATCACGTGATGAAGCCTGGTAATGTCGACCACGTGATGAAGCCTGGTAATGTCGACCACGTGATGAAGCCTGGTAATGTCGACCACGTGATGAAGCCCGGTAATACTGATCACGTGATGAAGCCCGGTAATACTGATCACATGATGAAGCCCGGTAATACTGATCACATGATGAAGCCCGGTAATACTGATCACATGATGAAGCCCGGTAATGCTGATCACAGGATGAAGCCCGGTAATACTGATCACAGGATGAAGCCCGGTAATACTGATCACAGGATGAAGCCCGGTAATGCTGATCACAGGATGAAGCCCGGTAATACTGATCACAGGATGAAGCCCGGTAATACTGATCACATGATGAAGCCCGGTAATACTGATCACAGGATGAAGCCCGGTAATACTGATCACATGATGAAGCCCGGTAATACTGATCACATGATGAAGCCCGGTAATACTGATCACATGATGAAGCCCGGTAATACTGATCACAGGATGAAGCCCGGTAATACTGATCACAGGATGAAGCCCGGTAATACTGATCACATGATGAAGCCCGGTAATACTGATCACAGGATGAAGCCCGGTAATACTGATCACATGATGAAGCCCGGTAATACTGATCACAGGATGAAGCCCGGTAATACTGATCACAGGATGAAGCCCGGTAATACTGATCACATGATGAAGCCCGGTAATACTGATCACATGATGAAGCCCGGTAATGTCAATCACGTGATGAAGCCTGGTAATGTCAATCACGTGATGAAGCCTGGTAATGTCGATCACGTGATGAAGCCCGGTAATGCTGATCACAGGATGAAGCCTGGTAATGCTAATCACATGATGAAGCCTGGTAATGCTAATCACATGATGAAGCCTGGTAATGCTAATCACATGATGAAGCCTGGTAATGCTAATCACATGATGAAGCCTGGTAATGCTGATCACAGGATGAAGCCTGATGCTGATAACATAATAAAGCTCTGACAATTAAGGATGCCTTTAAACAGAGATTTATCTGACAGATTTTTTAAGCCAAAGCCAGGAATGGATTTGAGAAGAGGAGAAATCTCAGTCTTACCTGTATGACCGGTTCCTGTCTTTGGCTTCAAAAATCGGTCAGATAAATCTCTGTGTAAAGGCACCCCTAGACAGAACTTCAGAATTTACTTAGTCTCCACTTATATAATCAAATGCAACAAAACTGTGAATGTGTGAACACGACCTAATACGGAGATGATTGTTAGGGGGGGGGGTGGTCTTTGTGTGGAGGCCTGAACCCCTTAATCGGTCTAACCATCCACCAACCTATAATCACAACACCATAAAAGAGCCTCTTTACTGATCACTGACGATACCTCATCCCTCTAGGGAGGAATCAATACAATATTAAGGTCTCTGAGCCAGTGTCCCTATGACAACACCTCCTGTCCTGTGCTTTTTGCAGTCAAGTGTTCTCTTTAGAGGGCTGAGAGAGGCAGGAAAAACCCTTTAAATAATTTGACGGATGTCATTGGACATCTCTTTTGGCTTAGGGAGCAGCATGGTTTCCCTGCAGCCCTGAGCATCACATGTATGGGGTTGGCATGTTCTCTAGCTGGTGGGTTTCCTTCCCCCCCCCTCCAAAAAAAATTATAATCATTGGTTGGGGTATTCCACTCAAACATAACTTCAGATATGATATGCCCATGGTGAGACTAAATTCCTTGCACACTTATTACCTATTCAGTCTCCTTCCCCCAGTTCTCAGCTGCAGCTTTCTATTGAAAACACAAAAATCTGTGTGAGATTCTCTCTGTCTCCCCCTCCTTCCCCCTCCCTTTGAGACGGCTGATGTAAATAAGTCCCTGGCAGGCTGTATCTGCACCATTGTAGCTTCTTTGTAACGCTAGGAGGGTTATTCTGAGGTCAAGCTACTATGTGATAAATCCTCCCAGCATTACAGAGAAGCTACACTGTTGCAGATACAGCCAGCCGGGGAAAGGGGGATGAGACAGCAAAGTTCACACAGATTTTTGTGTTTTCAGCAGAAAGCAGCTGGGAACTGGGAGAAGGAGACTGAATAGATAACAACAAGTATGGAAGGAATTGTTAGTCTCACCATGGGCAGCAACATATCAGAAGTTATGTTTGAGTGGACTACCCCTTTAATACCAAATCCAGATTGTACACCACGACGTACAGGAATGCAGAATTAGCATTTGGAAATTGATGACTACACAGCGATCATAGAGATTATCCCAGATTTTCATCATAAAGTATATCCCCCCCACCCCATGCATGGGTCAAAAAGTGAGAAGTGGAGCGGGAAGCAGAACTTTGTCCCCCTCTCTTCCTCGGTTGTGAGGGACAGTGACAGAAGAGACAGACGCACAGGCCTTGCCTTCATGAGAAGCTGATGGTCCCCGTCCGGACCCCCGGCTTTTGCGCTCTTCTTGTCGCAGCTGCTGCTGGTCCAGAGCAGATCATCCCAGAAGCCCCTCAGATCCTGCACAGCTGCCTGTCAGTGACTGAGGCGAGGAGCTCACCCTTGGCACAGAGAGAGAGAGAGAGAGAGGTCTCCTCTCAGCTACACCCACGCAATAACAAGGAAAAAAAAACTGAGAAAGTTAACCCGCTCTTCTGGTGTTATGTGTATGGAACATTCCTTTAACATACTGACTGCTGCAACATCTATAGGTTGGTATGGGGACAGTGTCTTATATGGAGAGGCAAGCTTAGGCCTCTGCCCAGGGGAAGGGGGTCACAGATGCTTCTATAGGGTCTGTGGAGAAAGGGTTTCCTGGCTGCACGGCATGTTATACAGCACAATGGGGGGGGGGGGGGGGGGGTTGGCAAACTTGCGGCCCTCCAGATGCAGGCATGATGGGAATTGTAGTTTTGTAAATGCTAAAGGGCCACAATTTGACACCTGCGATCTACATGATCAGGACACACGTGTATGAAAGACCAGTTCCCCTTATCTAAGACCCTCCAACAAAGTCAAAACTACAACCCTCATCATGCCCCAAGGAAGCCTTTCAAGGCATGGTGGGAGTTGTAGTTTGGTAACTTTGTTCACTCCCCTGCTCACTGCACCATCATAGCCCGAGGGCGGGGGTGGTAGTACACGACTGTTCAGGTAGCGGACACCATGGTGATCAGACCAGAGTAATGCACAACACACACCTGTCACACTCTGCGTTTACCTGAGCTCTATGGCGCCACATAGTGTAAAGAATGTGAACACACGTCAGACAATCACGGCCCGAACCTTCACAAACTTGAAACGTTTTTGTCGGTTGTGAACATGGTGTCATGTTTACAGGAAAAAGTCACTAGATACATTGTAACATGCAGATCTTCAAAACCCACCATGCTTTACACTACAGGATGTATTTAATGCAAAAACAACAGTCTCTTCGTAAGCAAAATTATTTAAATGAGTACAGATTTATAAAATTACTTCTATTTAAAAATCTGCAATCTTCCAGTACTTATCAGCTGCTGTATGTCCTGCAAGAAGTGGTGTATTCTCTCCAGTGTGACACAGTGCTCCCTGCTGCCACCTCTGTCCATGTCAGGAACTGTCCAGAGCAGCAGCAAATCCCCATAGAAAACCTCTCCTGCTCTGGACAGTTCCTGACATAGACAGAGGTGGCAGCAGAGAGCACTGTGTCAGACTGCAGGATATACAGCAGCTGATAAGTATTGGAAGACTGGAGATTTTTAAATAGAAGTAAATTACAAATCTCTAGCACCAGTTGATCTGAAAGATTTCTGTGTGTTTTGCTGGAGTACCCCCTTAAATGTAGGGTTTGGGTCCCCTATGAAATAAGCGTTGCTGGGTCTAATGTTCTCGTTCTATGGAAATAGGAATGTGAGAGTTTCAATGAAGGGGAGAAAATGCGCCGGAGGGCGAGATACCAGCGCTAGATTCTGCTCCTGGGGACATTCCACCCGCGTCCTGTCGGAGCTGAACACCTGTCACAATGTGTCATTTATCACCCGCTGCACACTGTCCTCAGCCGTCAGGGCTCTAGATGTTATCCGCAATGATGACTGACAAGTGAGGCATATGTTCCTATAGAAACTAATATATATATATATATTATATATTATATATATTATCACACTGGGGGGAAAGTAGGGCAGGAGAACCTGTTGACTGGGCCGGTCAAACTAGAGGCCCTCCAGATGCTGCCAAACTACAATTCCAATCATGCCTAGTTAGGCATGATGGGAATTGTAGTTCTGCAACAGCTGGAAGGCTGCTATTTGATACCTGTGCAGTAAATGGCGTATATATCCTTATGGAACAGAACACCCGGCCATATGCACCAGTTCTATACTTAGTGACTATAAGGTCCTTGTACATAGTCACATGACCAGTAGCTATCCACCTCTCAGACCCCCAAGCAACATGACATCACAGAAGTGCTCGTGTCTTTTCTTCAATAGTTTCGGCACCTGCTCCAGTTTCATACAGACTTTATATTGTCACAGTTTTGCAAGAGCCTAAAATGACAAGTGACAGAGACTTCTCTGCCGCTCAGTGCTGAGTACACAATTGTTCACCAGGACAGTGAGTACAGGAGCTGTCATTGTGCTGGAATGGTTGTAGCGGATTCTGGCTTTTGCTGGCAGAGAGCGGGGGATGGGGGGGCACGGGACCGAACAATAGGGCCCTGTTTTGTGTTGGCCACAGGCTGGCACATGAGGAGTACACAGTCAGCTTATGACGTGACTATCACAGAGCCATGCTGCAAAACAGATAGAGAAAGAACCTAAAATCACTAACCCAGGGGAGAAGCCATGGTGGAAACAGATCAGCAAAAAGAATGCATGAAATATGGTCAAACAGAAAAAAAAAAAATTATATCTATCTATTATAATACTGCTCCTATATACAGGGATATAACTACTATAATACTGCTCCTATATACAGGAATATACTACTATAATACTGCTCCTTTATACAGGGATATAACTACTATAATACTGCTCCTTTATACAGGGATATAACTACTATAATACTGCTCCTATATACAGGGATATAACTACTATAATATTGCTCCCTATATACAGGAATATAACTACTATAATACTGCCCCCTATATACAAGAATATAACTACTATAATACTGCCTCCTATATACAGGAATATAACTACTATAATACTGCCCCTATATGCAGGAATATAACTACTATAATACTGCTCTTATATACAGGAATATAACTACTATAATACTGCTCTTATACACAGGAATATAACTACTATAATACTGCCCCTATATACAGGAATATAACTACTATAATACTGCTCCTATATACAGGAATATAACTACTATAATACTGCTCCTGTATACAGGAATATAACTACTATAATACTGCTCCTATATACAGGAATATAACTACTATAATACTGCTCCTGTATACAGGAATATAACTGCTCCTGTATACAGGAATATAACTACTATAATACTGTTCCCTATATACAAGAATATAACTACTATAATACTGCTCCTATATACAGGAATATAACTACTATAATACTGCTCCTATATACAGGAATATAACTACTATAATACTGCTCCTATATACAGGAATATACTACTATAATACTGCTCCTATATACAGGAATATACTACTATAATACTGCTCCTATATACAGGGATATAACTACTATAATACTGCTCCTATATACAGGAATATAACTGCTATAATACTGCTCCTATATACAAGGATATAACTACTATAATACTGCTCCTATATACAGGAATATAAATGCTATAATACTGCTCCTATATACAAGAATATAACTACTATAATACTGCTCCTATATACAGGAATATACTACTATAATACTGCTCCTATATACAGGGATATAACTACTATAATACTGCTCCTTTATACAGGGATATAACTACTATAATACTGCTCCCTATATACAGGAATATAACTACTATAATACTGCTCCTATATACAGGAATATAACTACTATAATACTGCTCCTATATACAGGAATATAACTACTATAATACTGCTCCTATATACAGATATATAACTACTATAATACTGCTCATATATACAGGGATATAACTACTATAATACTGCTCCTATATACAGATATATAACTACTATAATACTGCTCATATATACAAGAATATAACTACTATAATACTGCTCCTATATACAGGAATATAACTACTATAATACTGCTCCTTTATACAGGGATATAACTACTATAATACTGCCCCCTATATACACAAGAATATAACTACTTTATATACTATATACAGTTATTGTTTGCCACTTCTCCACATGTTATTCTCAGGTCATGAGTTTGGTAACATAACTGAGTTTATCCTAATAGGCTAGGTTATATGAGTGGGGACAAAGGGTCCGGCTGCCCCCACGTATAAGAGGTGGAGGCCTCGGCGGGGGCGGCACTGTCCTTGCAGGAAAATGTCAACAACAAGAGCATCAATGTCAAAACTCAGCAAATGTTTCTTGTTGTTCGGATACAATTGTAACAATGTCCCGGTCCTGAGATGTATAGGATCAGGGTGGGTGATCAGCCACTGGATGTAAACATGATGGTTTCCATTCTCACAGCAAGCAGAGATCTTAGAAAGGACAATGAAATTAATCATTTAGAAAGTCTTTTAGAAAGTTGCAGATGCTATTTTCTATTATTTAGTGGACTGGCCCTTTAAGCCAGAATCATTCACAACCATTGCCATGTGCAGATGTATGGAGTCGGATGACATCACCCCCTATAAGTAAGACCCCCGCCATGCTGCTGATAGGACTGGGTCATGCAGCCATGTGATGTGTCCTGACAAGAATGCCAATGCCTCAGTGCCGGGAAGACGGTGCCCCCGCAGCACATCGCAGATGTTTCTATGCAGAGCTGAATGGTGCAGACATGGCCTATTAATATACAGTGATGTGCTGCAGGAATCCCACACATTTAATCAGACACGTGACCATGTGCAGGAGGAGGTCTGGAGTCTGCGCCAGAAACACAGAGAACCACAGGATCAGCTATGCTGGACCAGAACCTGCCCAACCCCAAGAGATGAAGAAAATAAGTAAGACAAATGAAGTGTATTCTCTCCACTCTTCCGGTACCTATCAGCTGCTGTATGTCCTGCAGGAAGTGGTGTAATCTCTTCTGTCTGACACAGTGCGCTCTGCTGCCACCTCTGTCCATGTCAGGAACTGTCCAGAGCAGGAGAGGTTTTCTATGGGGATTTGCTGCTGCTCTGGACAGTTCCTGACATGGACAGAGGTGGCAGCAGAGAGCACTGTGTCACACTGGAGAGAATACACCACTTCCTGCAGGACATACAGCAGCTGATAGGTACTGGAAGACTGGAGATTTTTATATAGAGGCAAAATTACAAATCTATATACCTTGCCGACACCAGTTGATTTGAAAACTTTTTTTTTTACTCCTTTAAGATAATTCTTGAAAATTTTGCAATACAATATTAATGGTCTGAGGCATCCTGGGTGAGGTCTCCAGACGGCGGCTGCCCTGCCGGTGACATCTGCGACATTTCAGGAAGATCCACTGAGGCATTCCAGACCCACTCCATCACATACATAATAGATATCTGCCCTATATAGCAGAGCCTCCCCAGCTGCCGGTAACAAGAACCAGGCTGCAGGGACAAGACACGAGAGCCAGGGACATCCAGACGGAGGGGTTTCCAGTCTCCCTTACAGAACACGGGGCTGCGGGATGACACTACTCCTGGCATGGGCGGCACAGATACGTACGGCGCTGGGACACGACAGAACAAGGCCAGATATTCTGCAGAAAACCGATCTGTCAGTACAGGAGATCAGACTGCAGGTCTTTCCTGGAAAGGGATATGACGTGTGAATCCGGACTGTGAGCGGACACCTGCATTGTATATAACTCACGCCATATATACAGTCACTGCTGCAGAAGAGCTTACACTTTAAAAGGGTACTTGGCAAAAATCTCTTTCATATCAACTGCTTTCAGAAAGTTATATAGATTTGTAATTTACTTCTATTTAAAATGTCCAGTCTTCCAGTACTTATCAGCTGCTGTATGTCCTGCAGGAAGTGGTGTATTCTCTCCAGCCTGAGACAGCGCTCTCTGCCGCCACCTGTGTGCAAGTCAGGAACTGTCCAGAGCAGGAGAGGTTTTCTATGGGGATTTGCTGCTGCTCTGGACAGTTCCTGACATGGACAGCGGTGGCAGCAGAGAGCACTGTGTCAGACTGGAGAGAATACACCACTTCCTGCAGGACATACAGCAGCTGATAAGTACTTAAAAGACTGGACATTTTAAATAGATGTAAATTACAAATCTATATAAATTTTTTTGAAACTAGACTTGAAAAAGATTTTCGCCGGAGTGCCCCTTTAATTAAGCACTAGAGATGAGCGAACCTCGAGCATTTGGAACTTTCGGCATTTGATTAGCGGTGGCTGCTGAAGTTAGATAAAGCCCTAAGGCTATGTGGAAATCATGGATATAGTCATTGGCTATATCCATATTTTCCAGACAACCTTAGAGCTTTATCAATCATGGATATAGTCATTGGCTGTATCCATATTTTCCAGACAACCTTAGAGCTTTATCCAGGTTCAGCAGCCCCCGCTAATCAAATATGGAACGTTCGGGTTCGGATCGACTCGAACCCAAACCCGGTTCGCTCATCTTTATTAAGCACCTCGAGTCTGGATACCACAGAAATAGGAAGATATAGTCTAGACACATGGCTGGTTAGAGCAGATACCACTGAAGCGACGGCTGAGGCCACTCAGCCATTCTGACCGTAACAGAGGTCACATGACTGTGTTGAGCAGAGTTGGCGAACTGTTTGGGTCTGGCAACATTCCAAAACCGGATCATTTGGCATTTGACTCCCGGAGTCTGGAGAAGCCCCTTGGGACTGCATCCAACTTCTCCAGACATCGGGAGTCAAATGTTGAACGTTCGGCAACTTTGCTCAACACTAGTCATGACCAAAGATGACCAGACGACATGGAGGGATATTTACAGTGTCTTCTTATTCTCCTGTTTGGTTCTTTTATACAGGAACGAGGCACGGGACGTCGCCATAGAAAACGCTGACCCAGTATTCCTAGTAACAAAGCTGCTAGAAAGTGTCCAGAGTGATGAAAACTGCAGCGAATTTCAGCAAAACAAGGAACTGCCTGTGACCCCATGTAACCCCAGAGCGGCCCAGGATCCGGAGCTTATGCACCAAGGTTACCCGCACTCACTGCTTTCTGCTGCATTTGAGAAAATGCCGAATCCATCCCCCCCCCCCCCTCTAGAATATGCTTACTGCTAAAACAAATCTCAACCCGCTAAAGGCCCTATTCCACCAACAGATTATCTGCCAAATGCAATACAGGAGAGAAAAGAGTGCTGCACCTCACACCTATGGCTGATACTAGTGCCTCTCGGCTGCATAAAAAACATCAGAATTTTGTGTATGAATTGATCAAGCCACACTGCCCCATGTACCGCATGCAGGTATCTGATACACATGGGTCCCTACACTAAGTCCACACTGTGCCGGTCAGTGACCACCACCCCCGCAGGCGTGCACAGTGAGGGAAGGGAGGCCATGGAACGGCCCTGCGATCCCCATATCACAGGACCAGACCCAAAAACACCACACCAAAACCCGGCCAGCCCTGCCGGCAGAGAGTGTTGCCTCCAAACAGCACAAGTCTGGATAAGGTTTTGCGCTCACCATTGCTACTGCAGATAGAATGGGACAAACAGGAGGGATTAAAACCATGTGCACTCAGGTGTCTCCTGCTAATTGCGGTCATGTGGGTCTTCCAGGAGGAGTGCAAAACACGGAGAAAGAAAGGAAAATGCAATACAGGATCAGATACCGGCACGCGGTACATGGGTCAGTATGGCTTGATCAATTCATACACAAAATTCTGATGTTTTTTATGCAGCCGAGAGGCACGAGTGTCAGCCATAGGTGTGAGGTGCAGCGCTCTTTTCTCTCCTGTATTGCAGATTATCTCCCAAAGATTTGAAGCCAAACCCAGGAACAGACTATAAACAGAGATCAGGTCATAAAGGAAAGCCTGAGATTTCTCCTCTTTTCAAATCCAGTCCTGGTTTTGGCTTCAAATCTTTGGCAGATAATCTGTCGTCAGATCTGTTGGTGGAATAGGGCCTTTAGTCCTTGTTATCTGGTGTATCCAATGGTGGGCCTTTCACACATGCACTTAAGACACCTTAGGGGTCTGGTCTGCTTAATACAGTAGGTCTAGGGGGGTCTGGACCAAGGCCTAAGTTTAGGGGGGTCTGGACTAAAGTCTAAGGGTACTATTACACCAACCAACAAAACACAGTAATCACTGAAGTCAAGGAGAACAGCGAAAAAAAATTCCAATGAAGTACTCAATCAAGAGTCTCCACTGATGCCCCCAAAAATTTAAATATGCAAAACAAGAGTCCGTGGAGCCTCAGTTACGAGTCTCAAAACACGGGAATAGCCAGATATCTCGCTGTTCTCCTTGAGTTCAGTGATTACTGTGTTTTGTTGGTTGATTTGTCATTGCCCCAACTAGCCAGAATCCTACCCCACACTGACGAGGGGCAAATACCCCGAAACGGCTGTCTGTGGGTGGAGGCCTGCCTTTGCAAGCCCTTGTCATGATCGCAATACTCGCACCTTGAGTTAGACATTGACAAAAGGGGCCACCCTGTTGTTTCCCTGTTTATGTTCCAATACTCGCAATCAAGTGGGACTTAAGGGGTTATTTATCAGGCTGGTGTGGTGCTCTCCCCATCATGGAGGCACCCCGTTGGCAACAGGCTAGAGATATCTGGCTATCCCGTGTTTTGAGACTCGTAACTGAGGCTCCACGGACTCTTGTTTTACTATTACACCAAGCAATTTTTCGACGATTAACGATAAACGATCTTTAATGACCGCTAAGGCAAACGACCCGAAATCGTTCGCCCAATTACATGGAACGATGATCGTTATTTATGATCGTTCTTGTGGTCGTTTAGTCGTCGGTATTGCCTAAATTTCAGCTGCAAATTCTTATTCCACCGAACGATGTGCGAACCATCAAACGATAAAAATAGGTCCGGATCCTATTAAACGATCAATGATTTCTTGTTGGTCGTTTAATCGTTGCCTGCTATTCCATGAAACGATTATCGTTCAAATCCGAACGATTTTTCGAACGATAATTGCTCCGTGTAATACCAGCCTAAGTTTAGGGGTCCAACCTGAGGTCTGACCAAGTTTAGGGGGTCTGGTCTGAAGTCCAACAGAGTGTAGGGGTCAAATCTGAAGTCAGACAAAGTTTAGGGGGTCTGGTTTATAGGCAGTGCTGAAAGGAAAGCTGAGCTGTGATTGGTTGCTGTGGGCAGTTTGCACCAGTCTAAATTTTACACCCTTTGATAAATGTCCCCCTAGGCCTGCCAGCCTCACAAAGATCCAAGAAAAGAAAATGGTCATCTCCACAAGGCAGTAGAATAAAAAGTATGTATAATATATATCAATCATTAATCATTCAGATAACAAAGTCAAGAGTCCATTAAAAAAAAAAAAAAAAAAAAAACATTCAGTCTCATTTACCTGCAGGGGTAAAGAATATAAGAAACATGATGTTTACACGTATGCCAATGGTTAGAATACTAAACATCTAAAACACTTTCATTAGAGGTCTGGTCGGAGGACTAAGTTTAGTGGTCTCAGCTTTGAGTTAAAGGGTCTGGTCTGAGTCCCTAATAGGTTTAGGTTTTAGACTTCAATAATAAATCCTGAAAACATCACGGTATTTACAGGTAATAGACCCCTCTATCCCTGATCTATAGCCCGCCATCCTTTCCTGCCATCTCTGCACACGGACAGACACCAGCCAGCAAGGAGTTAACCAGGAATCTCATTTCTCCATTTAGAATCGCCAAGATCTGCAGAAAATGAGGTTTCACCAGTTCCGAAAACAAACTCAGAATGAAATCACGTTGTGTCCTCCGCAAAACCGCAGCCCACTGGATTACACAACAGCATGTTCACTGCTGAGCTAGTGCTGATACAACACAAGTAGCCCAGGGGCCCGGGGACCAGGCCGCGTGACTGCCAGGAACCTGAGGGCCATGAATGAACCAGCTCAGATAATTCACACGTTGCATTCACAAAAAGGACAAACAATAGTGATTTCTGGGAAGGAGAGGAGGCAGCGAGGAGGAGCAGGAGATTACCGGACTCATCACACATCACATACACAGTCCATAGGCTTCCAAAGTGGCTGCCAAAGTGGCCTGTGGAGATTTCTTAAAGGGGTAGTTCACAAAAAAAAAAAAAATCCCCATAGAAAACTTCTGCTCTGGACAGTTCCGGACATGGACAGAGGTGGCAGCAGAGAGCACTGTGTCAGACTGGAGAGAATACACCACTTTCTGCAGGACATACAGCAGCTGATAAGTAATTTTTTAAATAGAGGTAAATTACAAATCTCTGACACTTTCTGGCACCAGTTGATTTAAAAGAAAAAAAATTTTAGGTGAACAGCCCCTTTAACATCAACTTTGCTGCTACTGTAACTGCTGCAAAATAGTCACAGAAATTCCATATGGAAAATCCAGAGCAAATACGTCCCACGTGACGGTCCCCTATAGGAACTTCCTGGCGATGTCACCTGTATAAGCTTCCCCTCCGGTGACCTCCGCCCTCATCACTGTATAGTTGGAGCATGTGCTTTCCTCCAAGTCAGATCGGGGGATTTGTGGCCTAGAAATCAGAGAATTTGGTTCACGGATGTAAAACCGCTAAAGATTCCTCAGACTCCTTCACCCGAACTGTAATCACAGAGAATTAGACAATTAAGGCAGAAGCTGAAACCTCGAGGGGAACGGCAGGAATTACAGCACACAAGCCCATTGTATCAGGATCAGCGCACGCTTCTGTCCACTGCCTCCTCCATGATAGGGGCAACTGTAATGCTCCATACCGAGGAGGCCCCCCGACCGCCACACAGGCCAAGAGGAGGCCCCCCGACTGCCACACAGGCCAAGAGGAGGCCCCCCGACCGCCACACAGGCCAAGAGGAGGCCCCCCGACCGCCACACAGGCCAAGAGGAGGCCCCCGACTGCCACACAGGCCAAGAGGAGGCCCCCGACCGCCACACAGGCCAAGAGGAGGCCCCCGACTGCCACACAGGCCAAGAGGAGGCCCCCGACCGCCACACAGGGCAGAAGGTGAGAAACAAATGCCCCTTACCGAGGAGGACCCCGACCGTCACACAGGCCAAGAGGAGGCCCCTGGCCGCCACACAGGCCAAAGGGTGGTAAATGGAAATGCCCCATACCAAGGAGGACCCCAACTGCCACACAGGCCCAGAGAAGGGCCCCGATCGTCACACAGGCAAAGAGGAGGACCCAGACCACCACACAGGGCAGAAGGTGAGAAACTGAAATGCCCCATACCGAGGAGGACCCCGACCGTCACACAGGCACAGAGGGGGACCCCAATCACCACACAGGCCCAGAGGAGAGAACCTGGACAAAAATACTGGTCAGAGGGGGAGCCCGACCACCACACAGGCCAAAGAAATGCCCTACTGTAACCACCACACCAGCCCAGAGGAGAGGACCCCGACCAGAAATGAGGAAGGGGAAGCCCTTGGCTATTACTGAGGGAAAGGGAGGGCTCTAAAAGCCACACTGAGGAGGGGGGAGAACCTTAACCCCGGAGGCCTGAATGACCCCAAACACCTTTGAGGCAGGGAGTGGAAGGTGACTAACCACCACTGAACGGGGGTAACCTTCTATTAGTGGTCATAGTATGTGCATGTCTGTTGTAGCACCTCATGTAACCATGTCTGCATTAGATGTGCCATAAATCTAACAAATCATATTAATCCACAGAGTGGCAGCTTACCATGCTTGGCAGCGGGACATGGAGGCAGAAGGACTCCAAGATTTTGAGCAGGTAGTTGCGGTACAGGTTGTCTCTCCTCCAGGGCGCAGGCTTCTCATGAGGTCGCAGGTTCATACCTGGGTGCTGCTCCTAACCGGCTCTATTTCCTTCTACTACAGAATAAATACTCCGATTGTTAGGTCTGAACATTCCTCATCCTCCTGCTTCACAGCTATTTACTTACTGCTCGCACCGCCCACATAATGCCAGGTTAGCTGCTGGCACCACAAACCCAAATTGGAGCCCAAGTGACTCAGGTAACAAGGGAACGGGGTTTTCTCTGATTTAGGAAACTAAAAGGTTAATTATAAAAACCCCACAGGAGCAACATAAGTGTGAGGGATTTAGTTAAAAGGGTACTCCAGTTATTTTTTTCTTTCAGATCAACTGGTGTCAAAGTTATACAGATTTTGTATTTAAAAATCTCCAATCTTCCAGTACTTATCAGCTGCTGTATGTCCTACAGGAAGTGGTGTATTCTCTTCAGTCTGACACAGTGCTCTCTGCTGCCACCTCTGTCCATGTCAGGAACTGTCCAGAGCAGCAGCAAATCCCCTTAGAAAACATCTCCTGCTCTGGACAGTTCCTGACATGGACAGAGGTGGCAGCAAAGAGCACTGTGTCAGACTGGAGAGAATACACCACTTCCTGCAGGACATACAGCAGCTGATAAGTACAGGAAGAGAATACACCACTTCCTGCAGGACACACAGTGGCTGATCACTTACAGTTTTGTTGCAAAACTGAAATCCTCCAGACAGAATCAGGAGGAAAGTAATGGAGGAAGTGTGTGTGTATTGGGGGAGAGGGCTGCGGGTCACTGTACACTGTGGCTTCTATAACCTGTGGATGGGGTGATGGCGGCAGGTTCAGGCCTGTAACACATAGAGCTGGTCGACCACAACGCTGTGTCCTTATCAGACCCTGCACACCGCTAATAAGGAAATCCTTTCATGTAATATCCAGCATGGATGCCAAAGGGCGTCATTCACCAGCTGGGTGATAATGTGCTGATATTACATATCAGATAACCCGAGCCTCCCGACTGTACATCAACACTGGGTAAAGACCACCCAACTAGTATAATCCACAGCTGCATGACACAATATGGAAGGAGACCAAGCAGCGTCTTAATAAGACCACCAAGCCATTGTACCCAGCCATTCTCACCTGTACGGGAGATTACGGCCAACCAGTCTTCACTTATACATGTACAGTAATGCTTAAAGGGTACCTCCAGCGAAAATCCTTCAAATCAACTGGTGTCAGAAAGTTATATAGATTTGTAATTTACTTCTATTAAAAAATCTCAAGTCTTCCCATACCTGTTAGCTGCTGCATGTACTGCAGGAAAATGTAGTTTTATTTTTAGTCTGACACAGTGCTCTCTACTGACATCTCTGGCCGAGACAGGAACATTTCGCTGGAGTACCCCTTTAAAAGGTTGTGTCCAGCCAAGAATGCCATTATATATAGATATACTGTAGGACAAGTAACTGATCCAGAGTTACATCCGGTATAATACTCCAGAGCTGCACTCACTGTGTACATACATTACATTACTGATCCTGAGTTACATCCTGTATTATACCCCAGAGCTGCACTCACTATTCTGCTAATTGTCATTAGAAACATTCAGCCAGCTTGATATCAGGTACAACCCCTAATAACTTAAAGGGGTACTCCAGTGATTTTTTTTTTTCTTCTTTAAAATCAACTAGTGTCAAAAGAGTTATACAGATTTGTAATTTACTTTTATTAAATATTCTTTAGTCTTCCAGTACTTATCAGCTGCTCTATGTCCTGCAGGAAGTGGTGTATTCTCTCCAGTCTGACACAGCGCTCTCTGCTGCCACCTCTGTCCATGTCAGGAACTGTCCACAGCAGGAGAGGTTTTCTATAGGGATTTGCTGCTGCTCTGCACAGTTCCTGACATAGAGGTGGCAGCAGAGAGCACTGTGTCACACTGGAGAGAATACACCACTTCCTGCAGGACATGCAACAGATGATAAGTACTGGAAGACCTAAGATTTTGTAACAGAAGTCAATTATACATTTCTGGCATTTGATTTGAAAGTTTTTTTTGTTGGAGGACCCCTTTAAGGCCCTATTACATTAAACAGTTGTCCTTACTTGGCCGATTAACGACCGTTCAGGCTGCTAATCATTCAGTGTAATAGCGCATGTTGAAAAGCAATGATCAGCCAGCATGCACAATGTCAGCTGATTGTGGTTCTTCAAAGTGCTGAAAGACCACGATTATGTCCGTGTAATAGGAGTGATGGCAGCAGACCGCCGCTGGTCCACCTGAACCATGAAATGTTCGTCTGAGTGGTCCATCCTGCTCCTCCGCACGTGTAATAGCACAGGCAGCGAGCAGGGGACATGGGGGAAGCAAGCGCTGACCTGACAAGTATGCGCAGGCTTCCCCCAGTAAATCATACACTCCGACCTGCACATACAGAAGATGGTAGACTTCCTGAGAATCTTACTGTTTGCAAACAAAGCAAAAAGGAAAGTGTTGCTATGAGATGTTCAGCGGTGAATCATTGTGGATTTCAGGATGACACACGCCTGTCGTCTCAATGAAACTCAGCAGATGTGAAGCGTGAACGTCCTGAGAGTGCGGCTATGTGACGCTGATCCCAGGCTATGTGCACAATGCTCTGCATTCAACTGCCATGGGAAAGAGAGATGTCCTGCAGAACAGAAGGGCTCACCCTAATGAGCAATGCAAAAAATTATCTATCCTCAAAGTTTTTATGTTTATTAAGGCCCTGGTCACACTTAGCAGATTGTTCCTTGCATCTGTACCTGCAGTGGTTTCTGCAAACACATGTGGGAGCTGCACAGATATCTGCAGCACACCTGCCATGCCTGACTACATCCTTAGGGCCGTATTATACGGCCTGATGCCTTGTCTCATTAGTGAAGTCCTTGCCTTTTAGGGTAGCTTCACATGTAGCGTATTGCTGCGCGTTGGTGAGATTTTTACATGTGAGTTTTGATTTTCATGTGAAAATCAAAACTCACATGTAAAAATCGCACCAAACACGCAGCGATAAAAACGCAGCAATACGCTACGTGTGAAGCTACGCTAAAGGGATTATCCAGCGCTACAAAGACACGGCCACTTTTTTCCCAGAGACAGCCCCACTCTAGTCTCTCCAAATTGGGTGCAGGTTCTATAAGGGTGCATTTACACAGAAAGATTACCTGACAGATTATTTGCCAAAGATTTGAAGCCAAAGCCAGGAATGCATTTGAAAAGAGGAGAACTCTCAGGCTTTCCTTTATGACCTGTTCCCTGTTTATAGTCATTTTGGCTTTGGCTTCAAATCTTTGGCAGATAATCTGTGTAAACGGGCCCTAAAGGCCCTACTCCACGCAACGATTATCGGTCGTATTAGGCCGATAATTGTCCCGTGGAATAGAAGGCAATGATCAGCCGCCATCGTTCATGTCGGCTGATCGCTGCGTCGTTTGTCTTTCAAACACGTTGAAAGACAAACGACTCATACAGCAACGATCTGCTGCCGACGCTTTGTGGAACAGGAGCGGCGGCAGCAGACCGCTGCTGTATGCTTGATCACCCGGGCAGCCCCCCCCCCTCGCTGCTGCCGCTTGGAATAGCAGTGGCAGCGAATGGGGAACGAGGAGCAAACGAGCTCTGACAGCGCTTGCTTGCTCCTCAAGAGTCGGGCTGTGGAATAGTGGCTTAACACATTTCCATTGAAGTGAATGGACCTTAATTGCAAACCACACCTGACCTAGAGACAAGAGTGTTGCTGTCTCTGAAGGTGACCATGTTTTGTAGCGCTGGATAACACCTTTTCAGTAAAATAATAAATGGTCTACATACCTCTCCATGATTGGCTGAGCGGCATGTCATGGCAGAAACAGGCTCTGAAGTTCCAGCAGCGGCTGCGGCTTTGCAGCTTAGTTCTATTGAATTGAATGAAGCGAAACTGCAATACCGCAAACAACCTGGGTACAGGTGTGGCACTGTTTATGCAAGAAAGTAGCTGTGTTGATAAACCCCTTAAGGGATAAGTAATGGAGTTATAGACAAGTAATAGAGTTATAGACTGTACCACCAGGCCCAGGCCGAAGCACTGGAGGAAGGCCGACCCACCCTTAGTGGGAAGAAACTCCAGCCCCTCCATGACATGACTCCATTAGAATCAATGGAACCCTATAAAAAAGGGCGGGGGATTCCTCCCACTAAGGGTGGGTCGGCCTGCCTCCAGTGCTTCGGCCTGGTACAGTTGCTTTAAGTTTCCTGACCCTTAGGGTCCTATTCCACGGGCCGAGGAGGGCCCGATCAACGATGTCAACAAGCGCCGATCTGCTAGATCGCCGCTCGTTTACGGGGCCTATTCCACGGCCCGATGATCGTTGAGCGAGGGCTGCAGGGACATAGTTACGGCCTGTGATTGGCTGAGCGCTCCGTCAGCAGAAGCCCTGCAGGTAATGTATGATGCTGCTGCTTCTCAAATTGTCGGTCACCCGCCGCGCACCGCTATTGCACCGTAGCGATGCGCGGTGGGGGAACGATGATTTTAAGTCTGGCCCTAAATGAACGATCAGTCGATGACATGATCATCGGCTGATCGTTCTCTCTATTCCACCGAGCGGTAATAGACCGAATGGGGCCGATAATCGTTACTGTGGAATAGGGCCCTTAGGCCTTACTCTCAGGTTATCGAGCGTGAAGCTGCGCAATGGACCCGACACTCTCCTGCTGTCAAAGACAAGTTGCATGCAAGTTACAGTCGGGCACCATGTACAGTGAGGTCAATGCTGCAACGTGCAGCCAAATATTCCTCAGGTCTGGACTGATGCTTGTGGTCACATTCTCTCCCAATATGACAATTATTAGATGGGATGTTGCAACATTTATGGGACTGAAGTCACCGTGTGGCTTCATGTGTCTGCAAGGATCGTCTAGACAGCACACAACTGAAACAAACCCTCAGCTGTAAGCAAAATTAGGTCAGGAAAGGATCTGTAGTTCTGGGTGTAAATGCTGAGGTTTCTATTCACTGACAGCAGAGATCTAGAGGGAGGACTGATAGAATGACAATAGACGGTAAACACGCACACCGCTCCTCTATTCCAGGCGCTACAGTTATCTAGTAGCTTGTCTAACACCTGTCAGATCAGGTCATTAAACCTGGGGGCAGAATCTGCCCCCATTACACTCTGGGGATACACATCACCCCCAAAGGACACAATGTCAACAAACGATAAATCCAACAAATCCATCTCACAGGACGGGAGCCTGACCATTCTACATTGGGTGAATCATTGCTATTTCGCATCTGACGAGGACTACAACACCGCCGGGCATGGGGAAAGCCTCTTTCTCATATATATAGTATTGGGATTCACAACATAAAAAAGTACAAATCATACCATTATTGTATTTGTTAACAATAGTGTGACCCAGCCTAAGCTCA
The DNA here is from genome assembly GCF_027789765.1 of Dendropsophus ebraccatus. Lineage (NCBI taxonomy): Eukaryota > Metazoa > Chordata > Amphibia > Anura > Hylidae > Dendropsophus > Dendropsophus ebraccatus. The sequence goes on from NC_091463.1 coordinate 7,431,268, forward strand.
TACACACCACCTATATGTCCTTATGCAATGTTGTTTTACAAGCATGGCTGCGATATTGAAAACCTCCAATAGTAGAGAATATGCCCCATGCTAGGTGCCCCCCAATACAAGACCTATTCCCCTTAATGGGTTGGAGATGTCTCCCCCCACCACATACATAACAGTGTTTGACCTAGTTTACCATCATCAATCACCCATAAGCAACGAGGTCAAGTCAACCCAAGAGATACGGGGGGTTTACTCACGTCGTGATCCAGCAGCAGGGGCATATCCAGCATGCACATCTTCACCGGCTGCAGCAAGGCTTTTTGGAGGGTGAATGTCGGCTTCTGCTCCATCGTCCCCTCAGGTCCCTCTTATTTTGGTCTCTTTAGGCTTCAGGCTCGGCCAAGCTCATCCGCTCAGTCATTGCCCCTTCCTCGGCCTGTATGGACGCCCCCCCTTTCCTTGTGCGTTGAGCAGTAACAGGTGACCCTCTTGTTTTGCAAGGATCATAGAGGTGTGAGTCTTCACGTAGATATTTCCCTTCTCCCTCCAAGACATGAAAAGCTGTGATTTCCCTCCACCCCACCCTGTGAGCATGCTACAACAAGCCAGGAGGATCCATCTCCAGGAGCTCATCTGTATTCTGCAGACATGGAACAGCCCCTCAGCCTGCAGCAATCACGATGCATGAGGCCATGCTGATCCCACTATATACAGAGAGCAATAATGCTGCATGCACAGCCAGCTGACTCACTCATCCCCCTATACACAGAGAACAATCCTGCTGCATGCACAGCCAGCTGACTCACTGATCCCCCTATACACAGAGAACAATCCTGCTGCATGCACAGCCAGCTGACTCACTCATCCCCCTATACACAGAGAACAATCCTGCTGCATGCACAGCCAGCTGACTCACTCATCCCCCTATACACAGAGAGCAATCCTGCTGCATGCACAGCCAGCTGACTCACTCATCCCCCTATACACTGAGAGCAATCCTGCTGCATGCACAGCCAGCTGACTCACTCATCCCCCTATACACTGAGAGCAATCCTGCTGCATGCACAGCCAGCTGACTCACTGATCCCCATGGCGGCCTGGGCTGCACTGCAGGTTTGTCTGATGGGTTGAGCTGTTTGACCAAAGGATGCCAGGTGCTGATTACTGATCCTGACCGGCGGGTGCCAGGTGCTGATAACTGGTACTGAAAGGCCGTTGTCAGGTGCTGATTACCGATCCTGAGCAGCTGGTGCCAGGGTAAAGGCCCACATGCGTGGCTGGGCCCTCATAATGGCAGATTGTGAGCACTTGTATCAGGTTTAGAAGAGATGCACTGTGGGGGGCGCTTGTCTCATCACACATGGATAGTGGCGCCCAACTCCACCCACCTGTGGTCATCATTGCTGGGGGGGATATTTTGTGTGAGTTTTGCATTATCATTTTAGTCAATGCACATTTTTGTCCCAAAAATTGTGCATACAATAACTGTGTCTCAGTGAACGGCCACACGGTAAGGCTATGTTCACACTGAAATTGTACAGGAAAGTTTTCTGCTTGAAGTTTTCCTCTTCTTCAGCTCTGGAGGGTGCGGAAAGCAGAAATTCAAGGCCCCAATGACGTCTATGGGATTTGTCTAGCGCAATCTGCCGAAAGAATAGACATGTCAATTCTTTGGACGGAAAGCTGATCCACAGCGGAATATTTTGTGCGTAAATTCCGCCTTGTGAATAACACAGTAAAAATCCCTTTGAACACAATGGGACATTGCTCTGTACATATTTTAGGCGGAATATACGTAAAATTAAGTGCAGATTTAGCTTGAAATTCCTGACTTATTCTTTAGTGTGAACATAGCCTGACATTCACAAAACACCTGCTCCAGTCCGATAAATGCACGGACCAGTGTCTCACAACCAGATAAACACTGAAGCAGAGTTGCTGGGACTCTCGGCTGTGGTCACCTCTGCCGCATCACATTATCCACACTCATTGATTCTAGAACAGGATCCAGAAAATAATAGAGCATATAGGGGGCAGCGGTGTTACTATGGCAACAAACCGGACGTCAGCTATCGCCCTGCAGGTAAAGGACAGAAGACAACACAATGACTGCAGCAAGATCACAGAAACTGGGAAAACAATTGGAGCCGTAAACTCTTTCCCTGGAGAGATTGTTATATAGTCTGATGTTTTAGCTGCCAGTAAGACTGGGGGAAGGGAAGTGACAACCGTGCTGAGCACATACTGAGCTCTTATAGGCAATTGTCAATCTAATTCAGCTGCTCACTAATTGTAAAACATGGAGGCCAGGGATCTTAATACTACAGGGCTGTGTAAGGTATAATAAGAAATGTTTCTAAGGGTACAAACACACACGGCTTATACGCTGCGTATTTACTGCTGCGATACGCAGCAGATTAGATCTAAATAACTGAACACAGCATCAAACCTGCTGCGTATCTGCTGCATATCTGCTGTGTGTGTTTGTACCCTAAGGGAGCAAAGATCAAGTACTATAATACTGTTCCTATATACAGGAATATAACTACTATAATACTGCTCCCTATATACAGGAATATACTATAATACTGCTCCTATATACAGGGATATAGCTACTATAATACTGCTCCTATATACAGGAATATAACTACTATAATACTGCCCCCTATATACAGGAATATAACTACTATAATACTGCTCCTATATACAGGAATATAACTACTATAATACAGCTCCTATATACCGGAATATACTACTATAATACTGCTCCTATATACAGGAATATAACTACTATAATACTGCTCCTATATACAGGAATATAACTACTATAATACTGCTCCTATATACAGGAATATAACTACTATAATACTGCTCCTATATACAGGGATATAACTACTATAATACTGCTCCTATATACAGGGATATAACTACTATAATACTGCTCCTATATACAGGAATATAACTACTATAATACTGCTCCTATATACAAGAATATAACTACTATAATACTGTTCCTATATACAGGAATATAACTCCTATAATACTGCTCCTATATACAGGAATATAACTCCTATAATACTGCCCCTATATACAGGAATATAACTACTATAATACTGCTCCTATATACAGGAATATAACTCCTATAATACTGCTCCTATATACAGGAATATAACCACTATAATACTGCTCCTATATACAGGAATATAACTACTATAATACTGCTCCTATATACAGGAATATAACTACTATAATACTGCTCCTATATACAGGGATATAACTACTATAATACTGCTCCTATATACAGGAATATAACTACTATAATACTGCTCCTATATACAGGAATATAACTACTATAATACTGCTCCTATATACAAGAATATAACTACTATAATACTGCCCTCTATATACAGGAATATAACTACTATAATACTGCCCCCTATATACAGGAATATAACTACTATAATACTGCTCCTATATACAGGAATATAACTACTATAATACTGCTCCTATATACAGGAATATAACTACTATAATACTGCTCCTATATACAGGAATATAACTACTATAATACTGCCCCCTATATACAGGAATATAACTACTATAATACTGCTCCTATATACAGGAATATAACTACTATAATACTGCTCCTATATACAGAGATATAACTACTATAATACTGCTCCTATATACAGAGATATAACTACTATAATACTGCTCCTATATACAGAGATATAACTACTATAATACTGCTCCTATATACAGGAATATAACTACTATAATACTGCTCCTATATACAAGAATATAACTACTATAATACTGCCCTCTATATACAGGAATATAACTACTATAATACTGCCCCCTATATACAGGAATATAACTACTATAATACTGCTCCTATATACAGGAATATAACTACTATAATACTGCTCCTATATACAGGAATATAACTACTATAATACTGCTCCTATATACAGGAATATAACTACTATAATACTGCCCCCTATATACAGGAATATAACTACTATAATACTGCTCCTATATACAGGAATATAACTACTATAATACTGCTCCTATATACAGAGATATAACTACTATAATACTGCTCCTATATACAGAGATATAACTACTATAATACTGCTCCTATATACAAGAATATAACTACTATAACACTGCTATGATGTCTCTTTGGTTGACAAGTTGTGGATTTGGGGTGTTGGTATGCCAGTATAGAGATATCTGTGAATATAGTAGAATAAGCCTCCTATAATAAGGAGGAGGCTTACGTACACATACAATGACTCCGGCTCACAATTCCCGAAATGACAGTAGCTGCTGTTCCTGTTACTCCTTATACACTGGTGTTGCCTGCTTGGTGTATAGTAGCCCTGTACCATCCCGGCAGCACATGTAATGAGGCCGGAGAACCAGCATTTTCAGGATTCCTGTGTGTCCACGTGTCCTGATGTGTCAGCCAATATCCACAGGGTGTGAGCCGCACATGGAAACACTCAGCCTGACAACAAAATAAACATCTCTAGCCATAAGAAAGTCACTGTGCTATCTATCTATCTATCTATCTATCTATCTATCTATCTATCTATCTATCTATCTATCTATCTATCTCCTATCTATCTATCTCCTATCTATCTATCTATCTATCTATCTATCTATCTCCTATCTATCTATCTATCTATCTATCTATCTATCTATCTATCTATCTATCTCCTATCTATCTCCTATCTATCTATCTATCTATCTATCTATCTATCTATCTATCTCCTATCTATCTATCTCCTATCTATCTATCTCCTATCTATCTATCTATCTATCTATCTATCTATCTATCTATCTATCTCCTATCTATCTATCTATCTCCTATCTATCTATCTCTTATCTATCTCCTATCTATCTCCTTTCTATCTCCTATATATCTCCTATCTATCTATCTCCTATCTATCTCCTATCTATCTATCTTCTATCTATCTTCTATCTATCTTCTATCTATCTCCTATCTATCTATCTATCTATCTATCTATCTATCTATCTATCTATCTATCTATCATCTGTCTGTCTGTCTATCTATCTATCTATCTATCTATCTATCTATCTATCTCCTATCTATCTATCTATCTATCTATCTATCGATCTATCTCCTATCTATCTCCTATCTATCTATCTCCTATATATCTCCTATCTGTCTGTCTGTCTGTCTGTCTGTCTGTCGGTCTGTCTGTCTGTCATCTATCTGTCTGTCTGACTGTCATCTATCTATCTATCACAGATTCTATTTCTGGAGGTATACAGAGACCACACAGATAACACATGCAGCGTACCATTTGCGGTATTGTATGTTGGTCACAGAGCTGAGTGCGTCACCCGCTCAGGCCTTGACATCAGGGGACGCGTGGAGATGGTGACAGTCTTGTTACCTTAAGGACATCTTTGGGTGGTGGATTCTCCACATACCACATAAGCCGCACGGTGTGACCTCATATATATGTATGGGATAGGCAACCACAAGGCACATAGTGATCATTGCAGAGGACACACAGATATTACAGGTGCAGTGGTCGCATGACGACTTCCCGGGCCGCATTATATGCAGGTTATGAACCACTCCTAGCCCCTTATTTAGGATTATTGACCCAGAACAGCAAGATTTCTCTCTGCATAATTCTATTTTACAGGGTTTCTATATCTTACTGTTCAAAGAATAGATTTCTAGTTTTTAGGTCTTGCTGTCTTTTTTTATATCTTACTTTTTATCTACTTAGGGTACTATTACACTGAACGATAATCGGCCGAATTGGCCCGATTCGGCCGATTATCGTTCCGTGTAATAAATGCAACGATCAGCCGATGACAACGATCATCGGCTGATCGTTGATATAGGTTAGAACCTATTTTTGTCGGGCACCAACCTATTACACGGCCCAATAATCGTTTAACAAGAGCTGCAAGGACATCGTTACCGATGTCCTTGCAGCTCTTGCTAAATTGGCATACATTACCCATCCACGTTCCAGGGCTGCTCCTGCTGTCCGCTTCACCCAGGGTCCCGCGCGCGCTCTAGCTTCACAGCGGCCTGTCAGCTGATAGGCCTCTTAGCCAATCACAGGCCGCGGCGGTCCCGGCCTGTGATTGGCTGAGCGGCCTATCAGCTGACAGGCCGCTGTGAAGCTAGAGCGATCGCGGGACCCGGGGAGAAGACCGCAGGAGCAGCCCTGGAACGTGGATGGGTAATGTATGCCAGTTTAGCAAGAGCTGCAAGGACATCGGTAACGATGTCCTTGCAGCTCTTGTTAAACGATTATTGGGCCGTGTAATAGGCCCAGTAAACGAGCAACGATCGGCGCTTGTTTACAGGTATTATCGGGCCCTGCTCGGCCCGTGTAATACCACCCTTACTGTCATCACTGTTATAAAGTAGGTAAAGAATTCTGTCCCATAAAGGTGGAGAATGATATTGTCCTTATTCAAAGAGACAAAAATATAACTACTATATGTCTAACAATAAAACCATTATACACAGCACCTTCTGAACAAGATCCTAACTACTATAAGGTTACAAACCCACTTGCCGGATCTGCAGCGAGTCTCCTTGCTGTGTTTTTGCAGGGAGACTCGCTGCAGATCCCAGCTTTATATTTTCATTAGCAGAGAAACTCGCAGCAGGGATGTACATCCCTGCTGCAATTTTGTCTGCAGCCCTCCCCATTAACCCCCTAGCCGCCGGACATTATACATTACCGGGGTCCCCGTTCCTGCTTGCTTCGGGGCTCCCAGTGTCTTCACGGGCCGCCTGGCCAATCAGTGCGCTGCGGCGGGGCAGCACACTGATAGGCCGGGCGGAACGTGCCGGGAGCCGCCGAAGCAAGCAGGAGCGGGGACCTGGTAATGTATATCCTGCCCGCCCCCCCTGCAGCCCCGATCGCCCCCGGCCGCATGATCGCCCCCCCGCACCCCCGGGTCGCATGATCGCCCCCCGCAGCCCCCGGCCGTACGTTCGCCCCCCGCAGCCCCCGGCCGCACAATCACGATCGTGCGGCCGGGGGGTGCGGGGGGCGATCGTGCGGCCGGGGGGTGCGGGGGGCGATCGGGGCTGCAGGGGGCGATCGTACGGCCGGGGGTGCGGGGGGGGGCGATCATGCGGCCGGGGGCGATCGGTGCTGCAGGGGGGGCGGGCAGGATATACATTACCAGGTCCCCGCTCCTGCTTGCTGTCCTGCCACAGCGCACTGATTGGCCGGGCGGGCCGTGAAGACACCGGGAGCCCCGAAGCAACCAGGAACGGGGACCCCGTAATGTATAATGTCCGGCGGCTAGGGGGTTAATGGGGAGGGCTGAATATACAAGAATACAAGAATATAACTACTATAATACTGCTCCCTATATACAGAAATATAACTACTATAATACTGCTCCTATATACAGGAATATAACTACTATAATACTGCTCCTATATACAGGAATATAACTACTATAATACTGCTCCTATATACAGGAATATAACTACTATAATACTGCTCCTATATACAGGAATATAACTACTATAATACTGCTCCTATATACAGGAATATAACTACTATAATACTGCTCCTATATACAGGAATATAACTACTATAATACTGCTCCTATATAGAGGAATATACCTACTATAATACTGCACCTATATACAAGAATATAACTACTATAATACTGCTCCCTATATACAGAAATATAACTACTATAATACTGCTCCTATATACAGGAATATAACTACTATAATACTGCTCCTATATACAGGAATATAACTACTATAATACTGCTCCTATATACAGAAATATAACTACTATAATACTGCTCCTATATACAGGAATATAACTACTATAATACTGCTCCTATATACAGGGATATAACTACTATAATATATGCAATGGAGAGAAAGGAATCCGCACTCACCGGTCAGCAGAGAAAGGGGTTTATTGATCCATACACTGGAGGCTGGAGCTGGGAGGGGAAAGGTGTTACGCAGGTGTGCTCTTAGCAGCTATACAGGGATATAACTACTATAATACTGCTCCTCTTATGAAGAATATAACTACTATAATACTGCTCCTATATACAAGGATATAACTACATGAGGTACATGAGGCAATATGGTTTGGCCAAATTATATACTAACTTCTGATGTTGGTTTTAAATGTAGCTGAATAAGCTTTCGTGTCAGCCATGGGTGCGATGTGCAGCCATTTCTGTCTTTTTGGCTTGTGCATATTTTATGTATTCTGTCCCTTTTCTCATTGTGGCTAGCACTCGTGCTGTGTAAGACCCATGTGATCCAAATTAGCAGGAAGCACCTGTGTACATAAGGGGAGGATCTCCTAGTATTCTCCCATTCTACCTGCAGAGGAATGGAGAGAGGTAAGAGCTTGTTCACACTTGTGTTGCTTGGCGTCCACTTTTTCCGCCGGTGGCGCCTGCGGGGTCCGGGGGGCCCTTTTGGGTCTGGTCCTGTGACAATGGGGTTGCAGGGCCATTCCGTGGCCCCCCTTCTCTGCTTGCGCACGTTTTGCGGGGATTGTGGTCGCTGACCGGCACAGTGATGTTTTTTGGTTAGGGACTCATGTGTATCAGAAGACCTGCACGTGGTACATGAGGCAATATGGTTTGGCCAAATTATATACTAACTTCTGATGTTGGTTTTAAATGTAGCTGAATAAGCTTTCGTGTCAGCCATGGGTGCGATGTGCAGCCATTTCTGTCTTTTTGGCTTGTGCTATAACTACTATAATACTGCTCTTGTGTCTCTTTATCTGGGATCTGAGCTGTAGATGTGGTGACTGCTTCTATATAATATGTTGTGTAAGAGATGATTTCCTGTACACAGTATATAGGATTCTTCTCTCTTATCACATCTGTCACAATACGTCGGATTCTGCGGTATTTTCTGAATTGTTATCAGTTTATGTTTTTCAAGGACAAAAAAGCAGGAAGAGGAGAGAAGTGATAAGTCCCGACCTGAGCACCTCTCAGGAAGCCCTGGTATCCGTTCTATAACACAAGGGAAAGAGATGGCGACAGACAGACAGCACATACACACCCCATGTCAGGACACATAGCAAATATCTCAACCACTGACATCAGCAGAACAGACGGCGACCCTGAACTTATCCCTCTGAGGATGTGAAAGTGATAGAGTGGTAGAAACAATGGCCATGGAGCAGGAAGGACCAGGGCCGGAAAATGTATTATTATTTTTTTTTCAAAACAACTAGTGTCAGAAAGTTCTATAGATTTGTTATTTACTTCTGTTAAAAAAAATCTCCAGTCTTCCAGTACTTATCAGCTGCCATATGTCCTGCAGGAAGAGATCTATTCTCTCCAGTCTGACATAATTCTCTCTGCTGCCACCGCTGTCCATGGCAGGAACTGTCCAGAGCAGCAGCAAATCCCCATAGAAAACCTCTCTTGCTCTGGACAGTTCCTGACATGGACAGAGGTGGCAGCAGAGAGCACTGTGTCAGACTGGAGAGAATACACCACTACCTGCAGGACATACAGCAGCTGATAAGTACTGCAAGACTGGAGATTATTAATCAGAACAAATTTATAAATCTGTACAACTTTTTGACACCAGTTGATTTAAAAAAACTGTTTTTCTCTGGAGTTCCCCTTTAATGTTCAATTTCTTTTTAGTTTGTTTGTACAAAAACTTACAAATCAGAAAGAGGTAAGAATCTTATCAAACATGGCGTCCAGCATAATCACCATGGTACAGCAGATTGTATCATAAATGCTATGCTTAGATACAGTGGATAGTATTACACATGATAGCCTCAGATACACAAGCTGGGAAAACAGTATTGCACTTGATAAGATTAGATACAGCAAGTCAGCAGCCTGTATCAAACATAGTAGGCCTGAATAACCCAGGGGGGGAATCAGTACTATACTTGATAAGCTTAGATACAGTATCTCAGCATATGGTATGGTAGGCCTAAATAATCCAGGGGGTGATAAGTACTATAGTTGACAAGCTTAGATACAGCATCTCAGTATACTGTAAGCTTAGATACAGCACCTCAGCATACTGTATGGTAGGCCTAAATAACGCGTGTGTATGTGTGTGTGTGTGTGTGGGGGGAGGATATCAGTATTATACTTGATAAGCTTAGATACAGCATCTCAGCATACTGTATGGTAGGCCTAAATAACGTGTGTGTGTGTGTGGGGGGGGGGGGATATCAGTATTGATAAGCTTAGATACAGCATCTCAGCATACTGTATGGTAGGCCTAAATAACACAGTGGGCAAACAGTATTGTACTTGATATGATTAGCTCCGGAAGCTCAGCAAACAGTATCACACATGAGTGGCTTAGATACACTCACTTAGCAGCACAATATAAGACTATATAAATTCACAGTAGTTTCCACAATTACCGCAGGTCACCGTAACAGAATGCAGCGGTTTCTATATGACGTGATGTTTAGATACACTGTATAACTAGACTTATCGATACACCAGCTTATTTGACAGTATCACACATGATAAGCTTAGATACACAGGCCATGTATACAGTATCACCCATAATGTGCTATGACTTGAGGTGGAGTTCCCTTTAAAATGTATATTCTACCCCTGATCTAAATGTATCCGAGCATCTCCAGGACCTCTGGTTCCTACAGCTATATGTGTGCTACGTGCCCGCACCGGGCGGCACTATAAGACGTCAGGATCAGTTATGATGGCGGAATCTGTTTTTATACTCGCTAAGGAAATGTGTGAGCGGTGATTATTCCTTTACATAAGAAAACTCTATCTGTCCATAAACTACTGTCATTGTCTGCAGAAAGAGTTCATCTCCACATCCCTCCTCCCCCCTCACACACTTGGCTCTGCCCTATTCTCTATACTTCCTGCCTGACAATAACAGGAAGGTCCCATCCAGAGGGATTATATAGGGGGTGTGTGTGTGTGTGTGTGTGTGGGGGGGGGGGGGGTGTTCCTGAACATACAACCCGGCCAAGGCGTAACGTGAGTTGGGCTGTTTTTCGCTCTCTTGCAGATGATCTAGTGACTGTGATGGAAGAGTCTATTGTTGACATCCGCAGGGAGAGGAGGAATCTCTTATCAGGGTTACATTGTGTCACACCACAGCTTGCTGGATTTATGACCTCATATATTTGTACTTATTGTTGCAGATAGTTTAACCATTTTCTCAGCAGGAGATATAAAGTTCTGCAGACTATACCAGGAGACTTCTTAGAGGGGAACTTCTTTTTTGCAGTGATTAAAGGGGTACTCGTGTGAAAAAGACAATGGGGGACATTTATGAAGTCCGGGGTTTTTCACGCTGGGCTTACAAATGTCCCCGAAGCCCGCACTGCCTCTACATAAATTCCGATCGCACAGAGCCCGTCCGTGCAAAGATTTTGAAACCTACGCCAACTCAGAGCTGGCGTAGGTTTCAGTATCATTTTTACACTGGAAAAATGATAAATGCGGCACGCGCAGATGCCACACCCCCTCTGCCTGTTACTGCACCCCCCTCTCCGCCCCACTGACGAAGGTGGCGCAGATGCGAACAAAATATTCGCAAAAATACCCTCTGCAAATATTTTGACGCCAATCTGCCCCATCTGCGCCAAAAAAAAGGCATATTTGCCTTTTCATACATGTACCCCAATGTTTTTATATCAACTGGTTTTAGAAAGTTATACAGGGTAGTAAATTACTTCTATTTAAAAATCTCCAGTCTTCCAGTACTTATTAGCTACTGTATGTCCTGCATGAAGTGGTGTACGCTCTACAGTCTGACACAGTGCTCTCTGCTGCCACCTCTGTCCATGTCAGGAACTGTCCAGAGCAGGAGAGGATTTCTATGGGGATTTGCTGCTGCTCTGGACAGTTCCAGACATGGACAGAGGTGGCAGCAGAGAGCACTGTGTCAGACTGGAGAGAATACACCACTTCCTGCAGGACATACAGCAGCTGATAAGTACAAGAAGACTGGAGAGAATGCACCACTTCATGCAGGACATATAGTAGCTGATCAGTACTGGAAGACTGGAGAGAATACACCACTTCCTGTAGGACATACAGTAGCTGATAAGTACTGGAAGACTGGAGAGAATACACCACTTCCTGCAGAACATATGTAATGTCCCAGAACCAATATGCCATTCCTGTTTAGCTTGTGTAGTCCGTCACTGCAGGAAAAGCCATAGGATATGGTCTCTGAGGACTGGGAGGTGTATTCTGCTCTCCTGCCACTAGATGTCCCACTGTATTTCTTTCTCCCACCAGGCACAGCTGTAGGAAAAACTATTAAAGGGGTACTCCGGGCCAGGGTAATTCATGATGCAGCTGGAGTCTCTTTGTCCGAGCTGTGCCGCCCCCCTCTTTAGACCCAGCAATGTGTCAGAAGAGGACGCTTACAGGAGGCATCGGGCCATCTAATACGACCCTAAGTTATGTCTATTCAAGTAATCAGAGACTCTCTCAAGATGGCCCTGAACTCAGTAAACCTGCTAAGTGCTGCGCTGTAACTGTTCTCAAGTATTCTACAGTGTCCCCGCTAAAAGCAGTGAGTCAAGGGTTCCAAAGTATTCCAAGTAGAACAAGGGATCGCAGCCTGCCAACTCTCAAGCCATCTATACTGCTCCTCGCTAACAGATGAACTGTACTTTGTTGTCACTGCACCTTTAAGAAACATTTAAAGTTCCAGCTTGTTTAAGTTATCCTGGACCCTGTGGTTCCTCTGCACTAAACCTGCACCTACACTGTTCTTTAATGGGCATGTGTTAGGATCTAGGGAGGACATAACCCACTCCGAGAACTTCCTGCAGGACATACAGCAGCTGATAAGTACTGGAAGATTGGAGATTTTTAATAGAAGTAAATAATGGTGCGTTTACACAGGCAGATTTATCTGACAGATTTTTGAAGCCAAAGACAGGAACAGACCATAAACAGGGAACGGGTCATAAAGGAAAGACTGAGCTTTCTCCTTTTTTCCAATCCATTCCTGGCTTTGGCTTCCAAAATCTGTCAGATAAATCTGCCTGTGTAAACGCACCATTACAGATCTCTGTAACTTTCTGGCACCAGTTAATTTGAAAGAATTTTTTGTGAACAACCCCTTTAAGGGGTCCTCACCACAGATGCCCACCCTATACACGCTTTGTGTTGCCAATAGGAACCGGACATCTTACAATAATAGCTGTAATAGCGGCATGCCCCATTATATTCAGCCTTGTCAGAACAGCGGCCCCCTCCCTCCCCTCAGTCAGACCCCCGCTGATGGATCCTGCAGCAGTCATGGTGACATCTGACCTAGTTTCTATGGAATGAGACAGATTCTGCAGCGCTCTGGTAATCTGAAGCCCTGAAACAAGAGAGGAGTTAAAAATTTACTCATTTTCACCCCTTATAGTGTCTGCTGTCTACATCCGCCATGATCTGCCTTCTTATTATCCTGTGCCCATAGAGCTGACAATCTAATCTCACCACCATACGCCATAGGGGTCTACCCCTTCTCCTGCCCCAGTATGGTGAATGGCATAACACCCCTGACAATGGAAGGAATTAGGGCATGTAAAGAGTCCCCTGAGGAGCCAATTCAGGCTGCAAGCTTATGCCACATGTACAGCAGTAGTGTAAGATACATATATATATATATATAGAGAGAGAGAGAGAGAGAGAGAGAGAGAGATTCCCTGACAACCACAGACTTCAGGGTTAGTAGACATGCAAGTTATTAGAATCTCGTGACTAGTAGAATCTGCACATATAGTGTAATACATATAACATAATGGGTGTCTATGGCTGAGCAGCTGCATGCCGGCCTTACATCACACAGCACATTGTCCAGCATCAGATGGAGGGGTGTAAAGCCGCCACCACTGGACTCTGGAGCGGAGAAGACATATGTTGTTATGGTTGACACTCCTATATCTGGTGTATAATAGATGGGTCTGGGTCTGTTGATGGAAGGGTCTGGGACTGGTGATGTATGGTCTCTGTTTGGTGATGGAGGGGTCTGGGTCTGGTGATGGACGGGTCTGGGTTTTATGATGGAAGGGTCTGGTGATGGAGGGGTCTGGTGATGGAGGGGTCTGGGTCTGGTGATGGACGGGTCTGGGTTTTACGATGGAAGGGTCTGATGATGGACGGGTCTGGTGATGGATGAGTCTGGGTCCGGTGACGGACGGGTCTGGGGATGGAGGGGTCTGGGTCTGGTGATGGACGGGTCTGGGTTTTATGATGGAAGGGTCTGGGTCTGGTGATGGACGGGTCTGGGTCTGGTGATGGAGGGGTCTGGGTCTGGTGATGGACGGGTCTGGGTCTGGTGATGGAGGGGTCTGGGTCTGGTGATGGACGGGTCTGGGTCTGGTGATGGAGGGGTCTGGGTCTGGTGATGGACGGGTCTGGTGATGGAGGGGTCTGGGTCTGGTGATGGACGGGTCTGGGTCTGGTGATGGAGGGGTCTGGGTCTGGTGATGGACGGGTCTGGTGATGGAGGGGTCTGGGTCTGGTGATGGAAGGGTCTGGGTCTGGTAATGGACGGGTCTGAGTTTGGTGATGGAAGGGTCTGGGTCTGGTGATGGAAGGGTCTGGGGATGGACGGGTCTGGTGATAGAAGGGTCTGGTGATGGATGAGTCTGGTGATAGAAGGGTCTGGTGATGGATGAGTCTGGGTTTGGTGATGGAAGGGTCTGGTGATGGATGGGTCTGGTGATGGATGAGTCTGGGTTTGGTGATGGAAGGGTCTGGTGATGGATGGGTCTGGTTTTGGTGATGGAGGGGTCTGGGTCTAGTGATGGAGGGGTCTGGGTTTGGTGTTGCCAGGAGAATGTTCCCTGCCTGACTGCACTGTGCCCGCTGTAATGTATGGTGGAGGAGGGTAATACTATGGGGGGCTCCTCAGGGGTCAGCCTCTGCCTCTTAGCTCCAGTGAAGGAAAAACTTAATGCTTCAGCACCAGGACACTGTGGACAATTGTGGCCTCCATCTTTGTGGGACCAGTTTGGGTTCGGCCTTTTCTGTTCCCCATGACTACTACAAAGTGAGATTCATAAAGACATGGTGGAACGGGACCAGACCCCAACCCCATTCATGTAAACTGTGAGTCCGGCCTCTCCCCAACATTACTATCTGACCTCACTAATGTTTTCTGAATAATACAAACTTCCCCAAAATCCTGCAGAAAATCTCCCCAGAAGATGGAAGGGGGAGCGACGCCATATTGATGTCTATGAGTGTACTAAAAATCCTGGAAGTACAATGCAGAGGGGCTGATACTTCTGTCTATTACCTGCACGTGCCGCCCAACTCCCAGTGCTCCTGACTGACAGCCGGCGCTGCTATCCTGTTTTTTTTACAAGATGCAATTGCACTAATGTTACATTTCTATCCCTTTAAAGGGGTTATCCAGCGCTACGAAAACACGGCCACTTTTCCCCCTCTATTGTCTCCAGTTCAGATGTGGTTTGCAATTAAGCTCAATTTACTTCAATGGAACAAAGTTTGAAACCCCACCCAATCTGGACACAAGAGAGGAGGAAAAGTGGTCATGTTTTTGTAGCGCTGGATAACCCCTTAATGTTTTTTCTAGGCCAAAGTCATTAGGCCCTGTTGTACTACAAGTCTCAGCATGTCTATATGGTTTATTTAAGCCCCCAGCATCATATATAAGCGGTATATAAGGATATAACAGTGGGCGTCCTTCTCCCAGAATCCACCAGGATAAATTCAGCAGATTATTCCTCCGCCACCGGCCCAGCACCCCGCAGGAATGAGTGGGCGCCTCTTGTTATTTCTATCAGTTATAATTTTAGCACCGAAAACTCCTTGACGCGTCTAACAATGTAAACTTTTGCAACTTCTGGAGACAGATTAGTCACAAAGCAAAACAACGATTAGCAGATTCCAGATTCTATAAAAAGATTTATGAAAAATTATGAAGAGTCCCAAGAATCCATTGATGGTTGTAGTTGTGTAAGAGCTAGAGGGCTGCAGTGTGACACCTGTGCTATAGGAGCAGCCATAACAGATGTATCCAAGATACCAACCTCAGATTCACTGTAAATTTCATGTATTACCTGCTTTGACAGTTATTATATTATATAGTGTATATTATATATTATATAGAGCCTCCCGTTCCATTAGATATGATGGGAACATGGGCATTGCCTGACAGAACCCATCATAAGCCAAAGGTCAGGCAGGATCTGTGTCCATTGTGTGATGGCACTGCATATGGATATGGCATTGCTGTCACGGTTCAAGAGTCTTATAATGATATATCTTAGTGTATAATACAACATAGAACAATCTCTACATTCATTAGACTGCAGTGCCACCCTGTGGACAGATTAGCATACCATTTTACAGATGTGTGCCCTAGCGTATGCCATGGAAAAGGTGTGCAAAAAAATCAGCACCTTTTCCATGGTGTGAGGCCCACTCGTCTCATGGGCGGGCATGGGGGGCGTAGCAAGGCGGGGACGAGGCGTGGCATAAATCATGGCAAAAATCTACACCTGCTCTAGGGCCAGTGTAGATTTCTGGGCCCACTGTGTGATAGGCACAGGTCCCACCGGATTCACTAAGATGATTGCGTCTGGTGAGTGGTGGCTTTACAAATCCTCATAGATGTGATGTGTCTTCTTACAGATCCTCATAGATGTGATGTGTCTTCTTACAGATCCTCATAGATGTGCTGTGTCTTCTTACAGATCCTTATAGATGGAATGTGTCTTCTTACAGATCCTCATAGATGTGATGTGTCTTCTTACAGATCCTCATAGATGTGATGTGTCTTCTTACAGATCCTCATAGATGTGATGTGTCTTCTTACAGATCCTCATAGATGTGATGTGTCTTCTTACAGATCCTCATAGATGTGATGTGTCTTCTTACAGATCCTCATAGATGTGATGTGTCTCCTTATAGATCCTCATAGATGTGATGTGTCTTCTTACAGATCCTTATAGATGTAATGTGTCTTCTTACAGATCATCATAGATGTGATGTCTTCTTACAGATCCTTATAGATGGAATGTCTTCTTACAGATCCTCATAGATGTGATGTGTCTTCTTACAGATCCTCATAGATGTGATGTGTCTTCTTACAGATCCTCATAGATGTGATGTGTCTTCTTACAGATCCTTATAGATGTGATGTCTTCTTATAGATCCTCATAGATGTGCTGTGTCTTCTTACAGATCCTCATAGATGTGATGTGTCTTCTTACAGATCATCATAGATGGAATGTGTCTTCTTACAGATCCTCATAGATGTGATGTGTCTTCTTACAGATCATCATAGATGGAATGTGTCTTCTTACAGATCCTCATAGATGTAATGTGTCTTCTTACAGATCCTCATAGATGTGATGTGTCTTCTTACAGATCATCATAGATGTGATGTGTCTTCTTACAGATCATCATAGATGTGATGTCTTCTTACAGATCATCATAGATGTGATGTCTTCTTACAGATCCTCATAGATGTAATGTGTCTTCTTACAGATCCTCATAGATGGGATGTGTCTTCTTACAGATCCTCATAGATGTAATGTGTCTTCTTACAGATCCTCATAGATGTGATGTGTCTTCTTACAGATCCTCATAGATGTAATGTGTCTTCTTACAGATCCTCATAGATGTAATGTGTCTTCTTACAGATCCTCATAGATGTGATGTGTCTTCTTACAGATCATCATAGATGTAATGTGTCTTCTTACAGATCCTCATAGATGTAATGTGTCTTCTTACAGATCCTCATAGATGTAATGTGTCTTCTTACAGATCCTCATAGATGTAATGTGTCTTCTTACAGATCCTCATAGATGTAATGTGTCTTCTTACAGATCCTCATAGATGTAATGTGTCTTCTTACAGATCCATATAGATGTGATGTGTCTTCTTACAGATGTGATGTCTTCTTCTTACGACCTGTTTACTTCCTATTTGGTACTTTTCAGGAATTCCACACATATGCTTTTCATAATGCCCCTGAGTCACGCTACAATTATCACACCGGCAGGTGCCATTAAGCTTGTTACTAGCGGAACATCAACCCAAGACGCTGTCTCCAGCATCTACATGAGCTGAGCTCATCCTTAATTAACGGAAGGAAGACGATTCGCTCCTAATTGGCATCTGCTACAAGTTACAATCATAGGCTCCATCTACCAAAGACTCTGCTGCCCTCTACTGGAGAAACCCAGGCTTTGCAAGTGGCACAAAAGACAATCAGAAAATTGTTTTATACCCAACAAGGGGGTGGAGGGTCATGTCTTAGAAGCTTGAAGGCCTCTTGCACTGTCTCCTTAAAAAAAGGGACAGAGAACCTGTGGCCCTCCAAATGTTGCAAAACTACAATTCCCATCATGCCTGGACAGCCAAAATGTTAGCTTTGGCTGTCCACACATAAT